>NC_091079.1:49811363-50114393 GCF_032405125.1 Capricornis sumatraensis
GAATAGCATTTAACAAGCTTATTTTAGAATCTGATTCATTATCATTTTTAGGAAATTAAAAGGCCTTAAAACTTCTCCATATTGTGTGTGATTACACTTAATTAAAGTTCACATCTTTCGCAGAAAGGTGGGACATTGGTTCTAATTTTAAATACTAGTGTGATTGAGAGCATAATGCATCAGACCCAGGTTCTATTTCTGACTTGGTCATTACTTTTCGAGCTTTTCTAAATGCCTCCATTTTTCCATCCCCCCTAGTTGGGCAGAGTTCATTAGAAATTGGCGGAGTTCATGACAACAAATTATGTCATCAGCATTCGTGAAACTATCAAGTCCATACTGTGTAGTAGATACCATTTGCTAAAAATACAATAGTGAACAAGAAAGGCTTGTTCCTAATCTCACAGAGCTTATGTTTGCTCCAAATATGTTTACTGCCATCCAGTCACCTATAGGACACTTTCAGGAACCACTAAAGACACACAGAATCACTAAGTCAACAAATATTTGTTGAATATTGACAACACGCAAGGCATTGTTCCAGATGCAATGAGAGAAAAAAATGTCTCTCACTAGACCTATGCTGCCAGAGGATAGAGATCATGCCACTGTGCTCTGTGTCCTCAAAGTCTAGCAGAGTGCCTGGTACTCAGCAGATGTCCAATATCTAATTGTTGAATGACAAAGAGAGGGAGTTTGTAAGGGAAAAAAAAATCATGAGTCCTACTCTCAAGGGATTAGAATACAATGTAGACTTTCCAGTATCTGTGCCTCTATGGACCAACTACAATAAATCACAGAATGTTATAGAAGAAAAAACAAATATGAAAGATACAAAAGAAATAAGAGCATAAACTCACAGATAGTTGTACACCAAGGTTCACAGCAACATTATTCACAATGGTTAAAGGCAGAAACAACCCAAATGTTCATCAACGGATGAATGGGATAAATAAAATGTGGTATATTCATACAGTGGAATATTATTCAGCCTTAATAAGAAAGTTAATTCTGATATATGATGCAATATGGATGAACCTTGAAGACATTACAGTGAAGTCAGATACAAAAGGACATATATTGTATGATCCCACTGACATGAGGTACCTAGAACAGGCAAATTCATAGAGGCAGAAAGTAGAGTGATAGTTACCACGGACTGGAGAGAGAAGGAATGGAGGTAGAGTTCAATGGATACAGAGTTTCTGTTGGGAATGAAGAGAAAGTTCTGGAAGTGGGCAGTAGTGATGGTAATTATACAACGTGAATGTACCTAATGCCACTGAACTGTCCACTTGAAAATATTTAAAATGGCAAATGCTACATTTTGCCACAATAAAAAAAAAAATAGTGATAGTTATAAAAAGACACAAAGGAGTTTGTAAGGCAGTGATAGCATCTGCCTGCCTTAATTAAGAAGAGGGTCTCTAGACGCAGTATTGTGTGAGCTCGCTCTTCCTTTTAATGCCTGCAAATCAAAGTTTTCACTGATAACAGTAAGAAGCAAACATTTCTTTTCATATGGTTCACCACTTTTCTGTGACTCTTTCTCATATAAAAAACTGGTGAGAGCAGCTGTTCCCGGGGAGATGAGTTGGAAGTCCGAAGGGTTAGGGACCTAATGGCCTGGGGTAGGAAATTACTTACTTTTCACTACACATTTATTCCTTTTTTTATCATGTACATTTATTCCTTTAAAAAAAAACTAATATTAAAACAAATTTCAGGACAAATAACTTCTGATCATCTTTACAAAAATTCCCTAAATGTGGTCTGAAAAAGACACCCATTTCCTATCCTCCTTTTATTCAAAGTAAAAATGAAAGCTGCTCAGTCATCTCTGACTGTTTGTGACCCCAGTCCATGGAATTCTCTAGGCCAGAATATTGGAGCAGTTATCCTTTCCCTTCTCCAGGGGATCTTCTCAACCCAGGGACTGAACCCAGGTCTCCCACATTGTGGGTGGATTCTTTAGCAGCTGAACCATAAGGGAAGCCCAAGAATACTGGAGTAGGTAGCCTATCCCTTCTCCGGTGGATCTTCCCGATCCAGGAATCAAACTGGGGTCTCCTGCATTACAGGCAGATTCTTTACCAACTGACTTTAAAATAACCAATGTTCCAAGTCAGAAGCATTCATCAGATAGCTACCAAAGCACCTTCCCAATATGAAACTCTAACTCTCTCTTATAAGAACATAATATTTATAATATGGAATCTCCCTCCCTGCTAATTGCCCTTCAACATATAAATAAAAAGAACTAATAACATCAAATTATGCAGACAGTATAACTATAACTACCACTTTAACTTCCAGACACTATTAAGTCAAGGTCTTGGCCCTGCTCTTTTATGTTCTATGTTCTAATTTTGGATCCCTTTCTAATAAATTGTACTTTATCAATGTATTCCTATGGCATAGCTATTTTTGATGGCGATGCCCCAAGTTTAAGTATCAGTTTCATTAGGCTCCTTTATAGCCAGCTAGATATGGCCAGGTAACTAAATTCTAGCCCGTGAGAAGTACTGTGTTATTCTCTAGAAGATTCCTCAGGCAGAAGACACACACTTTTGCCCTTCCCTTTGCCTCCTTCCTGGAAGTGACTTTGAGGATAGAAGGCATGTGCTGAGGATGGAGACAAGATGTGGGGTCATTGACAGGATCCTGAAGCTCCCATACAATCTGGCTCCCTCCTGCTCTTTTATGTGGAGGAAGAAACCACTGTGTGGTCAGCCATCGTTGTCTGGAGACTCTGTTACATGCTGTTTACATAAGCATTTTCTGTCTATTCCTCCCCCCATCTGCTGCATCTTCGTTCTTCCTCATGCTGCTTTCTGGAAACTTCAGCTGTCCTGCCCACTACACCTTTCAGATCCCTTCAGTCTGTTGCTCAGAGTCACTACTAAGTGTTCTTCTCTGTCTCTGACTGCTGTAGCTGTTTTATCAGCCCCTTCCCGCTGTCCTCCGCACAAAATGTTCTGCTATCTTATAGCTGGTTTCCTCTGAGAATGTCAGCTCCAAGAGGTCAGAGTTGTCCTATGGATTCACATCTATGTTCCTAGAACTTAGGACAGTGCTTGACTTTAAGTAACTACTCCATAACTATCCCATTGAGTTCACTCAGCAAATACTGAGCACCTCATATGTGCCAAGCACCTTTCTAAGCACCCAGGACATCTCAGTAAATAAAACGGATAAAAATCACTTCCCTGGGGCATTTACATTCTAGTGTGGGAGAAAGAAAAGTAAACAACTAACATTAAGTCAATCAAACAACCAATACTAAAAAAAGAAAAAGAAAAAAAAAATTAATCCAGTATGTTATGAGGGAAGAGGTGCTGTGGAAAACCAGTGCAGAGCAAAGGAGGGTGGGGTCCCATGGTGACAAGATTGGCTGTAGGGAAATGGTGCAAAAGTTTTAAATAAAGAAAGGGGTAAGAGCTGGCCTTTTGAGAAGGTACCATTTGAGCAAAGACTTAAAGGTTGTGAGGAAGAAAGCCATTCAGATATACCAGGGAAGAGCAGTTCAGGCAACTAGTACAATAAGGAAACAACTAGTGTGAAGGTCAAGTGGCTTCAAAAAATAGCATGAGTATGGTGAATGAGCCCAGAAGAGTGTGAGCAGGTAGGAGAGGGGAGTGAGAAGAAGTCAAAGAGATCTCAAATCCTGCAGGTCAATCTCAGTCTTCTGACTGCCATTTTGAGTGACATGGGGCAGGACAGAAAAAGGACAAGATATGGTTTTCATTTTAGGAGAACACTCTGACTGTTGAGAACAGATTATAAGGGACTAAGAATGAAAACAAGGAGACCAGAAAGGAGAACTGCAATAATTAGGGAAGAAATAGTTAAAACCTTGGACCAGGATATAGCAAGGGATGGGGAAAATGACCGTATACATTTTATACATTCTGTATACATTTGGTGGGGGGTAGGGGTGAGCCAATTGGATATGGGATATGGAAAATAGAAAATGACTTCTGGGATGACTCCAAGTTTTTAGTCTGGGCCGCTGGAAGAATGGTGTTGCCACTAACTGAAATAGGGAAAGCTGTGTGTGGACCAGGCTGGGAAGGAGGATTTTAGGGGCTATAAGAGATGAACACTAGACATTCAAGTGGAGGTGTCCACCAGACAGCTGTGTGTACACATTTGAAGTGTGAAAAAGTTCTGGGTTAGGAGTATAAACTATGGAGTCATCATGAATATATGAAAAAAGAGCTCTGGACAATGATGAAACATTTTTTCTTTCTGTAAGGAATTCTTACATTTTGTAACTGCAGAAATGGCTTCCAAAGAATGTGAATAAGACCACTTATCAAGGAAACAAGTCAAAACCTCTGTAATTATTTCCATTCCTTCATTTTAAAGCATTGTATCTCAAAATGTGGTCTGCAGACAGTGAAGGACAGGGAAGCCTGGCGTGCTGCAGTTCTTTGGGTCCCTAAGAGTTGGACATGACTTAGCTACTGAACAACAACAATACGCCTTGAATCAAAATAAAACTGACTTTTGTATTCAGCACACTTAATGATTCACACGCATACTCAAATCCGAAAACCACCCACTCTGTGTGTGCAACTCTGCGGCATGGAGTGTCATTTGGAAATTTCCACTTTCGTAAGTGGGCTGCACGTGATGGGCACAGCCTAGGGAGAGTCACTAGGAACCCCTGATATACAATGCATGGTATAACAGGCTGACACATGTTGTATGGGATTTATCAATCCTCAGTCAAATAAATGTCTGGGCAATATTCTGAATCATTTTCTACATCATCTCCATAGCAACCTTCAGCCTAGGCCTTAGTGATGGGTCTCTCTTGCTACCAGTTATAACAACTTTGGTTCCAATAAGCATGAGGCTTCATGACAGAAGCTGCTATTTCTCAGCCACATCTGATCCTCTGGTGTCAACAGTTAGAATCCTGTATTCCTATGATAGTTTTTAAGTTCTTTGTAATCTCAATTTTTTTCCTTTATTATTTTTCACTTGCTGATGAAGTTTAAGAACATTACATGACTATATACTATAGTCTAATATAGACTATATACTACAGTCTAATATAGGCTATATACTATAATCTAATGAACTGAAAAGTCCTTACGAAGTAATTGGTTACTCACAGAAACAAACATAGCAGATACTTGAAAGGATTAGCCATGTACCTTTGCAGAAATGCAAGTTCCAGGAGATTGTGCAAATCAATTTAACCGGTTTCTTGATTAATCATTTTTAGGCCTAGATTAAGGCCTAAATTCCTAAACTAAGGAATATATCTGAAATGTCTGGACCAGGGATGCCATAAACCCAAAGATCTCTTCAAGCAGTTTGTCACAATGTCTGGCAGCTGTGGGCTTCGCTCATGCACATTTTCTGCCTGATCGTTTTGGAGACTGAAGTTACCTTTCCTACCCTAGATCCATTTTTCTCATAGGTTCGAGATCCTGAAGCTACTCTTTCAATCTCCTATGTCAAAAAGAAAAAGAAAAAAGCCACCTGACTCATGCTATGGAGAATCTGGTATTAGAGAATCTTTAGAAAGTTTTGTGTGTGTGTGTGCTAAGTCACTTCAGGCGTGTCCAACTCTTTGTGACACTATGGACTGTAGCCCACCAGGTTCCTCTGTCCATGAGATTTCCCAGGCAAGAATACTGGAGTGGGTTGCCATGCTCTCCTCCAGGGGATCTTCCTGACCCAGCTATCAAACCTGTGTCTCTTATGTTTCCTGCGTTGGCAGGCAGATTCTTAACCCGCTAGCGCCGCCTGGGAAGCCCAGAAAGTACTTAGACCACGTTTTAAATGATAAAACCCAAATGTGTGGCGTCTGGATGGGCTTCCTTGGTGGCTCAGATGGTAAAGAATCTGCCTGCAGTGCAGAAGACCAGGGATCAATCCCTGGGTTGGGAATCCTCTGAAGAAGGAAATGGCAACCCACTTCAGTATTCTTGCCTGGAGAATCCCATGGACAGAGGAGCCTGGTGGGCTACTCCATAGGGTTGCAAAGAGCCAGATACCTCCAGTGGTATCTGGAGGGCTTAGTTTATAAAACCCTATGCATTTCTGACTCTAGTTCTGCTTCACAAAATGTTTGTGTTTTAAATTATAGTTGTCACTTTCATTTGTCTTGATTCTAGACTAATATCATACTATGTTTTTATGATTTTTTTGTACAAAACACTATTAAGTTTGATTGATAGGTACACTTAAATTCAGCACTTAAATCTAGTGTAGAGAGACTGAAAATCCAGAACTGAAATTGGAAACCATAAGGAATTACAATTATGTGCTTATGGGAGAGCCCAAGTCTAAGGTCACTGGCCTGTGAAAGAAAGTGAAAGTGGAAGTCGCTCAGTCGTGTCTGACTCTTTGCGACCCCATGGACTGTAGCCTACCATGCTCCTCTGTCCCTGGGATTCTCCAGGCAAGAATACTGGAGTGGGTTGCCATTTCCTTTTCCAGGAGATCTTCCCAACACAGGGATCAAACCCGGGTCTCCTGCATTGTACGCAGATGCTTTACCATCTGTAACATCTCCCAAATGGGCTCAGACCAGACATTTGTCACCCAAAGAGGACAGGACCCAGGAGATGCAGAGTCAGAAAATGCCGACTCTGATGACCCACTGCCACCGTCCACTGTCCTAAGTACCTAGACCCTGGTCCTGGTGGAGGAAAGCACATGGAGGCCCCAGTCAGACATTAGCTGGAGGACGGGGTTCCTTGGGGAAGTCACTCCTCTTCTCTGAATGTAAACCAGAAGGAGCAGTAGCATCAAATAAGGAAACATTCACTTTCCCTAATTAAACTCATGAGCTTATGACTCTGACAGGCAGCAAGTTTGTAAGTTATGTCATTAAAAAATTTTTTTTCCACTGCTTACTATTAAACAGGTCAACAAGGACTGCATATATATTAGGCTACCCCTTAAACTTTTATCCTCCACTATATTTAAATGGGGGCTTCCCTGGGTGCATAAAAGAATCTGCCTGCAATGTTGGAGACCTGGGTTCGATCCCTGGGTTGGGAAGATCCCCTGGAGAAGGAAATGGCAGCCCAGCCCAGTGTTCTTGCCTGAAGAATCCCTTGGGCAGAGATGCCTGGTGGGCTGCAGTTCACGGGGTCACACAGAGTCGGACGTGACTGAGCGACTAACACTTTTTAATTTAGATGGTACTGCATTCAGATCTTGTTTCCTCCTGGGAGGTGTTGGATCTTATTTCCAAAATTGTGAGGTAGAGTGTTTCCATTCTTTTTCTACACGAGATAAGCAGGAAGCACTTGGTCATGAACAATACTGAGACCAGTATGGAGCGTGTTGGGAGTGAATGCATGTGCCAGGGTACATCACAATTTCTGGGAAACCCTTTTTATACCCCATTGGTAGGGTGCCATTTTGTCTTTTCAGTTAAAGTAACAGTTCCTATGGGGCCTTCCCAATGGCTCAGTGGTAATGAATCTGCCTGCCAATGCAGGAGATGAAGGAGATACAGATTCAATCCCTGGATTGGGAAGATCCCCTGGAGTAGGAAATAGCAACCTGCTCCAGTATTCTTGCCTGGAAGAATCCCATGGACAGAGGAGCCTGGAGGGCTACCGTCCAAAGGGTCGCAAAGAGTCAGACACAACTGAGCATGCACACAGTGCCAATGCCTACAGTCCCTACACTGCAGGCCACCTGTTGCCTTTTGTCCCGTTACATTAGGCAGTCACTAAGTATCTGCTGATCATAATCAATGCAAACCAGAAAGGAAAAATAAAGCTATCCTATCACGTGTCCATTTCCAAGCCTGCAAACAGCAGGAGAAGCTGTCCTGGAAGTTTTGTAGAAGAGCTGCAGTGTGTGGTTTACCTATAAGGCTAACCTGGGAGCTGTAAACAGGGAGAAAAATATAATGCAACAAAATGTTCTCAACACTTATTTACTTAGAAGAAATTGCGATGTACAAGTTATCCATAGTGTCTGCTAAATTATCTGTTATTAAATATGTTGCCAAGGAAATAAATCCTTTTGTTGCATACTCTGAGAAAACAATTTTAAACAAGATGCCAAGAGGAAGTAAAGAAAAGGGAAAGAATATTTGGCAAAACATCCTTGTTAAAATGGCAACTGCCATGTCCCCTTTACTTTATAGCTGTTTAAAGATGATGGCGACAACAAAACTAATAGTCCCTAAATATTTCAAACTATATATTTATATGTAGAATTATGCAATATTGCCTTATTCAGCAATACTCTTTACAATAGCTATGTATGGCAATTCACAGAAATTCCTCAAAGGGATGTCTAACTGCTCTAGCTAACACTAAGAAAATAACTGACTTCCTCCATAGGAATATTTTTAATAAATCAATTAGGATGAACTAGTTGACTGTGAACCTGGCTAACAATATTCTGTGTTTACTGGAAATACAGATGCAATGCTTCAAGCCATGGGGAGAAAGATGGGCAATTAGACTCTTTCTCTGAGAACCCATAAGAAGCAGAAACAAAAGCTCACATACAGCAACATCATTACCATCTTCAGGCCAGACAAGGATGCATGCAGTCAGAGGCTGTTGGCAGGCTTCCTTCTCTGGGTCCTGCCTCCTTGATCTTCTCCCTGGCCCATGATGCCCTTCCTTTACCATCAACCATCACTCTCCAAAGTCCAGGCTTGCATCATTTCTCCCTCGAATTCAGGCAGCTATTTCCTACCTGTCTGGACTCCCTGCCTCCAGTCCCCTTCTGCTCGGCTGCCATGAGACTGAACTTTCTATCAGTCTTCAGCCTTAACTCACACCACTCCTCCATGCCTGTAGCTCCTGGAGAGCAGGAACACTGTCTTTCTCACTCTTCTGTCTCCAGTCCTGGCATAGCTCCTGGCAAACAGTAGGTCTTCAGTAATTGTTGGTCAAATAGAGAACAAAGTGTGATAAGCAAACCCCTCCACAAGCTGGCCCCCCTGATCATCACAGTCTCATTTCCCGCTAGCCCTGCAAATGTCTCAGCCATTCTGAACTGCTCTGTCTTCCCAAATGCATCATGCATGTTCACATTTCCAACCTTCGATGAAGCTGCTCTCTATTTAATATTCCTCACCCGTTTCTGTTCTGTCACCACCTAACTCACCTGGTGACATTCAGACTGATACACACTAAATGAACGAATGAACTCATGACTCTCAGAAGCACCTGGCCTCTCCTCCTGCATCTCACTGGCAGGGCTTCCCTGTCAACGCTGTTCTCTGTGTCTCACTCCTTCCTGTCAAAAGTCATATCCCACCACATCCTCACATTAACTAAAACAAGCTCTGCGAGCCTGAACCAGACTCAGTTTCCTTATTCGTTTAAAAATGTGGTCAGGAGACAGATTCTAGAGCGATATCAGCTTGCGTCCAATGTTTCTAACACTTTCATTCTTATTTCTCCCACTTTATGATGGAAGATCTGGAAATGAGAAAGTATATCATATGTTCAGGAAACAGAAGAATAATTCAACACTTAGGAAACACTGTGTGTATGGAGCAGCAGCAGGAAAGGCAACCATAAAAGGGACGTTGGGGCTGGATTATGAATATGTCCATTAGTCATACCTCATTCCATATCATTTAACAAGAAAAAATAGCTAATAGGGAAAGAGATGTGTATGTGTGAGTGCGCACACACATGCGCATGCATGTGCTTGCACACGTGTGTGAAAGACACAGACAATCCCATCTGAGACATTTAGCTCCCAAGGAAACTGAGCTGAGCAGCCAGTGGAGGGTGTGTACCTCTGGAATCTTGTTTACAACTCCAGCAGGACTCAGTCACTGCAGAGAAAACGGGCTTCTTCAGGCAAGGCTGGTGCAATGCAGAGATTGCCTGAAGAAGAACCAGAGCTAGAGACCTAAACCTCCCAAGAACTGAGAATCACGCTGCTCAAAGAGCCCCCAAATCCTGCTTCATCTTGATCCAATCCCAGCAGCTGACACGAGCAAGTAAAGACCATATCTGAATAGGTGGCTCCTACTAACGCAGATTTAATGGGGGAGAAATGACAATGCTTGGGTAGATCCATTTAAAGGGAAGAAATACACTTCAACGTCAGTTACTATTTAGTTACTATTGAAGGAAAAGAACTATGCTCCAAGAACTCTATGCCTGGCCAGAATATCATTTAATGGAAGCTGGTTAGTCCTCTCATTGGTGAGTCCCCTCCCCCGAGACTCTCCTCACTTTGCCTACACCTGAGTTGAGTAATAAACCTGTAAATTACCTGCTATCATGGCTCTGGCATAAATATCTTTAAAGGAGGAAAGAGCAAGCCCAGCAGTGAGAAGTGTCAAACCACAAAACAGGTCAAAGAAGAGCATTTTCAAACATAAAAAGATTCAGAATTTATACCACCTTTCCACATTTTCTGAGGAAATCGTGCTAAAGCATAAGAAACAATGGTGATCCATGAATCTAGTAAAATCCATAGTTATATCAAAATACATGGTGGTGTTATGTTTACATCATAAGAGACAGCCCACTTCTCAAGAGGCAGAATGGAAACCAAAAGGGTGAATAATATCTTCAAAGTCCTGAGAGAAGGTAACTATTGATTTATACTTGCATATCCAACTAAACTGTTTTTCTTTAAGTAGGACATTTTCAGATAAACAAAAACTGCAAGAGTTTGCCATCAGGAAAACTTATTGAAGGAATCTTATAAGAATATACTTCAGGAAGAGAGAAAATGATCCTAAAAGAATTTTAAGAGACAAGAAGGAAAAATGAGCAAAGATATTTGTAAATATCTAAACAAATTGTTAAATCTAGATATATTATCTGTAACTATAATAATGTTTAATCTAAGAGTTTAAAAAAGATGCAACTAAAATATTAACCAAGAAGAGTAAATAATTTGATGGGAGATGATCAAAGTTCACAACCTCCTATTATTCAGCATGGAGTGTTAAGACTGATTAACCTTAGACTTCTTGAAGTGAAATATAAATGGAAAAAAATCCAGATGCAACCTTGAAATAAAAAAAACATGTCTAACTTCTAAACAATTAGAAAAAAGGAATGAAAGAAAAAATAACTATTCAAAATAAGAAAGAGAAAATGACAAATAAAAAGCAAGGAGACCATTAAAACAAATCCAAATATACTCTAAATTCCATTGAATGTTTTTCAATATTTATTTATTTGACTGCTCCAGGTCTTATGGCATGTGGGATCTTCAGATGCAGTGAGCAAATTCCTAGTTGTGGTATGTGGGTTTACTAATTCTCCTGATCAGTAATCAAACACCAGCCCCCTGCATGTGGAGCAGGGAGTCTTAGCCCCTGGATCACCAAGGAAATCCCGCACTGAATGTTAATGAATAAAGCTTCCCAGTTAAAAGAGATTGTCAGGTGGATTTTTTCCACCTATCTACTACTCACAAGAAGCATACCTAAATAATGAAGACACAGGAAAGTTAAATTTAAAAGGAAAAAATATTTATTTCAGGAAAATACAGAGAACTGAATGAAAATCAAAATACCATAAATTTTGTGAGACATGATAAAAGTATTACTTGAAGGGAAAGGTACAGCTTTAAATACTTACCTATCTTTTAAAAAAAATCTGAAAATTAGGAACTTCCCTCGTGGCTCAGCTGGTAGAGAATCCGCCTGCAATGAAGGAAACCTGGGTTTGATCCCTGGGTTGGGAAGATCCCTTGGAGAAGGGAAAGGCTACCCACTCCAGTATTCTCTACACATGGACATCACTGGATGGTCAATACTGAAGTCAGATTGATGATATTCTTTGCAGCCAAAGATGGAGAAACTTTATACACTCACCAAAAACAAGACTGGAAGCTGACTGTGGCTCAGATTATGAACTCCTTGTTGCCAAATTAAGACTTAAATTGAAGAAAGTAGGGAAAACCACTAGACCATTCAGGTATGACCTAAATCAAATCCCTTACAACTATACAGTGGAAGTGACAAATAGATTCAAGGGATTAGATCTGATAGACAGAGGGCCTGAAGAACTATGGACTGAGCTTCATGACATTGTACAAGAGGCAGTGATCAAGACCATCCCCAAGAAAAAGAAATGCAAAAAGGCAAAATGGTTGTCTGAGGAGGACTTACAAACAGCTATGAAAAGAAGAGAAACAAAAGGCAAAGGACAAAAGGAAAGATATATACCCATTTGAATGCAGAGTTCCAAAGAATAGCAAGATGAGATAAGAAAGCCTTCCTCAGGGATCAATGCAAAGAAATAGAGGAAAACAATAGAATGGTAAAGACTAGAGATCTCTTCAAGAAAATTAGAGATACGAAGGGAATATTTCATGCAAAAATGGGCACGATAAAGGACAGAAATGGTATGGACCTAACAGAAGCAGAAGATATTAAGAAGAGGTGGCAAGAATACACAGAAGAACTGTACAAAAAAGATCTTCATGACCTGGATAATCACAATGGTGTGATCACTCACTTAGAGCCAGACACCGTGGAATGCAAAGTCAAGTGGGCATTAGGAAGCATCAGTACGAACAAAGCTAATGGAGGTGATGGAATTCCAGTTGAGCTGTCTCAAATCCTAAAAGACGATACTGTGAAAGTGCTGCACCCAATATGTCGGCAAATTTGGAAAACTCAGCAGTGGCCACAGGACTGGAAAAGGTCAGTTTTCATTCCAATCCCAAAGAAAGGCAATGCCAAAGAATGCTCAAACTACTGCACATTTGCACTCATCTCACACACTAGTAAAGTAATGCTCAAAATTCTCCAAGCCAGGCTTCAACAGTACATGAACTGTAAACTTTCAGATGTTCAAGCTGGATTTAGAAAAGGCAGAGGAACCAGAGATCAAATTGCCAACATCCACTGGATCATCAAAAAAGCAAGAGGGTTACAGAAAAATTCTACTTCTGCTTTATTGATTATGCAAAAGCCTTTGACTGTGTGGATCACAACAAACTGTGGAAAATTCTTAGAAAGAGGAGAATACCAGGCCACCTGACCTGCCTCCTGAGAAATCTGTATGCAGGTCAGGAAGCAACAGTTAGAAGTGGACATGGAACAACAGACTGGTTCCAAATAGGGAAGGGAGTACGTCAAGGCTGTATACTGTCACCCTGCTTATTTAACTTCTATGCAGAGTACATCATGAGAAATGCTGGGCTGGATGAAGCACAAGCTGGAATCAAGACTGCTGGGAGAAATATCAATAACCTCAGATATGCAGATGACACCACCCTTATGGCAGAAAGCAAAGAACTATAGAGCCTCTTGAGGAAAGTGAAACAGGAAAGTGAAAAAGTTGACTTAAAACTCAACATCCAGAAAACTAAGATCATGGCATCCAGTCCCATCACTTCATGGCAAATTGATGGGGAAACAGTGGAAAGAATGACAGATTTTATTTTTCTGGGCTCCAAAATCACTGCAGATGGTGACTGCAGACATGAAATTAAAAGACACTTGCCCCTTGGAAGAAAAGCTACGTCCAACCTAGACAGCTTATTAAAAAGCAGAGACATTATTTTGCCAACAAATGTCCATCTAGTCAAAGCTATGGTTTTTCCAGTGGTCATGTATGGAAGTGAGAGTTGAATTACACAGAAAGCTGAATGCTGAAAAATTGATGTTTTTGATCTGTGGGATTGGAGAAGACTCTTGAGAGTCCCTTGGACTGCAAGGAGATTCAACCAGTCCATCCTAAAGGAAATCAGTCCTTCATATTCATTGGAAGGACTGATGCTGAAGCTGAAACTCCAATACTTTGGCCACCTGATGCGAAGAACTGACTCATCGGAAAAGACCCTGATGCTGGGAAAAATTGAAGGCAGGAGAAGGGGACAACAGAGGATGAGATGGTTGGATGGCATCACTGACTCAATGGACATGAGTTTGAGTAGGCTCTGGGAGTTGGTGATGGACAAGGAGGCCTGTCCTGGTGTGCTGCAATCCATGTGGTCACAAAGAGTCGGACATGACTGAACGACTGAACTGAACTGAACTGAAGTTGAACTAGAGATGTTTTCTTAAAAACAGAACAACACCATCTAAGTTGAAGAAAGATGAATAAAAGAGCAAAAATTAATAGAATGAAAATAAAGATAAACTGGAGAGCATCAATCAAGTCAAAAACTAGATGTGTGCAAAAACTAAATAGAAAATCCTCTGGTAAGACTGATCAAGAGTTAAGAGAGAATATGACAAAAAATATTAGGAGTGAGGCAACAGACATAACTTTAGATAAAGAGGAGAATATTTGAGAGGCTCTTATGAAAAATTTATGCCAACAAATTGGAAACATTAAAAGAAATAGACAAATTTCTAGAAATATGTATCTTACCAAAACTGTTTTGGGGAGAAGAAAAAAGACTCCACTCATAAAAAAGAATCAGAACTTTAAAATCTCCTCACAGAGAAAACACTAAGCCTACATAATTTTATATGTGAATCCTACCAAGCTTTCAAGTAATCAGATATACCAACCTTATACAAACTCTACTAGCGATGAGAAAAAGAGGAATTCTCCCCAATGTAGCCAATAATGCCAATGAAACTGAAAATAGAAGTATCATATGACCCAGCCATTCCACTTCTGAGTATCCAAAGGAAACAAAGCCCTAACTTAAAAAGATTCTCTGTACCCCCATGCTCATTGCATCATTATTTACATTAAGCCACAATAAGGAAACAATCTAAGTGTCCATCAATGTATAAATGAATTTTTTAAATGTGCTATATATAGATATAATAGAATATTATTCAGTAAAAAAAAAGAATGAAATTTCGCCATTTGCAACTACAACAGATGGAGCTTTAAGGCATCATGCTAAGTAAAATAAGTCAGACATAGGAAGACAAATACCACATGACCCACATATTTTAAATCTTAAAAAAAAAAAAATTACCAAAAAATCCAAAACTCATAGACTCAGAGAGCATAGTAGTGAGGTGGTGGGGCAGGGGGCAGCATAAAGTGAGTGTACTAGTAATATCTACCTCCTAGGCCCACTGTGAAGATTTATAATCATTGCTTGAAACATTGTACTTGCTCCGTAAAACACTGGCTACATGTCTTTACTCATATCATTACCATCTACTGGATGGTACTATCTTTCTCCTCCCATCACTACCATCTTCCTCCTCCCATCTACTTAAACTCTACACTGGCTCAAAGGCCAACTCAAGTTATTCTTACATAAAAATTTTCACCAATTACTCCCTTCGTTATCTCCCTCCTCTACAATACATAGTTCTCAACCATGTAGGTGAGGAGTAGAGAGTCACAGAGGTTTTAGAGAATCTGATGGGGATAAAAAAAAAGTTTCTATTCATTAAGGAGCAGACATATATTCACACGTGTTTGCACCAAACACCAAGGGATTCATGTCCCCCTGAAGCTCATCCAATTAAGAATCTCTGTCTTCAAGTCTGTTTTTCCGTCACCCACACTTCTCTCTTGAGGCTGTATTAACAAAAGCACAATGCTACACGAAGCTAGAAGGGACATGGAGAGAAGCTAGTGAAGCTCGAGTCATAGACAGAGAAACTGACAGAGAAGTGAAGTGACTTACCAAGCCACCCACAACTATGAAGTAGGGTAATGGAGTCAGAACCTGTCTCCTGACACCTCACAAGGGTCCTTTGCAAAAGTGTCTTTGAATAACTTGTCTTCAACTCACAAAACTCTAAAACTGCAAAAAAATGTTAGCCCATTTTTCAGATGGGATGATGAACCCATGGGGAATTTGTCCCCAGGTAACCAGGCCAGAAATCACCAAGACACATTCTTTGAATAATGACTAAACATACCAGAAATATTATTATATTTTATTCTACAGGAATATTTTATTGTGTTTTGCAGATAACAGTGTTTGTTTTGTTTTGTTTTGTTTTTACCACTTGAAAGGTTTGTGGCAATACTGAATTACCAGATGATGGTTAGCATTTTTTAGCAATAAATTATTTTTAATTTAAGTATGCACATTGATTTTTTTTTTTTTTTTTTTTTTAGCTCAGGGGTTAGGAATCTGCCTGCCAATGCAAGAGAGGCAGGAGACATGGGTTCTATCCCAGATTCAGGAAGATCCCCTGGAGGAGGAAATGGCAACCCACTCCAGTATTCTTGCCTGGAAAATCCCACAGATAGAGGAGCCTGGCAGGCTACAGTCCATGAGGTTTCAAAGAGTTGGACAAAACTTTGAGACTGAACTCACACACATACACTGATTTTTTTAAAACATAATGCTATTGCACACTTAACACTAGAGTATTATGTAAACATCTTTTATATGCACTGGGAAACAAAAAACATCAGATGACTTGCGTTATTGCAATATTCACCTTCTTTGCACTGGGTTAGAAAGAAAACTATAGTCTCTCCGCATGGGATATGCCCCTGCTTTCCCTTCCTTGTGCTGAAATTCTCTGACTAGCTTTCTCTGAAGCAACACAAAACACAAAACTGCCCTGATTTTATTATTTGAGGGAGTTAACTTTGAAGCTTTCTCTAAAACTTTTCTATAATTGTAATAATCAAAGAATAGCATCACTTCTAGATCTTAGGCCAGAAAAGATACAAATAAAGCCAATCTACCATAGTCTTTCATTCCCAGACCTGACCTCATAATATAAATATCTTTAAAATATTTTAAAATGTATCTTCTGTCTTCTTCCCTATAAGACATTTTTCTAGAACAGATAACAAATAGTAAAACAGTGTATACTCTGGGCTCATTCTCTATCCTGCCTTAGAGTTCTCAAAATTTAATGGTAAGCAGAAGAAGAAGAAAAAAAAAAAGGAAAAGCATCATGAAAAGCCTACAAAACACAATAATCAACCTCCACATTATTAAAAACTGATTAGCACTTGTATAGTCACAGTCTCCTTGTGCGCACAGGAAGCTGTTTCACTATGTGGAGTCATACAACCAGCCTAGGAAATGAAATAAATGACTCAGGAAGAGGGGGAGGTTGGTAAACGGATACATCTGTCAAAAAATTCAATCAATAACCAAAAGAGAAAGCGCTTTATAAGAAAGTAATATTGGAGCATCAGAAGAGTATAGCTTTTCTTTTATATATATATTTTTAACTTCTCATTTTATTTTTCTTTAAAAATGGCTTTCTTTCTTTTGTTCTTATTATTTTTTTGGCCTAGCTACATAGCATGTGGGATCTTAGTTTCCTGAGCAGGGACTGAATTCAGGCTCCCTGCATTGACAGCGTGGAGTTTTAACCACTGGACCACCAAGGAGGTCCCCCAAAACATAGCTTTTTAACAAAAGAAAAGGATCATAGAGATGAATTGTAAAGGCCACCTAGTCAAAACCCTTCATTTTCCAGATGAATAAACTGAAGTCTGAGACTTAAAGCCTAATCCACAGGCTTTCTAGAGAAGGAAACCCAGGACCCACCATAGGAACGGAGATTCCACAGCTGAAATCCACACTGTCTTGGATAATGAGGCAGTTGAAATGCCTGGAAAATGTCAGGAACATTATCTATACATTCACAATAATGACTCCTAATTGGGCCTTCGGAAGAGTCCACAGACCTCAAGCAACTGGATCTTCTGTGTCACCAGGCACCCCAGGAGCTGGCCGAGACCACCACACACTCTTGGGATGCTGACAAGGACACAATCACACACCTATTTGCCACTAAGAGATCCTTTGCTTTGCTGTCTTCCTCTGGGAAGTAAAAACACTTAGAGAAAGAAAAGTGCGGGCTACAGAGCTTACCATACGTGGGGTCATAGTTTTAGTTTTCTGTTTGTTCCTTTCATTTTTCACAGACATGTTGTACAAATAGAGAAACAATTTGTTTCTGTACAAATTGTTTAGAAACAATTTTTGGCTAAGAGGGCCAAGAATTAATGTTTGTTTGGTATAGGACTAATTTCCCTGTGCATTCTTGATATTGCTCATATGGGAAATTTAGAAGAAAATTTTGATGGGCAGATCAATATATGTTCACACATGGTCTATGACTGCAAAGACAAGTTGAAGACTGGGTGGCAATGCAGTTGCTTTTATTAGGGGAAAGAAATTCAGGACTTAGTTACCTGATGTGGAGTAAATCCACTCTCAAGTTATTTACAAAAATTATTCAGATTTCATTAACTGAAAAAAAAATATTTCTTACTCATTGCAATTTTACTTTGTAAATTAAAGTATAACAGAGAGTGATAGTTTAATCAATGGATCTAAATTTTCTGTTATTGAATATAAAGTGCAAATATCTATAAAATTCTGGAATTTCAGTTTTCCTTTTTATCTCACTCTTTCATTCTATATCGAACTCTAAATCTCAAACCAATTTTATTCCCTTGGATTTAATGATGCAGTCATGAATGAAAACTATCGGCCAGCGGTGCTTACTTATCTTACAGGTGATAATAAGATTTTGGCAAATGCAATTTTACAGAGAACAAAACAACTTAAGTTAGTTCTAAAACGCTACCGTCATTTTTACTATCCTGAAATCCACAGTTCCTTCTAGGCAATAGCATAATGTTCAGTCTGCTTCTACGCTAACCACACAAAACCTTAATTATATATCTTCTTCCCTTTTAAACAAAATGATAGATTTTTTGTGTGGGTTTCTGATTAAACCGAACTACATGAATACACAGATTTTTATCTATGATTAAGAAAATTTCAAAATTAAATTTTCCCCTCAAGTACTTCTAAATTAAATTATAAATCCATTTAAAAAAAAGAAAAGAAAATGAACCTTGTGGATATAATGTGTTTTAAGAGTCTTTTCCTGCTATTGTATCAAATTACTGGAACACTGAATTTCCTCGGCAAAAATACTCAAAATAACTCTGCTCACAGCAGGACTAGAGAATGGTTGGATCATTCCCCATGATTTCTGCTACCAAAAGGGGCAACCGAGAAATGTTTAGAAAGGAAATCTGAGTTAATCAAAAGAATGAAGAAATTGCTTACAAAAATGTTTTACTGACCATCTAGTTATGTTTTAAGTGAACAAGAAAGGTACTACCTTCCCATCTTTAACCCTCCTGCCCATGGCTGCCGGGAGGGGAATCTCCCTAATAGGTTCACTTTTCTTATTGTTTCTCAACGTTGCTACAAAAATAAAACCATTGCTTTTTCTGTCCTGTCCCTCATCTTTGCCTTTCTTGAGAGAAGTAAGTAAGGCTCTGCTGCTGCTGCTGCTAAGTCGCTTCAGTTGTGTCTGACTCTGTGCGACCCCATAGACCGCAGCCCACCAGGCTCCCCCATCCCTGGGATTTTCCAAGCAAGAACACTGGAGTGGGTTGCCATTTCCTTCTCCAATGCATGAAAGTGGAAAGTGAAGTCGCTCAGTCGGGTCCGACTCTTAGCGACCCCATGGACTGCAGCCCCCCAGGCTCCTCCGTCCATGGGATTTTCCAGGCAAGAATATTGGAGTGGGGTGCCATTGCCTTCTAGAAAACAGCTAAGATGGAAACTAGGATAGGGAAGAAGTATCTGGAAAGCAAGTAAAAGGAGCAGTATCATGCCATGTGAGTAAAAAGAGTAGTTTGGGGTCAGATCATTGACATCCAAGACCAAGAACAAGATAGAGGAGTTTTTGAGGAGAAGAGTGATTTGGCTAAATCTGTGAAAGATAAATCCTCCAGATGAGCTCTAAGAGAGCACAGAGGCAGGAAACTGCTAGGATGCTCCTCCTGCTGGTCTCTGGGTACTAGTCAAGTCCTGGCAGGAAACAGGTCGCAGTTGGGCCGGGAAATTTCAGATTAACAAAGGGAATATTACAACAATGTGGACATGGCTTAAGGAAATTCACAAAGAATAGGACCACAATGGTAAAAGCCTTAACCACTCCTAAGCCTGCAAAGCAATTAGAGGAGCTGGGAGAGGTGCCTGCATGTGGACAGATGCCTGATTGGAGCTATGGCCTTTCAGTTAGTAATCAGCCGACCCACACCAGTCTGCAGAGGGCTAGGGACAAGCAGGGTAGCGTGGCTGAGCAGTCTAAGGTACTGGGTTAAGGCTCCAGTCTCTTTGGGGGCGTGGGTTCAAATTCCATTGCTGCCAGCTTGTCTGGGAAATTCCATGGACAGAGGAGCCTGTCAGGCTACATAGTCCACGGGCTCTCAAAGATTCGGACAGGACTGAGCATGCAAGGGAGAAACACACCTTCATCCTTCTCTCTTCACTTCTGATCTGTCACTGCCTCCTGCTGGTTATGTGCAAAAGCCGGAGCAGAGAGCAAAGTGGAGAAAGTATCTGGAGAAATAGAAGAGCTCCAGTCTAGGGTAAGGTCGTGAGGATGAGAAAGGAATAACACAGAGACAAAGTTTAATAGGCTGACTGGATTCATTCATTCATCTGCTTCTACTTTTTGGCCGTGGTGGGTCCTCATCGCTGTGCTTGGGCTTCTCCCACTGCAGAGAGTGAGGGCAGCTCTTCTTGCCAGTCCTCGAGCTTCTCACTAGAGTGGCTTCTCTCGTTGCAGAGCACGGGCTCCAGTTGCAGCTCACAGGCTCTGGAGCTTGGGCTCAGTAGCTGCGGCACACGGGCTTAGTTCCTCTACCGCACGTGGGATCTTCCCTGACCGAGGATCAAATCTGTGTCCCTTGCATTGCAAGACAGATTCTTGACCACTGGACCACCAGGGAAGCCCAACAGACTGGCTGAATTTAGAGATGGGAAGAGAAAGGCCAAGGATGATATCATAGTTTCAAGCCTTACTAGACTAGAATAGATGATTACATTACTGAGCCTGGTTTTACTCATTGTTGCATTTGCAAAGCCCAGAAGAGTGTTTTGGCCATAAAAAAACCTTCTATAAACATTTGTTGGAGGGGGAAAAAAAGGTAGTTGGATGGATGATGGAAGCACATTTTCAGGAAGATGATGGGTTATGTAGTCTTAGACATACTGAATTTAGAGTATGGTGGAAGGGCCCAGCAGGTGATCAGAGATTAGAGTCTAGAGCTCTGAGAAGGAAAGAGGAAAAGATGTGCCTCTAAGAATCATCTGCACAGATTTGGGAGAATGGCATTGAAACATGTATACTATCATGTAAGAAAAAAAAAAAAAGAATCATCTGCACAGCAGTAGCGGCTGACACAATGAGAGTGGATGAAATGGCACTGAGAGTAGGTATACAGAGAAAAGAAGAGGGGTCTGATGACCGAACTTGGGATCTAGCTGCATTATGGGACAAAGAAGCAAAGACAAAGTGGAAAACCAGTAAGAGGAAAAGACAGTATGTACAACCCTTCGCCATACTATTATAGCATAGTCACGTGTATCTGCTCATCCCTGGCAGGTGCTCTCTTTCTCAACACTGCATAGTCTTGCCCAGCGCAAACATGATCCAAATGCAAGCTGCCTCAATAAGATTAATATTTCTTAAAGCTCCAAATCCTGGTCTTACTAGTTTTGCTTACCTTGACTAGAACAGCCAACATTAATCCTTTTTTAATTTAGAAACTAGGCTTATTCTTTCACCTGTTATGTATCCAGTGCTAGGCTCAGCAAAGTGAAAGTAAAAATCAGTTTCCATTCATCAAGGAAATTAAAATTTACTTGGATTATAAAGAAACATAAAACAATTCAAGTTCAATGAAGAGTTGACCTATATGATTCAAACCAAATAGCATTTCATTCAGTGAGAATTCATACCATTCAACGTCTATCTACACCTGCTCTTTTTTTCCCTAACTCAAAAGATTGACAAAAGAGCTCAATTCTACATAGCTGTACTTCTTGTTAAAGGCTTAATCATGCCATATTGTAAATTTCTCTTAACCTTTCTTTCTTCTCCACTGTTCCATAGAGTCTCAGTAATCTTTGCATCTAGTGCCTCAAACATGGTAGTCATTCAAATGTTTGTTAAATGAATGAATCTAAGCCAAACCCAGAATAGTTATATCAGTGTCCTCAACACTCTCCTATGGCAAACCCCAAGAGCTTTAAGGTCCAAGGAGGTTGCCTAATAAGACCTATGACCTGGCCTCAGCCCCATGGGATGATTGGTATTAAGGTGTTGAGTGTCAAGGCAAACACTCAGAAAATCCCCAGCAAATCCTAAAATGCTTTTTAAAAAGAGGAAGAAAGAATATTAGAGTCAAATTCCTGAGGCATAAATTGCAGTCAAGAAATGTTTGCTGAGTGAATGAACAGAGCAGAGCTGAGAAAAGTCAATCAGCTCAAGAAGAGCTCAAACTTAGGGAGCAAGTGTGACAGGTGTGTGTCTAAAGCCCTCTTTAGCAGACACTCAAGTGAATCTATTTCCTAATTGCTATAATGTCCATTTCTATGGGTTAATTCTACAGCTAACCCCTTCTTCACTACTCCCAGTGAAGTGAAAGTCACTCAGTCATGTCCAACTCTTTGCAACTCCATGGACTATACAGTCTGTGGAATTCTTTAGGCAAGAATACTGGAGTGGGTTGCTGTTCCCCTCTCCAGGGGATCTTGCCAACCCAGGGATTGAACTAGGGTCTGGGTTCACACAACAGGCAGCTTCTTTACCATCTGAGCCTCCGGGGAAGCCATGAAAGTCAAAATGTTAGCTGCTCAGTTGAATCCAATTCTTTGAGACCCCATGGACTGTAGCCTGCTGGGCTTCTCTGTTCATAGAATTCTGGAGATCACTGAGCAACTAACCCCTTTCATTTCCATTAATCACTAAGATATTTTGTTAAAATAAAAGTTCTGAGTCATAACATCTGGGCTAAGGCCAGAGATTCTGCATTTCTAATAAGCTCCCAGATGCTGCTGTACTGCTGGTCAACAGACCACACTTTTTTGAGTATCAAGAGTCTGGAAGACATTGCAGAGAATATGTATGTAGTTTTAGAGCCAGAGTTTCGATTTCTCCTGCTCCCATACTTCCTGGCTGTATAACCTTAGACAAGTGATTTTACTTCTCTGAGCCTGCTTCTGTCACCAGTGGAATATAGTGAATAACAATAGCCAACACTTACTGAATGCTTACAATGTACCAGGAACTAATGATTCATATTCATCAACTTATGAATAGGACTTAAGTTAAACAACCTGACCAATGTGGGTACAAGAAACCCAGATCTTATTCTAGGTAGCTTGATTCAAGAACCTGGTGTTTAATCACTGTATAAGACTGCCTTTTCAGCAGAGTTCCCAGAGCCATGATGAGAATTTAACAATAACTGGTATTTAGCTCATATTTATTGAGCACTCATATCCTCAAGACTCCAGTGTAAGCTCCCTTGGGAGCATATTAACTCATTTATCTTCACGGCAGACCTGGGAGGTAATATTTGCAATCCCATCTTACAGGTTTAAGAATAGGCACAAACAAGTTACACAGCCGAAGGTCAAACACCAGAGCGGTCAAGGTCGGAATCCAGGCGGTCTAACAGCTGAGCCCCGCGCTCTTCTGCCATCAGCCAGGAGAGGAGGTGGCCCCGGGCTCCGGAGACCAGACTTGAAGTCGCCAGGATGGGGGCACAGCCGCGCCCCTTCAGGGCGGTCTAACCGCCAGACCCGCTCGCTCCCAAAGAAAACAAAGTCTCCGTCTCCACTTAGCTTTCTGTACATCCCCGGGTGAAGTGCCCACACCCGGGGGCACACCATGAACAGGTGTCAGGGCTCTGGTGAAAATGACTGGCTAAACATCTTGAGAACTGACTTTTACACACACTAAAACTAACAGTCGCTCCGCGGCCCCCAAACTTGCCCAGCTCGCACAGGACCACTCCCTCCCGCAGCTGCATCCTGGGAGCCAAGGTCCCAATCAGGCCTCGGAATTCGTAGATTCGGCTCCGCCTACCTCCGGGCTCCACCCCAAAGGCCGCCTCTAATCTCATCTGCTCTCTAACACTGCCCTCTGGCGGCCGTTCCTCGGGTAGCCCGCTCCTTGAGCCCCTTCCGGGGCGGAACTTTCTCTTCCGGGTCGAGCGTCCGGGAAGTCGCACGTGTCTGTGGTGCCGCGGCTTTAACCCTTGTAGGAGGAGACGTTACTGGAACTGTCTCCCAGAGGTAGCGAGCCGAACCGGAGCCATGGAGGGCCAGAGCGTGGAGGAGCTGCTGGCAAAGGCGGAGCGGGACGAGGCAGAGAAGCTACAGCGCATCACGGTGCAGAAGGAATTGGAGCTGGAGTTCGACCTGGGTAATTTGCTGGCCTCTGACCGGAACCCCCCGACCGGGCTGCGGCACGCGGGACCCACACAGGAGGCCGAGCTGAGGGCCCTGGCGCGGGACAACACGCAGCTGCTCATCAACCAGCTGTGGCAGCTGCCTACCGAGCGCGTGGAGGAGGCGCTGGTGGCACGGCTGCCGGAACCCAGCACTCGTCTGCCGCGCGAGAAGCCGGTGCCCAGGCCGCGGCCGCTTACTCGCTGGCAGCAGTTTGCGCGCCTCAAGGGTATCCGTCCCAAGAAGAAAACCAATCTGGTGTGGGACGAGGTGAGCGGCCAGTGGCGCCGCCGCTGGGGCTACCAGCGCGCCCGCGACGACACCAAGGAGTGGCTGATCGAGGTGCCGGGCAATGCCGACCCCATGGAGGACCAGTTCGCCAAGCGGATTCAGGCTAAGAAGGAACGGGTGGCCAAGAACGAACTGAACCGGCTGCGTAACCTGGCCCGCGCGCACAAGATGCAGCTGCCCAGCGCGGCCGGCATGCACCCTACTGGACACCAGAGTAAGGAGGAGCTGGGCCGCGCCATGCAGGTGGCCAAGGTCTCCACTGCCTCTGTGGGGCGCTTCCAGGAGCGCCTGCCCAAGGAGAAGGCTCCCAGGGGCTCTGGCAAGAAGAGGAAGTTTCAGCCTCTTTTCGGGGACTTTGCGGCCGAGAGAAAGAGCCAGTTGGAGATGCTGCGAGTGATGAACAGCAAAAAGCCTCAGTTGGACATTACGAGGGCCACCAATAAGCAGATGAGAGAGGAGGACCAGGAGGAGGCGGCTAAGCGGAGGAAAATGAGTCAGAAGGGCAAGAGAAAGGGGGGCCGACAGGGTCCCGGGGGTAAGAGGAAAGGGGGCCCGCCCACCCAAGGAGGAAAGAGGAAAGGGGGTTTGGGAGGCAAGATGAATTCCGGACCTCCCGGCCTGAGTGGCAAGAGAAAAGGGGGGCAACACCAAGGAGGAAAGAGGAGGAAGTAAATTTCATCCTTGGACCTTCTCCTAAAACAAGAACTGTACTTAATGCTAAGTTCTAGATACAGTACCCAGATGCACAAGATTTGGCCACTGCCTTCATTGAGCTTGAGGTTAAAGGGCCAGGTTTACCCTCCTCTGAAGATGATATGTAAATGTTGGACTGGACAAATTAATGTATTTCCCATAACCAAAACTCTGGCTGGAGATTAAAGGTTGTATTTAAGAACATCTGAATTAAGGAAAGAATCTGTGAAAACTAGGAATGAGTTTTACTTTTAAACAGCCTTTTTTTTTTCTTTCTTTAAACTTTGGATGGGGTTTAAGGGAGAGACTTAACAGCTGGTTTCTGCATTATTTTGATGACAAGTTTGTGTATTTATCAAAGCATGTGGGAACAGAAAGGTTACATTTTAAGTAAAACCAATGACCTGGATACCTGGTACAGATTATTTTCATTTACTTTCTAGAAAATATAGCAGTTAAATTATGATTTCAGCAAGACCACTTTTATTAGAAAAACTCATCCTGCTTTCGGTGTCAGATATAATACTGAAAGTGTGTCTCTTTCAAAAACAAAATTTGATGCTTTTCAACACTGAAAACATTAATTTACTGTAAATGATAAATTTGGGCTTCACTAAATAATGGTAATAATCCTCAATCTCAGTTTTTTTTTTTTAGTGTTTATTTATTTGGCTGTGCTGGGTCTTAGTTGCAGTATGTGGGATCTAGTTCCCAGACTAGGGATTGAACCCAGGTCCCCTGTATTGGGAGTGTGGAATCCTGGCCACTGGACCACCAGGGAAGTCCTAATCCTAATTTTATACTTAAATCTTTATCAGTATTTATATCCCAGATTTTTTTTTTTTAAGCTTCAAGTGGGATCTGTTTGGGGAAGAGAGAAAGAAACCTACAAAATCCTTACTTGCAATATTACTACTATCTTTTGATTCATTTGTCAAATTGACCTGCTGCTGCTGCTAAGTCACTTCAGTCGTGTCCGACTCTGTGCGACCCCATAGACCGCAGCCCACTAGGCTTCCTGGTCCCTGGGATTCTCCAGGCAAGAACACTGGAGTGGGTTGCCATTTCCTTCTCCAATGCGTGAAAGTGAAAGTGAAGTCGCTCAGTCGTGTCCGACTGTTAGCAACCCCATGGACTGCAGCCCACCAGGCTCCTCCCTCCATGGGATTTTCCAGGCAAGAGTACTGGAGTAGGGTGCCATTGCCTTGAGCTGATCTAATTAGCAGGTGAAACATTTACAGTTATCCTGGACGTCTCCCTAACAGATTTCAGTAACTAATCTTTGTAAAACTAAATACCTCCTGAAAAGGATTCACAGTATACAGATCTAGAATGGGGGGCTTTTCTGCTGTTGTTATTGCTCTGGGGAGCCACCCTACTCTTGCTTTTTGGTCGGACACCTGATAGGAAATTGAGAGTTTGTCTCATTTTTCCATTGTTGTCCAATTTTTATATGTTACTTCTAGGAATTGCTATGAAGACGAGATTAATTTCGATTTCATAATAGGTTACTAAAAACACAGATGTTCAACTTACTGCCTCATACCTTCTGACAAAGTTGAGCTGTGCCATCACTGATCATCGTTTCACTGGGGCCTGGAGCACTTGGTGCTGTAAACCCTCCCTTCTCATGTAACCATGGCAAGTTTTAACCGTTGATTAAAAAAAGAAAACATGGTATCCTGAACAGCTTCTTCCAAACCAAACCGTTTATAGAGCATTTAACACCTTTTAAATTCTTCTCAACTGTGGGATTTTCTGTTGTTTGCTTTGTTTGGGAATTTTTCTGGCTTTTGTTTTGTGACTTGATCTAGCAGTTACACACAAAACTAGTCTTGTTAAAAAAAGGGGGGGGTGCAAAGTTCTTATTTACCGTCAAAACAAATTTAAATGCAGTTGTGTTCGTTTATTCTGAAAATAGACTTAAAGCAAAAGAGCATTTTAAAGGAGCGGGGGTGGGGTGGGGGTCGCTGCCCTTGTTTCTCCCTCCCCCACGTCCTTGCCTTGTGAAATAGAGCGTTTTATGTAGACAGGAGAGCAGACCAAAACCCTACGGAGCAGTTCCCTGTATGGCAATTTCGAACGTGGACGATGAGACTTTGAGGCTGCGGCAGCCGTGGCTTCAACTAGTGGGAAAATGTTCCGCCGCCGAGCGCTGTGGCTGGGGTGGGCGGAGGAGAAGCGGAGGCCGGGATTGGCCGGCGGCGGAGGGGGCGTCGCCGCGGGAGGAAGACTCGGCTCAGCCATGGCCGCCGCTCGCGCCCGGGTAGTGCACTTGCTGAGGCTTCTGCAACGCGCAGCGTGAGTGCGGGGCCGGCCGGACGGGCGGGCAGGCAGGGGACCCTAGGGTGCGGCGGAGCCCCCGGGGAACGACCCGCCCGGGCCCGCGCGTTCTTCCTCGGATCATTTTCCGGGACGCGGTACCGCAGAGCGCGGCGGCCTGGACTCCGCTGTCAGTGTGCCAAGTAGCCAAGCAGCCAGACGCAGCCGCTTGTACTTCGCCTGATCTACCGTTGAAACTAAGGTCGAGAGAGGAGAGCTCCAGGTCCCAGTCGAGGCAGACAGCGGACAGCTTGGCCCAAGCTGTCCAAGACAAATGCATGTATCCAATCAGCACATACTGGGTGTATGGTAATGCACCAGAAACTATTCTAGGTGCTGGGGATACAAGGACAAGAGGCTTTAGATCAGTTTAAAGTTAGCAGAGAATTGCATGAGGGGGTAGCAGTAAAGTTAGGCATTGGTTCATTGGTAGCATTCTTGCCTTCCACGTGGGAGGCCTGGGTTCTGATTCCTGGCCAATGCAATGTCCTTATGTTGGGGCTTCCGAGGTGGCACAGTGGTAAAGAAATCTCTGCCAGTGCTGACACAAGAGAGGTGGGTTTGATCCCTGGGTGGGGAAGATCCCCTGAAGAAGGAAATGGCAACCTGCTGCAGTATTTTTGCTTGGGAAAATCCCAGGGACCAGTCCATGGAGTCACGAAGAGTCGGACATGACTTAGCCACTGAGCACGTGCACAGGGATGAAAGGGGTCTGTGCAGAATGCAGAGGACAGAGGATGCAGGAGAGGGAGGGATGTGAAGACTGAGGTGAACCGCAAAGGGACTCAGCCACACACATACATGTATACATTCTCCCCCAAACTCCCCTTCCATCCAGGTTGCCACATAACATTGAGCAGAGTTCTATGTACTTGTTATATGTTAGATCCTTGTTGGTTATCCTTTTTAAATACAGCAGTGTGTACATGTCAATCCCAAACTGGGTTGTGGTGGGGGAAGGGGGTGGTGGGATCGGGGGTGAGGGGGTTGATGATGCAGGAGAGCAAAGGAAGAACTGTTCGTAGTGATGTTTTGAGAAGCTGAGCAGAGCTGAGATTTAGTATGCAGGGAAGAGGTTGGCCTTTGCTAAGATATGGCCAGTTTATCAGTGATACCAGGAAGGAAGTCAAAATAATTATGCCAGACCCAGAAGGTGTGTAGATGAGAGCCTGGCTATAACTTTGCAGAGTTCAGGAGGCCAAGGAAATGAAGTCAGCAGGATGTGAGTGAGGAAGAGAGAAACCAGAGGGTGAGCAAGCCAGAGGGGAGAGGAGGGTGAGAATTTTAAGCATGAAACTCTTAACTATGATGACAAGGATCAAATAAGGGGAAGGCTGGGACATACGGGACAGATGGAGGTCCAAAGAAGGCAATAGGGGGTGGGATTCAGACCACAATTGAGGAGTAGAAATGATGAATTGAGGTAGCCTGAGAGCTTGGAAATTATATAACAAAAAGAGAAGCAGAGTATCCTCCCACAGTGTCGAATTTTCCTTCTCTTTGAGCCCCTCTTCTTTTCCTGGAGGGGCATAAAGCAGCGAAGGACCTAGAAGGTAATGCCAAGTGAAGGACAACCCTGGGACCCTGCATTATTCGGTTTTCTCCGAGGGAGCCTGCAGATGGCTCAGGCTCTCCGGGATACTCCAGGAGAAACCCTTACACGTGGCGCTTTCCGCCGCGCCCACCAGATGGCAATCTCTACTCACTCTGGCGACTCACACCCGACCACGCCCGTGTTCACTTAATTCAGTTTTTGAGATCTTGACCATCATTGAGTTTAACGCTTTTCCTTCCTTCCCCTTTCCCTTCTGCCCTCTCCCCTCTCAGATGTTTTCAGTCCAAGTCTGCAGTCGGCGGGGGGCGGAGCGGGGTATGCACGTGCTTACCTGCGGGACCCACCAGGAAAGGGTCCCGTGGGCAATAGAAACACAAACCCTTTTGCGAAGCTCAATCGATGGCGGTCGACAGAACAGGAAGCCAGAGAAGGGTCTGACCAAGGGCTAGGAGGCGACCAGGATGTGAAAGTCAAGAGAGGGAACCTCTAGAAAGAGTAGCACATGGGATATCTGCAGAGGAGCGGACTGAGGTGAGAGATTGGGGAGAAGAAGGTGACAGGTGTGATCTCGGTTTAGGGGGACACGGAGGGAGGGTCCGGGGAGGGGACGAAATCCTGGAGCCGAGAAAGGCCGGAGGCGCCACGTGGTGACCAGAGGGGGCCTGCCGGCCACTGAGGGCTTCCAGAGGAAGCAGCCCAGAGCCTGTTTGAACACCCTGAAGACAACGGGAAAATGCAAGGAAAGTTCGGGAGGAGAGAGGTAGGATCTGAGGTGCGAGTCGTTAACACTAGGTCAATTTGGCCAAATCTCCTAACCTAGTAAGAAGTGAGACCTCATCTTAAACTTTATTGTAGCCCAGGAGCACTCATCTCAGTTCCCCACAGCATTAACTGCTGCTTGAATAATTTGCAGAAGAATGATCCTACAATGCTGGAAAGACTGAGTTGGCTTTTTGTCCATGGTGATTTCTGGCTTTTTCTATTGTGCAGGTGTCAATAGCTGCTACTTAGAAAGCATCTTAAAACTAGAATGCAATGTGTGTTACTTTAAAACTTCCTAGCTTCAGATTTTCTGGTTGTCACTCTATTTTTTCTTTTTCTGATTCCCTAGATGCCAGTGCCCGAGTCATTCTCATACTTATTCCCAAGGTAATAATTAATACATTTTGTGTTTAGCCACAATTTCAGTGTCCACATTTGGCAATGCATTTGGACAAAGTCAAAGCATGTGAGAGGAAGATTGATGCAGATGATTGCTTTGCACTTGAAACTGGTAACATGTGGTTCTAATTATCTGGAGAAGGATCGGCAACCCACTCCAATATTCTTGCCTGAAGAATCCCATGGACAGAGGAGCCTGGTGGGCAACAGTCCATGGGGTTGCAAAAGAGCTGGACATGACTGAGCAACTGAACAACAACAATTCTAATTATGTCAGCTGAATGTATGCTACTGATTATGTGTTTGGCTCGAATATATATTTAATGCTATTTATAATGTCTTTCTTTTTGAAATAGAATTATTTGCCAAAGCTAAAAATGGTAATGTAAATAGGATATTAGGATGGTCTGAGTTCAACAAACAGAATTAATCAAGATGAAATCTTTGAAAGGTTCTAATACATTGCAAAAAAGAGTCTAAAGAACAGTGTGGTTCCCAGAAGTAAAAAAAAACCAAAAGTATTGATGTTTAAAATAACACTATTTCTTAATAATTAAAAATGACAAAAGTTTTCAGTTCCTACAGACATCTTAATCCTTACCAAGTCCATTGTCCACAGTGAACAGCAGGAGCTCACTGTAAGTTCAACATGTCCCCAGAATGTCACATGAATTATACTGACACAAAAACTGATTTTGCCTCTTAGGAGAAAAGGTCACATCCTAACAGCGGTAAGGGATGACAAAGGAGCCTAAGCAGAAACTCACCAAGAAGCTGATTGGGAGTAAAACAGATAGAATAACTAACCAAGGACTATTTCCTGCCATGAGAGTGACTCATTCTTTAGGACCAGCCAAGGGACCACCCCAGTCTTTAATAGCCATCCACCAAGCAGAAGCATGCCATGCCTTTTTAGCCCTCATGGACACATGCAGAATTTTGTCTTTAGCTGCTTTTCTGCAATTCTTAACTTAGTTTCAACAACAAATCAGTAATGTTTCCTATTTGGGGCAATAAAATTAGTAATTTAGAGAAAGATAATCTCAGTGTTTTCTAAGATCCAGTTTATGTCTTTTCCTAAATTTTAGTTACCAGAGTAATAGACAATTTCTTTAAACCCTATCAGTATCAAAGAAATTTGAAATATGATTAAAGATACCCTTGCCGTCTACCAAAGGTAGATTGTTATCCAGTTGTGGTCTCTTTTCTTCGTCTCATAAAAAAAAAATGGTAGTGAAAATTGTTCCGTAGACTTTTTTTCAATCTTATGACTGGTCAAGACTGATAACAATAAGTAGATGAAAACAAAGATAAAATCCATGAAGTAGAGACTTCTTGTTGTTCCAATAAGACAAAAAAAAATTTTTTTTGCCACAACTAAACCTGGCACCTTGCAAAGAAATATCCATTTATAAAAATTTTTATTAAATTTCCCAGAGAAAACTTAATAGTTCATAGGCATAAGCTTGAAAAATATCTTAGTGTAATAAGCACCCTCCATAGAGAGTTTTATTTAAATAATCACAGTTATTAAAGAAGTATAAGCAGGACTGTAATGAATGAATTTACTAATAGTTGTTCTCTAATAATAATCAACTCCATAGCGTCTAGAGGATTTTTTTATAGCAGATTGTTACTCATTATGTTTTCAAAAGTATATTTTAATTTCAATGGAGAAAATATTTTAAATAACTTTATTTTCACAGTCTGCATCAAGTTAGCATTACATTCTCTTAAAATGCAGAGTTTAATTTGAATTGAATAGGCAACAATGAAACTGAGAAGTGTATTTTAAGTAAGGCTTCAAAGGAAATATTTACATTCACTGCTGAAATCCCAGTTTACTATCAAATAACAATATCTTTGCTCTGTTTCTAAGGCCTACTCTGATGCTAACTTTTGCACTTCTAGCTCCTGGACTTTCACCTTCTGGGAAAACAACAGATTATGCCTTTGAGGTAGATCTAATTATTCATTCTTTTTTTCAAATATTTATTTCTGTATGTATAATATTTGGCTGCCAGATCTTCGTTGCACATGGAGGATCTTTATTGCAGCAAGTGGGATCTTTTTTTAGTCATAGCATGCAAACTCTTAGTTTTGACATGTGGGACTGAAGCCAGGCCCACTGCATTGGGAGAGCACTCTTAGACACTGGACCACCAGGGAAGTCCCTATTCATTCATTCTTTTAGGAATGACCTGGAAAAATACAACCAGAGTATTTCCCTAATGCATTACTATCTCATTTGAACTCTGTTATTAATTGATGTTCCCTAACTTTATTGTTTGATCAGCACCTATTTAGCAAAGTATTTTGTCAGGATAATGGAGTATAAATATTCTGGTAACACGAGTGATGCCTAGAATACTGTCTTCTCTACACCCATTAAAACAGGACAGATTCCCAGTTCTACAGACTCCATCTTATATGTTGTATGATGAATCTTCTTTAGTTTTGTAGCTATAACAACCCCCAAAGAGGTTCAAGTAATCTTTGAAGCAGGAATAAAGGAACAATTAATTCTGATGATTTTTTTAAATCACACTGTGATTACATAATTATATGTTAAATCTCTGTCTCCTCCTAGTTCAAGGATCATAAATTAAAATGTGATCAGAGGCCTGACAGTTAATCATTCCAGGCACAGACTGGGAGGATGGGGCTGAGTTGGCTGAGAGCACAGGCTCATCTGAAGGGTGCAATCTGCCCATAGCCCCACTTGGTTGCTGCCACACTGGATTGTAGCCAGTACTGCCTGACTGAGGTCTTCCCAGGTGGTGCTAGTGGTAAAGAATCCACTTGACAACGCAGGTGACATAAAAGACGTAGGTTCGATCCCTGGGTAGGGAAGATCCCCTGGAGGCAGGCATGTCAACCCACTCCAGTATTCTTGCCTAGAGAATCCCATGGTCAGAGAAGCCTGGTGCACAGTCTATGGGGTTGCAAAGAGTCGAACATGACTGAAGCACCTTAGCATGCATACATGCTGCCTGATTATTCAAGAGAGACAGAAATCCAGATGGTCACATTGTTTTGTTTTTTTCCTTTAATTGGATAATAAGAGTTACTATCCAAACCAAAAAAAGAAAAGAAATCTAAACATAATATGGATCAAACAAAGCATATCTTCAGGCCAAAAGTAACCTATCATCCATCAGTATAAAAGCTCTTCTCTCGGCTGTAAACTATGAAGCCATGTTTGTCTTCTTCATAGCTGTACTACCAGAGCCTAGGACATGCCTGGAACATAGCAGACACTTAGCAGTGTTGGTTGGATGAAAGGATGAATAGACAGAGGGATAGATAAATGCATGCAATGGGGGTTGGAGAGATGAATGATTGGATGAGTGGATGAAGGCATGAAAAATACACAAAGACAACATTAACATTGGAAAATAAGATACTGAAGAATCATTTAGGTGTGGAGGCAAGAAGGGGCAGGCATGTTAAGCTGAGAAAACAAATAAAGGTTATGAAATGTTTGGGAAAAAATACATAATTCTAGTGTATCTGGAAGGAATGTTTGCTTAAAACAGTGTGATGTGTGTGAGGCCAGTTGGGGTGACTTAGAAGGCCATGCTGGGGCATATATTCTTTATTATCTAGACAATGAGGAAGTGTTCCAGGGCTTTAGAAATGAAATAACCAACTTTCCAAACACCTGTCACCTAAACTTTGTATTTTTCCTTAGATGGCTGTTTCAACTATTAGATATGGAGCAGGAGTTACCAAGGAAGTGGGCATGGCAAGTATTTAGGATTTCTACAGTCTTCTACCAGAAATGTTATATATATTTTATAACAAGCACATATTAACAACTGTTGATCCTTTGTTTTAATCTCAAAGCCTGGGTCAGGCCTGGTTAGTCCTTGGATGGGAGTCCTTTATTTTGGACTTAATGTTAATTTTGTGAGACATGTCTATTACATTTCTTGTGCAATCAAACTTAACTTATAAGTTATTTTTGTTATTGTAGGACCTACAAAACATGGGTGCTAAAAATGTTTGTTTGATGACAGACAAGAACCTCTCCCACCTCCCTCCTGTACAGACAGTGATGGATTCACTAGTGAAGAATGGCATAAACTTTAAGGTTTATGATCATGTGAGAGTGGAACCAACTGATACAAGGTATTCTTTTATTGTTGTTAAATTTACTTTAAGCGGAAGCCAATACATATCAGTGCTGATTAAAATTTGCCCCAGACCTGACTGTATAGCCCTCCAGGCTCCTCTGTCCATGGGATTCTCCAGGCAAGAGTACTGGAGTGGGTTGCCATTTCCTTCTCCAGGGGATCTTCCCGACCCAGGGATCAGATCCATATCTCCTGCATTGCAGGTGCATTCTCTTCTGTCTGAGCCATCAGAGAAGCCCTATTTAATGGCATGGAAATTTATTTCTGGAAGTCCTGACATAATGGCATTCATTTTCCCTTCTCCAAGCTTCATGGAAGCCATTGAATTTGCCAAAAAGGGAGCTTTCGATGCCTTCCTGGCCGTGGGTGGCGGTTCCACCATAGACACCTGTAAAGCCGCTAATCTGTATTCATCCAGCCCTGACTCTGACTTCCTAGACTACGTCAATGTCCCCATTGGGAAGGGAAAGCCTGTGACTGTGCCTCTGAAACCTCTGATCGCAGGTAAACACTGTCTGTTTTATTTTGCAATTGACAAAAGGCTTTAGGAAAGACGTTGGTCATGGTGTTTAGGTGCTAAATTGTGTCTGACTCTTTTGTGACCCCTGTACCATACTCTTCCAGACACCTCTGTCCATGGCATTCTCCCAGGCAAGAACACTGAAGTGGGTCATCATTTCCTTCTCCAGGGGATCTTCCCAATCCAGGGATCGAACTCACATCTCCTGCATTGGCAGGCAGATTTCTTTACCATTGAGCCACCTGGGAAGCCCCGTTAGGAAAGATACAAGTCAGTAATTTTGGGGTGTATGTTTCCAAAGTTTTCTGATTTCTTCATTTTAATACAATACCTTGTTTGGAGATCAAAATAGATTCAAAATTCATTCATGTTTAAAATTCTGATCTTCATTACTGCACAGACAGAGGCAGTTTGGGTCAATGGTAGGGGTCTGCAGAGCTCAGCTATGAAGTCACTTTTTGGAGAAGGAAGGTCAGTGTTTATAGATGCTCAGACCCCTCTCTGGTCTGAGCCCTTCTCTGTTTTGTCCCACTTTGGCATCTGGGAGTTTAAGGGGAATGTTTCCTGTCATTTCTCTGGTGTTGACTCAACCCTTTCTTCCACATGATGGCTCCTCAGCTGACCTGGGGCTTTGTCTGCCCCGGGACATGTGGCCAGTATGGCCTTGTCATGCTGGACGACATCTGCTCGGTGGCAACACAGGACACAGACACGCAAACCCAAATCAGGCTCCCTTGTCTGGTCCACACAGACCTGGGGATCTTTTGGTCTTTTCTTTCCTCCATTTTATCGCTGTTAACACATCACTGTTTAAAGCCTTACAGCTCAAATGCCCTAACTGGAAAATATCAGCTTAATGTCTTGTCCTCTATCTTCCCCACTCCTCCCCCATCCCCATTGTGCTGGGACGGGAGTGAGTTGATGGCAGATGAACGGCTTTGACATGAACTAGGGATCAGTGGGGCGCAGCATAATTGATGTCTGGAGATTGGAACCCTGTGGTGAAACTGTGTCAGCATCACACAGAGGGGTGATTAGTAAAGTTTAGAAACTTGACTGAACTGCAAAACCGCAGAGCCCAGCAAAGGCAGGGTGTCACTGTGCTTGCTGCCAAGGCGGAATAAAGATGTCTTTTAGAGATGGCAAATATGAGCTTTCTTCCCAGAGATGGCAAGAGGCCTGCTTTTGAATTCCAAGCTGCAGCTGCTTAAACTCTGGCCCTGGGGGAGCCCAGGGCTCCCAGAGTGCCTCCCTGTTAATACAGAAACAGATACCACATGAACACATTAAACACACATGTGCATAATACAAATGTGGATGTGGTACATACATGTGGGGCATACATACATGTTAGCACCATATGGACATCAGACATACATGCTGACACAGATACAAGCATCATGCATACATATCAAGTACACATGCATTAGGTTTACATGCATGTTAATGTAGCCGTGTACCTCATATATACTGAGTATTCATGCATGAGTAATTAATGCCAGCACACACACATTAAAGACAGGTGCCAGAAAGCTAATGCCAGCACAGGGATCAGACCTGTTCCTCACATGTTAATGCAGACACAGTCATACACATCAAGCATGTGTGTGCTAAGTTGCTTCAGTGGTGTCTGACTCTGTGACCCTATAGACCATAGCCCACCAGGCTCCTCTGTCCATGGGATTCGCCAGGCAAGAATACTTGGGTTGCCATGGGTTGGGAGTGGGTTGCCGTGTCTTCCTCCAGGGGATCTTCCCAACCCAGGGATCAAACCCACGTCTCCTGCATTGGCAGGTGGATTCTTTACCACTACCACCACCTGGGAAGCCATCCACATTAAGCATACACACATGTTAACACAGATACATGCATCAAGCGAGTAGACAAGAGCAACAAAGCTTTCTTCTCTAACTTTGCTCCTTATCTCCTGAGGCTGAATTAAGTATCTCCACTGACCTTTATTTAGATCCTCTATTAAAATTAATTTTTTTGTTGTTCAAGTTCCAACTACCTCAGGCACAGGGAGCGAAACTACTGGAGTTGCCATTTTTGACTACGAACACTTGAAAGTAAAAACTGGTAAGAACTTCCTCTATAAATGTTTTTTAATTCTCTTAGCTTTCAATTCCACTCCTTTTTCTTTAATCCTAATATTTAAAATTCAAAGAGTTACAGAATTAAAGAAAGAGTATGCACATAGACACATGTTCTTTCTTTTCCCATATACATATAAGAGTATGAAGCAGTCTAATAATCTTGTTTTTGAGAATTACCTACGAAAGCAGATTGAAATGCCATGAACCAGGGCCATTTTTCTGCCCAAGTTAGTGACTGTATATCAATGACAAATGGTTATTTCCTTTCCCAGCTTTTTTACATTCTAACTCATTTTCTTTGAGATGTGATTTTTTAATAATAAAATGTAAAATTTTAAGAATCTGGTTTGATGAGTTTTGACAAATATATACACACATGTACCCACCACCCTAATCAAAATATAGATATTCCCACTGCTCCAGAAAGTTCCCTCGTGCTTCTTCCCAGTTAATGTCTCCAGCCCCATTCCTAAGTACCCACTCTTCTGCCATCTACCTTCTTTGTCATCTGTATCCCATCATCTTCTCCAACTCTCAGCTAATCTGGGAGAAATGTCCCTCTCCTTGAGATGGTTCAGCGTCCTTCTTCCAGGGCTTTGTAGCAGAAAAAATTAGCAATGAACCGCACATTTATGGTAACTTCTCTTTTTAAATTATAGTAAGCAACACTTAAATTCTCCCTTACTTTTTTTTAAAGACTTCCCCATCATGTTATCTAATGTGGTCCTTACAACATCTCTGGGAGGGATGGAGGCCCTGTGTCACCAGAGTCTGAGCTTACAGAGAACTCTCAGAGAGAGAACTCAGAGAGGTACAGACATGTACCAGTGACACGCAGTAAGTCACAGAGCCAGGACCCAAACAAGCAGTGTGGTGGTAAGCCAGTTCTTTGGAGTTTTATGAATAAATAAGCCCTGAGTTGTAGTGTTTGAGTGGTATAAATACTCCACTATAGCTACAACCTGGAGCTGGGACCAGATGGCCTAGTGGCTTTTGTAACCTGCAGGGAGCTTCAGCTGCCCTGAAATTCCCAGGTTTCTGACTCCAGATCTTTTTCCGCTGCTCCTTGCTGCCTCCCTAAATGAGAATGAATCTTATCTCATATTTTGATTTTTTTTTTTAGGATAATTTCTTACCCTAAAGTTATCTGATTTTTTAAAAAATCATGTCCATACCTATGGCCTGTGTTGCAAATCCCTGTCTTAGGCATTGCTTCGCGAGCCATCAAACCCACACTGGGCCTGATTGATCCTCTGCACACCCTTCACATGCCTGGGCGGGTGGTCGCCAACAGTGGCTTCGATGTGCTCTGGTAGGTACCCAGGGCCCCTGAAGGGGCTCTTTCGGGGACTTGGGTCAATGCACAGCACTTGACTGCTGAAAGCACTTGCTAAGCTCTCACTGATTGTGCTCCACAACCACCCTGGCTTTGGCTGTCATCATCCCCTTGCCTGGATGACAAGGCTGAAGCTGTAAAGAGGAGGTGAGGTCCTGGGTGAGTCACAAAGCTGCTGGACCGGACCAGCCACAGCTGCAACCACGGGATCAGAGAGACAAGTACGCAGCATCTCAGGCCCACAGCACCGCCTCTGCTGCACCAACCCAGGGTGCCCGGGCTGCAGCCAGAGGAAAAGAGCAGGGACAGGAGTGTCCACTTCCTGAGCTGGACAGGCTCACTGTCAGCACTTACATGTCATCACTTCCCCACAGCTCTGTGCCAGGCGGAAAAGAAAACTGAACTGGAGACATTTAGCAACTTGCCCAGAGCCACAGCCCGTGTTCTCCTGGCTTTAGCTGCCATGTGCCAATGGCTCCCACATCCATGTTTCTGCTCAAGTTCTGGGCACTCTGTTCCAGTGGCATCACAGGGACCCACGGGCACTTCACATTCAGCTGGCCCCAAAAGACTACCATCCATTTACACATGTACATTTTTTTCCCCATTTTAACATCTGTGAAATCAGGGCATATCTGTATATCTGTGGCATGCAGTATGGTTTTCTTCTTCAGTGGTACTTTTTAAAAATGGTGCATCTTATAATGCATGGCATCTGGGAGCTGATGAAATCTGACCATTCTCTCACCACCACCCCCTTACCCTTCACAGCGCCTCCTCCTGGGTTCCTTACCCTAGTGAGCAGCAGGACATAGTATGAGCTTATCCCTTGTCTCATGCCTACACCTAGCCACAGAGCTCACTCTCATCTGCTTGAATCTCTCCCATCTGCTCCCTGCTCTCAAGCCTCATGGTCCCACCTCAGTTCAAGCCTGGACCCAGGGCAGCAGCATCATCATCAGTTTTCCTGCTCACATCCCATACTCCTTCCATCTGTCCTCCATACTGGCCTCAAGAAGCTTCCAGAATGCAATATGACCACTGCACACATACACACACACGCCCCTCTACCTTATCAGTCTCTCATTGCATTTCCACACCTCCTGTCTAAAGCCAAGTTTCTTTGGCCCTGGACTGTCCTCAGTGCTCAGCTCTTTATCTGCTTGGAGAAGTCTTTCTTCATTTCCACTGGGGCATCCTGCCCTTGATGGAGCCTTTGCTGCCTGCCCCGCCTCCTCAAGAACCACTCTGTGCTTTGCTCCTCCCCCCTGGGGGGCTGTGCGTTGCTTTGGAGATGCCCCTCTCTGCGTGCTGTCTCTCACTGCACTGTGAGCCTGGTGAGGACAGGACCATCTTACGGACTTCTGCATCCCTGTCCCTTAGCAAAGGGGCTGTCACGTCATAGGTACTCAGTTAACACCTGCTGAGTAAAATTCACATGAGCAGGGGGCAGCAGAGTTAGGGTTCATGTCCAGGTCTATCCCAGTCCATGGACTGCTTTCTCACTGCATTACACTGCCTGCCAAGAAATGGGAGAAAACTTGTGTCCAACTCCATCCTGGTCGATGTTGTCAGTGTTTTGGAGAGTTGTCCTCTAATAACTTGGAAATAAGGAAAATGAGATTACCCTCCCTAGCTGGGAACTGCATAGTAAATATATTAATATAACAGACCAAAGCAGTCACGTGTATGTGAATGACCCACAGACCCAGAGACTTTGCTGTCAATCAGAGGGGAGGGGAGTGAACTCAGAACAAAAGACAGTGATGGCAGCGGCCCTTCCAAGGACTGACCACCGGAGAGCACATGTGGTCGAAGGAGAAGTCTGCCCCTGAGGCCCAGTGGCCTGTGCTGAAGATGGACACACCCATATATTCAACCTTAGAAGCAGTGACCCTGGTTAGGGCTCCATGGGCCTTGTGATCATAAGTTATCATCCACAGCTTTGACAACAGGGAGAATAGATGCCATCTAGAAGACTCAGATGTCTGCCCTCCTCAGAGGTTCTATTTTCTCTTTTCTTTTTCTTTCAAAATACATTTTATTAGTGGCATATGGAATTTAAAGTGAAGCAGTTTCTTTCCAGAGATAAAGTAAGCCCTGACAGGTTATTTAAAAAAATGAGCAGATATGTCATAGCAAAAATACCGTCTCCAGTGTAAAGAGGTTAATAGGAATACTCTGCACCAAGGAAATGACTTTCTTTACCATGCTGACCACAGTGGACACCCAGTTCAGCTGGGGGAACCCACAGCACTGGACAGTCATGGACAGAGGTTCTATTTCTTGTTGGAAATCAGTAATCAGACTTCTAAGTTTTACACAGTTTCCCTGGTAGCTCAGGTGGTGAAGAGTCTGCCTGCAGGCAGGAGACCTGGGTTTGATCCCTGGGTCGGGAAGATCCCCTGGAGAAGGAAATGGCAACCCACTCCAGTATTCATGTCTGGAAAATCCCATGGATGGAGGAGCCTGGCACACTACAGTCCATGGGGTCGCAAAGAGCTGGACATGACTGAGCGACTAACACTTCTGTGAGCTCAGTTCAGTGAATCTACCTCAGAAAGACAGATCCAGTCTTGGGCCCAGAATCCAGATACACAATGGGCAGAGGTTCAACTCTCCACCTTGGCAGGCTTGTTACCACCCCTCTGCCCCATGGATACCTCCTTACTGCTTTGCCCACATTTCCTATTTAGAACCACAAACCCATAGCTTTTGTCTACCAACTAATTCTTTTTGAAGTTCTAATACTTTGTTTCAAAAGATGTTATCTGCCTGTCACATGTAGAGGAGAGTAAAGTCTCCATTCTAAGACTGAGAAGTGTAACTCACACACATAGGAGTTCCTGTTATACTGTGTTCCCAATGAGTCACTCATCTGGATGATTATGTTTATTCCCATCTTTTGCACTTGATTAGCTAGAATTCATGGTGGGCCAGTAGGTAAAGAAAACTGATACTTTGTTCTTAAAATAGCCAACCCTGAATTTAGGGCCTATAGGAAAAAAAAGTAGATTTTTTTTTTCAGGCCAAGCATTAACAATAACGGTGAATGATAAACTTTACAAAGTGCTGGTACGATATGCTAAGTAATTTACATGCGTCAATTTTCACATCAGCACCATGAGGAAAGACATACTATGAGCTATCCTCATCTTAGAATCACAAGGAGGATGGTGACTCTCCTGGCCCCAGGCCCGCACTGGGAAAGCCTGGCGCCAGAATTCGCACCTGGGAGCTGACCCACTGCTCTACAGTCTTATAGGAGGCTAGTATAACTATTATGACGCTCTTTGGATGGATAATACAGTATCTGATCAAGGCAGGATATAAAATGGTAAATATACTTTAGAAGGAAGTCATTTTTCAGATTTAATGGTTTTCTTAACACAAATGTTTAAAAATTCAACATTATAAAGATGTATTGGTACTAGAAAGGAACCATATGTAATCCTAACACATTCTGGTCAAAAACACAGTAGTGCTGTTAATGTCAACTTCACTGCATTGTTGTGCAGCCACCCAGTCATGTCTAAGTCTTTGTTACCACCATGGACTGCAGCATGCCAGACTTCCTGTCTTTCACCGTCTCCTGGAGTTTGCTCAGACCCATGTCCATTGAGCTGATGATGTCATCCAACCGTCTCATCCTCTGTCACTGTGTTAATTTCTAAAATAAGTGATGACTGTCATGGACAAGAGACAGATTTGTGAGAGGCCTTGTGATTATCAGCACTACAAAGGCATATCCACGGGGGAGTGAGAACCAAGCATTCTGAGGCAGTTTGTGATCTGAATGGAGGGAAGGAAAAAGAGGATGCTTTCAACTGTGTATTTTGACTATTCCTTGCTAGCCACGCCCTGGAGTCCTACACTGCCCTCCCGTATCACATGCGAAGCCCCTGCCCTTCAAGCCCCATCACTCGGCCAGCCTACCAGGGCAGCAACCCCATCAGCGACATCTGGGCAGTCCATGCACTGCGGATTGTTGCCAAGTATCTGAAGAGGTATGTTGTCCAGAGGGGACAGAAACAGGGAAAAAAAAACCAGTTTCCACCTTCATGAAATGTGGCTTGGTAGATCCTGAAATGTCCTGAACAAGCCTGTTCACCCAAAAAAAGCAGTCACTGTGCATACAGAAGCACCAGAGACCAGCAACCTCTGGAGGGAGCCCCAAGGGGACAGATGAAAACCAGATCCCTCGATCTAGAAAGGCAAAGCCCAGGACTGGGGACAACATGGGAGCCTAATTTATAAAGGACACAGCTAGAAGGTTTTTTAGGGGCTTCCCAGGTGGCACTAGTGGTAAAGAACTCGCCTGCCAATGCAGGAGACATAAGACATGCTGGTTTGATCCCTGGGTTGGGAAGTTCCCCTGAAGGAGGGCATGGCAACCCACTCCATTATTCTTGCCTAGAGAATCCCATGGACAAAGGAGCCTGGCGGGCTACAGTCTATGGGGTCAGAGTCGGACACGACCGAAGGAACTTAGCACAGCACATGCAGTAGGTTTGTTCAGCAAAACCTCAAAACCAAAGCTGGGGGAGGTTCTTTGAGATTTGGTCATCAAGGGCAGAAATGAAAACCATGAGACAGATGTTGGTCCTGCCCCGTCAGGCCTTGTCCAGAGGCACACAAGGTCTACCCATAAGCAAATGCACATGAACCTCAATTTAAGAAATAAATGTCAGGTCTTCCCTGGTGGTCCAATGGTTAAGACTCGGCCCTTCCTCTGCAGGGGGTGCAGGTTTGATCCCTAGCCAGGGGACTAAGATTCCACAGGTCGTGTGGCACACCAAAAAGAAAAGAGAAAGAAATGTGTACAGTTGTCTGTCCTGGGAGACAGAAAACTCTTCCTGAAAAGATTCCCACAAGATTTTGAAAGACTTATGCATGAAACTGGAGAAGGCAATGGCACCCCACTCCAGTACTCTTGCCTGGAAAATCCCATGGACAGGGGAGCCTGGTGGGCGGCGGTCCATGGGGTTGCTAAGAGTCGGACACGACTGAGCAAATTCACTTTCACTTTTCACTTTCATGCATTGGAGAAGGAAATGGCAACCCACTCCAGTGTTCTTGCCTGGAGAATCCCAGGGACGGGGAAGCCTGGTGGGCTGCCATCTATGGGGTCTCACAGAGTCGGACACGACTGAAGCGACTTAGGAGCAGCAGCAGCAGCATGCATGAAACAGCCCTAATAGGCTCATGAGAGAGCAAAGATACATTTAGAGATGAAAAGTGATCCCTAAGACATTGAGACTTATGCAAAGTCAAACTCATCTTTGTATTTATACACAACGGAGGGAAAGAATAGGGCAGGTTTGGTCTAGATGTGACTACAGGGCCTCCTCTGGCTGGAGGGGTGGGGTCTAGGACCACATTTTGCAACAGAGCTGGGGGAGGATCACGAACTATCTTGGACTCTCGGGGGCATCAGGGAGCATCTGTCTGCATAGAAGCGGATACAGATGATGGCCGGCCAGCGTGTGTGGCAGGCACATGGGCTCAGCAGAGCAGCAGTGGAAGGTGAGGGTGCACAATGGAGAGAGGAGAGGCCACAAGGAGTGGACTCCACCATCCACTACTTCATCTTGCTATTTGGGAATAAGGAACTGACCCTGGATTTTGGAAAGAGACAGTTGCCTGACTATTCCAGATAAAAGAAGGAGAAAGGCTGTGGCATTTTTATTTCAGAGCAGGAACCCTTATTCCAGGCAGAATCACAGAAAAGCAAGTGGGAAGTGGTTCCTTTGGCTGTCCCAGGCATTCCGCCCTGAGGCAGGGCTTCCGAGTCCTGGAGCAGGAAGGCTCAACTACATCTGAAAGCGGCCTTTGAGAATTTGCCTTTCTCATATGGCACTGGGGAGGGATGGAGTGAGCGAAGGCTCGCCCTACAATAACATGCCACTTCCACAGTAAAAAGTGTAAAAATAACATGCGGTTTGCAGATACCAGAAGAGGTCTCCAGTGGGTCCAATTTGGGTGGAGCCACAGAAAGCACGATGTCTGGGCAGCTTGTCTGGCCTGTAGGTACCCCCAGGCAACAGGGACTCACTTCATCTAACCAGCCTCGACCCATGCATCCTGAGCATGTGTTTACCTAGGTCCACTCGCAACCACGGTCAAGGTCATTGACAAGTGAAGAAGAATGAGTCTCGGGGCACTTTTCTAGAGCAGCTTATGCAGTTTAAAGGTCAGTGCCTTCTTCCCCTGGTACTTTTATCACATGAGCAGCCTGACGGCATAATATATGCCTTTGCTCCAGTCACTGATGAGAAAATACATTTCCCTTCGGTTTTCATCTAGAAGACAAGGTGTCATTTGAATAACTTGCCTAATTTTTCTTCCTATTGAGTAGTGTTTTTTTTTTCCTCCCCCAGATCTTTCCCTAAGGCAGCTCTTTATTTCAGTAGGAAATGCCAATGTTGATATGTTATTGTTGTGTATTTATATCATCCACAGGGCTGTCAGAAATCCTGATGATCTTGAAGCAAGGTCTAATATGCACTTGGCAAGTGCTTTTGCTGGCATTGGCTTTGGAAATGCTGGTGTTCATCTATGGTGAGCAAATCTGAAATTTTATTTCTTCACCTAAGCTATTGCCCTTAAATTTTATTTCAATGTCTATCAATCATTTAGGATGTGTTGTAAGATTTTAAACATGCTATAGAAAAAAGAAATTTAACTTAGGGTCCTGTAATATTTTCTTAGCTCAAATGCAGTTTATTGAGTCATAGATTTTTTTTTTCCTTTTGGTAACAGCCTTATTGACATATTATTCATACCCTATAAAATTTGCCCTTTAAAAATGTATAATTCCGTGGGCTTTAGTATATTCACAAGTCGTGCTACCATTACAATAATCAATTTAGAACATTTTATCACCTTTGAAAGAAATCTCATATATCTTAACTGTCACCCACCAATTCTCCTATACCCTCAGTCTTAAACAACTACTAATCTACTTTGTCTCTATAGACTTGCCTTTTCCAGCTATTTCATAGAATGGAAGCAAATGATATGTGGTCTTTTCTGTCTTGCTTCTTAAATTCAGCATCATGTTTCCATGGTTCATCCCATACACGTTATCAGTACTTCTTTCCTTTTTCTCGCCAAGTAAGGTTCCATTGCATGGATATACCGCATTTTATTTACTCATCAGATGATGGATATTTGGGTTGTTTCCACTTTTTTGGTTATTATGAATAGTGCTGTTATGAAAAATCATGTATAAGTGTTCCTGTGGACATACGTTTTCACGTCTATGGAGTATATATCTAGGAGTGAAATTGCTGGGTCACATGGTAACTCTGTGTTTAAATTCTGAGGTATTGCCAGGCTGTCTTCCAAAAAGGCTGTACTATTTTGCATTCCTACCAGCAGTGGATGGAGTTTCTGATTTCTCTACATCCTTGGCACCTGTCATGGATTTTTCAAACACCAAATGCAGGATTTTCTTCTCCTGATCTCTCTCAAAAAGAAAGGGATTAGAATATTTGTTGATAGCCCAGAATTAATCTGTTTGATCAGAAATGTATTGGTATGTTGCTTTAAAACTGAAAATCGGTGAACATGGAAAATTAAGAGCTGGCCCTTGCCCTGTATGGGAGGGGAGTTTGGAAGAGAATGGATACATGTATATGTATTGCTGCATCCCTTTGCTGTTCACCTGAAACGATCACAACATTGTTCATTGGCAATATCCCAATACAAAATTAAAAGTTTTTTTAAAAGAATTGGCCTTTGCTAGGGAAGTGCAATGAAATGGTCACCCTCAAACTCTGCTGCTGAGAGGAGCACAGATTGGCACCAACTTTCTAAGAAGCAAATGAGCAAAATCTACCCAGAGCTTGGAAAATGTCTCTACCCTTTGCCCCATGAATTCTACTTTTAGGAATGTAGCTGAAAGAAATACTCATGATATGATCAGAGACTTTCCTTATGAGGATATTCATCTAAAAAGTTATTTATAATTGAATATTTTAAGAGTAACCTAAATTCCCAACAGTTTGAGAATGGTTAACTAAATTTCAGTATTCAAAGAATAAACCATCAAAAGTAATGTTTTAAAAGAGTAAAAATTATATGGGAAAGTATTTTTAAAGAATAATAAGTAACTATGTGCATGCATGCTAAGTTGCTTCAGTCATGTTTGACTCTTTGTGACCCCATGGACTATAGCCCGCCAGGCTCCTCTATCCATGGGGATTCTCCAGGCAAGAATACTGGAGTGGGTTGCCATGCCCTCCTCCAGGGGATCTTCTCAACCCAGAGATCGAACCTGTGTCTCTTACATCTCCTACATTGGCAGGCAGGTTCTTTACCTCCAGCACCACCTGGGAAGCCCTAAGTCAACAGCAGTGTTTAAAACTGAATGCACAATACAATCATAAATTAAAGATACATGTAAGAAGACTAGAAGGGGATATCCTATAATGGTTATCTTGAAGAAATAGGATTATGGATCATTTTTATTTTTTACAACAAATATATATAATGGTTAAGAGAAATCAAACTAAAGTATTGGATACTGTTAGAAAGGTACTTTGAAAACTACATGAATCCTTTCATATAGTGGAAGAACACCAAGCCATAATTTCCTGAATACTATGGAGCCTGAAAACGGTAAAGCACGTTCCTCTCCAACAACTCAGAGAGCTTATACCTTCTGATCTGCTTTATGAGTGATGACAGGCATGGGGCACCTTTTTTTTTGGATAACCATACAATTCACCAAAACACTTCATCTTTCTATGAAATATAAATTTTTTACTGACTTAAAACAAAGTCATCCAATAAAACCCACATTAACAGACTTACAGACCCTTTTACTATAAAGATATTAACTTCTCACAGTGTTTATCTTCTGGGTTATCTTATAAACTATTGTATTGTCCTATTTGTTCACTAAGAATTTGAGAGAGTATAGAGATTTCCCATTAAAACAAACAGAAAAAATCCCCACAAATGAAAACCATGGTGCCTTTTCTCGAGAGCCTTACAGACTGAAATAATCATGTATGACTCAGTTCCCATTAGTACATAGCATTTAAAAGAACGTATTAATCACTGGCAAGACGGATCACTGGCGGAACAAGTTTGCACGTCTAGCACAGTACATCTTGGTTCATAAAACTCCCACCAATATATTCAGTTTGTGAAGGAGCACATTGCCAAGGCTGTGCCGAGCAAGATAGAAAATGCATACCCTGAAGACTGTTAAAAAGAAACTTCAAAGTGAATTCTTGATTTCTTCACGATCATAAGGTTAACCAATGTGCTCAAGGAGCAACTTCGACGTCAGTACTTTTTAATGGCATGTAGTGCTACCAGCATTTGATTTTGAACATTTCAGCAGTTTTGTCAGTGAATATGCCAATTATCAATTGCATAATAATATATCCTCATAGGAATCAAAGAAAACAAAACGTCTAACCTTGTGGGTTAATAATACTGTCAAGAGACTGTGAGGGGCTCTCCCATAAGAGTATCTTTGTATTGTTAACTTGAATTTCTGTTAGATGTATGTCAATATAAGGACTTTATTTTTTTTCTAGCCATGGAATGTCTTACCCAATTTCGGGCTTAGTGAAGACTTATAAAGCAAAGGATTACGATGTGGATCATCCCCTGGTGGTAAAATCATAATAAATGCCTTAATTTAATCTTAGATTCCTGTCAATTGCCATCAGTGTTTTTTAATTCTTGATTGTTTGGAATACAGGATAAAGTAATTCAGTATCTAGAATATTCAAGCTGAAGACCAGCCTTGCCCCAGCAGTCACCATGTTTCCTTTCTCCCCAGCCTCACGGCCTTTCTGTGGTACTCACCTCCCCAGCAGTGTTCACGTTTACATCACAGATGTTTCCTGAGCGGCACTTGGAAGTGGCAGAAATATTGGGTATGAACCGTTCCTCATAACTCTGTGACCCACATCTATGGAGCATTTCCTAAGATTGCTTCTGAAGATAAGCCATAAAGATTAATACCAAAAATACTGATTTGAGATAATCTCATAATAAAGTGTCAGTGACCTTCCCAGATTCCTATCTAGCACTACAATTCTGTAATTTTGTGTTTCTAAGAGTCTATTAGCAATGAAATGGAACCAAGTATTGCTTACTTTAAGTTTATAGTAATAATATTTCCACTGTTTTTATCTCCAAGGAAAGTTAAATTCTGTATACTATTCATGTTACTAATGATTCTTGTTTTAATGGGAAATAAAATGAGTCTAAATCAGGAAGAGTAAATTCCCAACTATAGAGAACCTAAACAACTAGAAACTTTACAAAAAGTTCCCCAAAGAAGAATCTGTTTGCTCTTCTGTTGATAAATCATGTCTATAATAAGATACCCACCGTGCCTTTTGAATCTTACAAGAAATACATGTATGATCACTTTGTGTGTGTGCTTAGTTGCTCAGTCATGTCTGACTCTTTGTGACCCTATGGACTGTAGCCCACCAGGTTCCTCTGTCCTTGGAATTTCCCAGGTAAGAATACTGGAGTGGGTTGCCATTTCCTCCTCCAGGGGATCTTCCCGACCCAGAGATCAAACCATCCTCTCTTGCATTGGCAGGTGGATTCTTTATCACTGAGCCACCTGGGAAATTGGCCATTATATATTTTGATTCCGTGTAATCAAAATCAATAATGTATCTTAGATCATTTTAACTTTATACCTGTCTGTTCTCTTTCCTACCTTCTCTTTTTTTCTAAAACACTTCTTATGAAAACCTGGATGTTTGGATGATGTGTTTTATGGCAGCAACCTTGAGAACATAAAAACCTCATAAACCCCATTTCGTGTGTCACCCTCCACTTAATCCACATTTGAGCTACCGCTATGTAATACAGACTGGTCTTGTCAGGCAAGCTTTACTTTCTGTCCAGCTGCTCTCCCAACTAGCTCTGTATCTCGTTCTATTTATACCTTTGCCTGGATTTCTTAAACAGTTCTCTCTGTCAGAGAACAGAGAGGCTAAACCTAATCTGTGTGGAGGCAAACCGTACATACGAGGCTCTTTTTGACCAATACAGAGAAAGTGGACTTGGACTATAGCATGGGGCATTTTGGATAACAAATAATGCTACAATCTGTTCACAGACTGCTTCACTTCCTGGCAGTGAATGTGTCTAGCTAGAATAGATGGGGGACAAGGGTGCTAAGGGTTTGGGATTGGTTCTCTTCCTCTGAGAACTGTCACTGCCACCCTGCCTGAGGGCAGAACCCCCTGGCCCTTCCAGACTGACATCTCTATGATTTTGTGCATTAATTAGTAATCATGTCCAGATTGTTGTTCAGTCGCTCAGTCGTATCTAACTCTTTGCGACCCCATGAAATGCAGCATGCCAGGTTTCCCTGTCCATCACCATCTCCCAGAGTTTGCTCAGACTCATGTCCATTGAGTCAATGATACCATCCAGCCATCTTCTGCCCTTGCAAATCTCTAGCCCTTGGCAGCCTTCTTCCTTATTCACTGATATGATTGAAGTTCACTGCTCACTCATGCCCGACTCTTGGTGACCCCATGGACTGTTGCCCACCTGGCTCCTCTGTCCTGGGATTTCCCCGGCAAGAACACTGGAGTGGGTTGCCATTTCCTACATATTAAATACTGCTTTCTAAAAGACGCCTTGTTCTTAAATTTGCCCGAAAGGTTCTGTAAAAGATATTTAAAGGAACCTGCCCTTTGGCAACAGAGCCCCCCAAAATTCTCTAGCTGTAGACAGGAGATATATTCCTTCTCTGGCCATACTGAATCCATTTGTCATCTCATTTTCCTCCTTTTTGGCAGTCAGTGGCAGAGTATTTTGAACTTCTGTCTTGTCTCACAAGGTGTGTTTGCACAGGGCTTGTCTTCTTTTCTTCAGCTGTGACTCTGAGAAGGGACACTGAAAGCATAGACCTCTAGATGTCAGCAGATTCCAAGCCCTGAAAGTTACATAAACTTTTCTCCTACAGATTTTCTCAGTCCTCCTCAGTCAAACGCCAGCCTTCTTTCTTGGTCTCCTTCCTGTGCCTCTTTTCTTGGCTCTGTTCCTCTTCCCACCACACAGCGGGCCAGGTGCCCATTGGAGATGTGAGAGCCAAGTGAGCCCCCAGCCCGCACCCCGGCTTCTCTCTGGAGGGGCTCCCAGTCTGGCCCATTGCTGGCGGGGCTGGCCACTGGGCTGGTCCTCCAAAGGAAGGCACAGCGGTGCCCTTGTCCTGGGGTGAGGGAGCCGGCAGCAGGTTATGTATTCAGCTAGCCTGGGGCTGAATCACACCCAGGCCTGGCTTCCCCCTCTCGCTACAGTCAGCGCTTTGTGTCTTCCAGGAGCTGACACCCGCACTGCCAGGAGGCCAGATGCTGGGCCTGTCTTGGCAGACACGCTGCGGAAATTCTTATTCGATCTGGATGTGGATGACGGCCTGGCTGCCATTGGCTACTCCAAGGCCGACATCCCTGACCTGGTGAAAGGAACGCTGCCCCAGGTAAGAGACACAGCCACCCTCACTCCCGTCTGAGAAGCACCGAGCTGCAGGAGAGATGGTGTCCATCTGGGGCATCTTAGAGGGGGAGATGGAAACCCAGATCTACCCACACCAGGCAACAGCTCCCCGTTTCCCCATTGAAAGGGGTCAAGGCTCCCTTACCCTGTCTTCTTCCATAAACTGTGGCTTGTGTGCAGCTTTGATGATGTAACGAAGGGATTCTTTATAAAAACTTAAGACAAAAACAACCAAGCTTATTTTGAGTATAGCAGAATTTCCCTTTTCTCCATTTCTGCTCTTTCAAGAGTCCCCTGTGAAACTATGTGAAGTTAAAAGGACCACTAATGTTCTTTGCCAGTATAAAGAGTTACAAATTCTACTACTTTGTGAAGAACAGACATGGCCTTTAAATGAAGATGATGATGAAATCACTTTTTAACTTATTTTAGATCTTGTAGATTCTATACATATACATATGTATACATATCTGTGTCACTTTGTCTTATTTTTATGTTCCTGAGCAGCTGTCCTTTACGTGGTAGAACCATAACAGATGTAAAGTTTCCCCTCTCAAGGCTCTTATGAAAAGAGTTTATTCCCCTTTGGACATTTCCATTTAAGATCAGATACCCCAGGTGGTATAGCACCAGAACCTGATAGCCCAAGACACTGTTCATTGTAATTTACCGTAAAACAGAGAGCTCAGAGCCATGAGATGGCACCATGCTTACCAGGTCCAGAGCACTCACTAAGTCCTCCTATCCAAGACGGGGAAGGCAAGGATCACCTAAACACTGTACGGATACACAGAAAAGGTAAAAACTCTAATTCAAAAAGATAAATGCACCCCAATGTTCATAGCAGCACCATTCACAATAGCCAAGACACGGAAAAAACCTAAGTGCCCATCAACAGATGTATTGGCTTAAGAAGACGTGGTACCTATATAAAATGGAATATTACTGAGTTGTAAAAGAATGAAATATTGTCGTTTACAGCAACATGGATGACCTAGAGAATATCATACTAAGTGAAGTAAGTCAGACAGAGAAAGACAAATATATGATACCATTTATGTGTGGAATATAAAAAAACAATACAAATGAATCTATATACAAAACAGAAATAGACTCACAGACATAGAAAACAAAGTTATAGTTACCGAAGGGGAAAGGGAAAGAGGAAGGGATAAATTAGATGCATGGGATTAACAGATACAAACTACTATATATAAAATAGATAAGCAATAAGGATTTATTGTATAGCATAGGAAACTATATTTATTATCTGATAATAGTCTACAATGGAAAATTATCTGTGTTTATATATGTGCATGCATGCTATGTTGCTTCAGTCTTGTCTGACTCTTGGTGACCCCATGGACCGGGCTCCTCTGTCCATGGAATTCTCTAGGCAAGAATACTGGAGTGGGTTGCCATGCTCTCTTCCAGGGGATCTTTCCAACCCAGGGATTAAATCATGTCTCCTGCATTGGCAGGCAGATTCTTTACCTCTGAGCCACCTGGGAAGCCCCATGTGTGTACGTATATATATTCAGTTATACATATATGTATATATACACATATATATATATACTTTGCTATACCCCTGAGACTAACACAATATTATAAATCAAATATACTCCTATTTAAAAAAACACTGTGAGGATAAGGCAGTTCTCCCCAGAGTCATGACATTCATGTATCTATCCCTGACATTGTTGTTTAGTCACTAAGTCATGTCCTACTCTTGCGACTCCATGGACTGTATAGCCTTCCAGGCTCCTCTGTCCATAGGATTTTCCAGGCAAGAATACTGAAGTGGGTTGCCATTTCCTTCTCCATCACTGACATTGGAACAGAGTGAACAGCTAGACTCTCCACTCACACAGCATCCTGCTGACCACAGTGGCAATGCTTTTCCCTCAGCCCATTTCAGTTAAGCAAAAGTCTCAGACTTGCTTCTTCTCCACTTAGCAAGTACTAAGAATGTTGAAGACCTTGCATAATATCATAATATCATATTTGTATGGATTGGTTTCACAGACTTACCTGTCCATAGGAGCCAGGTATATAATAGCAATGAACAAAGTAATTTTTGTTCACTAGGACTTTAGTGAACTGGAAAGCACACAACCCATTTCATTGGGTGAGCAGCTTTTCAGCTACAATTTATTATCACCAAACATAAATTCAGGTCCCAGTGATGGTAGAAATTTCCATTTTTAAGAGAAGTCAGCAGTTGGGATGTTTGTATTGAATTCCCTGATTTCCCAATGCACAAACAAAACATAGCCCATGGGCACCAGTTTTCCTGATTGAGGGTCAGGTCCAGAGTAGGCTCAGTTGCATCCAAAAATGTAAATGAATCAGAAAAAGAGGAATCTCTAAGAGACCCTGGTTCTAAACCATTGTCCTAACCTGTAAGTCCAAGGGACTAAATTAAAAAAAAAAAAAACCATCACAATTATTTTATCCAAACCTACTAAAGTTCCATGAAGTTAGGACCCTGTTTTGTTCATTCATCTTCTACAGCACCTGACGTGAGCTCACAAACATCTTAAAGGGGCAGCCCTCTCCTCCTAAATCTTCTGTCCATATGAGCTTAATGACTGAATGGTGGACACTTTTTGAGCAATTTCCTTAGATTTAATAGGACTCAGCCAATGACAAAGATCCATGAAAACCCATTCAGTGACATCAGAGATCAAGTGATCACTATAATTTTGATGACTGGCTCTTATAGTTCTTAGAGCATGGTCATAACAGTATCCACTCTTCAGGAGGTCCTCTGAAAAGCTATGCCTATTTATCCCAGGAAAGTGTCCAGAAATATGTGTTGTTCATTAGCCTCCAAGAATAGTATCCATCATTTTCAGATGAAACTGGACGATGTGCTGTACTGTGCTTAGTCACTCCGTCATGTCTGACTCTTTGCAACCCCATGGACTGTATACTGCCAGGCTCCTCTGTCCATGGGGATTCTCCAGGCAAGAATACTGGAATGGGTAGCCTAGCCCTTCTCCAGGGGATCTCCCCTACCCAGGAATAGAACCAGGATCTCCTGCATTGCAGGTGGATTCTTTACCAGCTGAGCTACAGGGAAGCCCGAAACTGGGTGATAGCCTCAGCCATTTAATTGCTAGTGACAGTGCATCTCTAGCCATCAGCACACAGCAGCAGGTGTGGACAGTTTTAATTCTACTCTACCCAGGCTTCTACTTTCAAAAGCTGTTCCAAATGGCAACAGGTCCAGACTAACACTTGAGACCATCCACTAAAATAGCAAGTTAATTAGGTATCATTCTGAATGACTCAGTGCACATGCCATACTGGGAAATGACAGATAACAGACTAATTTCTTAGTTTCACAAAGGATGCGAGGTAAATTGAACCTTTTGAATACAAGTCATGTCTGTAAAGTAGGGAACCAGGATTTCCTTCAGCTGTGTTCATAAAGCAGCCCGCAACCGGATGCTGCCTTTTTTCCCTTTGATCATGTTTTCACGATTAGGAGAAACACAGTTCATTTGAATTCACTGGCGCTAGTTCAATTTTGAAGTCAACATGAGAGATTTATATGTGTATATAAGGGGAAGGGGGGAATAGTCATAGGACTTTAAAAGGAATTTTAGGAATAAGCTTATCTATTTTTCTGTTGAATTACTAAAGGATTTTGGTTTAGTTTTTGGATTTTGTGGGGGGGACGTTTGCAGTAAACATTTTGCAGGAGTGCTATGGCAGTTTCAGAATGGCGCACACGCAGCAGACTCATCTTCACTTGTTAGGTGGACTGTAGCCAGCCAGGCTTCACTGGTTGCTGCAGAGAACATCACCAGAAAGGATGCTTTGTGTAGTCGACACTCGATAAGGCTTCTTTTATGTTTAGCAAAGGGGAATCGGTTTTCGCTGGAAGGAACAACCAGGCCAGTCATTCCTGACCAAACAGCACAGCCCCTACTGGTGGCAGCGCACAGGAGCCCAGAGGACAGAGGTGTCCAATCGCCATAGCCTGGCTGCTTGGGGGCAGGCAAAAATACATGAATCTTCCAGGCTAGATTTCTGAAACCTCTGGAAAGAAACATTTACATCTCAAATCAAAACATCTCATTACTGAGAAGAGCTGTGGACCAAAGTGAGCACTTCCACCCCCTGGCAGACAGGACCATTGAAATGCTGCTTTATGAGTGAGCTAAAAGTGGTAGTCTGAATTTATTTCGGTGTCTGCGTTACTCACGTCCTTCAGTCTTGTGTGTCTATAAATAATAGCATGGTGCAGAGCATGTCTGATTCCTCAGATATTAGCTTTTACCGGGCACGGGTGATCCGTGCAAGGAAATATCACAGACTTTAAGGAAATTTGACTTCCCTGGTAGCTCAGACGGTAAAGCATCTATCTACAATGTGAGAGACCTGGGTTCGATCCCTGGGTTGGGAAGATTCCCTAGAGAAGGAAATGGCAACCCACTCCAGTACTCTTGCCTTGAAAATATCATAGACAGAGGAGCTTGATGCAGGCTACTATTCATGGGGTCGCAAAGAGTCGGGCACAACTGAGCGACTTCACTTTAAGGAAATATCACAGATCTTACCCCCGTGGAACCCGTTGTTTGTTGTTGTTGTCGTTGTTGTTTAGCAATGAAGTCATGTTTGTTTTGTGACCCCTTGGACTGTAGCCTGCCTGGCTTCTCTTTCCATGGGATTTCTCAGGCAAGAACAGTGGAGTGGGCTGCCATTTCCTTCTGCAGAGGTTCTTCCCAACCCAGGGATTGAACCTGTGTCTCTTAGGTCTCCTGCATTGGCAGGCAGGTTCTTTACCACTGAGCCACCAGGGAAGCCTGGAACCAATTGTTGGGAGTCAGAAATGTGAAAAAGAAACTGAGCTCAGCTTGGCCTGAGCTGAGAGTCCTGAACTACGTCACCCAAGATGAACAGGGTTGTTTTAAGAGCCCTTGAATCTTCCCCTGTGGCTCAGCCTGCAATGCAGGAGATTCAGGTTTGTCCCTGGGTCAAGAAGATTCCCTGGAGGAGGGCATAGCAACCCACTCCAGTGTTCTTGCCTGGAGAATCCCATGGATGGAGGAGCCTGGCAGGCTACAGTCCCTACGATTCCAAAGGGCTGGACACGGCTGAGCGACTGAGCACGCGTGCACAAGTGTCCTTGAGCTCATCAGATAAGACTCTGCTGTTATGAACAGAATGTGGCCATCTCCAGCCACAGCAAATACCCAACTGCAGTCCTGGACCCGCCACAAACAAGCGTGTACATAAGTCACCGTGAACAAGTCTCTGCCATGCTGTGGATTTTCAAAATTCTTTAGCATCTGTACAAGATGTGTTGGGATAAGAGCTTTACCTTGGCTTCACCCTTGCTCTTCAGCAGTGTCCCTGAGCCTTCTTCTATCTGTCCATCCATTCCTGTTTTTTCAATTGTGGTTAAACATACCTGACATAAAATTTACTATTTTAATCATTTTTAAGTGTACAACTCAATGCCATTAAGTACACATAAGTGGTATGCAACCATCAACACTATCCATTTCCAGGATTTGATTTTTTCATTTCCAGAACTTCTTTTTTGGCTGCGTTGGATTGTCCTTGCTGCATGCAGGTTTTCTCTGGTTGCAGCAAGCAGGGGTCACTCTCTGACTGCGGTGCTCGGGCTTCTCATTTCAGTGGCTCCTCTCGCTGTGGAGCTCCAGCTCTAGGGTGCACTGGCTTCAGCGGCTGTAGCACATGACTCAGTCACTGCACGCTCGTGGGCATGCCCCAGATCAGGGATCACACCGGTGTCCGCTGCACTGCAAGGCAGATTCTTAACCACCAGGGAAGCCTCCAGAATTTTTAAATCACCCCAGATAGCAGCTCTTCTCTATCGCTGAATGGTAAACAGTAACTCCCCACACTCAGAGGAAGAGTCCCAGCCTGGGGCAGCCTCTATTCTTTCTGTCACTCTGAATTTGCCTATCCTAGGTACTTCATGTAAGTGGAATCATACAGTATTTGTCCTTTTGTGTCTGCATAATGTCTTCACTTAGCATAATGCCTTCAGTGTGTCAGAATGCCATTCCTTCTTATGGCTGAATAACATTTCGTCATGCGGATAGGCCGCATTTTGTTTATCTGTTCAACTGCAGCTGGGCACTTGGGTTGTTCCCACTGGTCGGCTACTGTGAATAGTGTAACTGTGAACATCAGTGTACAAGTATCTGTTTTAGTCCTCGCTTTCAGTTCACCTGGGGATATATCCAAGGAACAGGCGTGTTGGATCACAGGGTAATACTGTGTTTACCTGACAAGCTGCCATAGTGGCTGTACCATTTACAGTCTCACCAACAATGCACGAGGGATCCAGTTTCTCTGCAGTTTCACCATTATTTTCCATTCTTTGGATAGCCATCCCAATAGGTATGAATGGCAACTCACGGTTTTCACTTGTATTTTCCTAATGACATTGAGCATCATTTCATGTGCTTGTTAGCCACATATCTTCTTTGAAGAAACATCTGTTCAACTCCTTTGTCTATTTTTGAGTTGAGTTGTTTGGAGTTTTTAGCTATTTAGTTGTAGCAATTATGTATCTATTTTGGATACTAACCCCTTATCAGATATATATATGATTTGAAAATATTCTCTCCCATCCTGTAAGGTTGTCTTTTCACTCTTGATATAGTATCCCTTGAGGCATAAAAGTTTTAAATTTTGATGTAGTCCAGTTTATCTCTTTTTTCTTTTGTTGCTTGTTTGCTGATGTCATATCCAAGAAATCACTGCTAAACCCAGTCATTAACATTTTCCCGTTTTCTTCTAAGAGTTTTAAGGTTTTAGCTCTTACATTTAGGTCTTTATATTTAGATGCATTTAAAGTTAATTTTTTTTAATGCGTCCTTCCTTCTTTTCATTCTTACTTTTACCTCACAAATACTTACTGGCGTCTTAATATATATCATGAATTGTATGGGATACAGCTAAGAAAATAAAGTCCCTTCCATCCCTCATGGATCTTACATTCTAGTGAGGAAGACAGACAATGGACATCTGATCAAATCTATAAATAAGATATGAATGAAATCACTTCACATAATGATAAGCAGTCTGAAGGAATCCTGGGTGATGAGATAGTGATTTCACATGGGACAGTGTGGCAGGAACTCCAGCGGATGTGGTCAGAGAAGGCCTCTGGAGGCTGAGGCAGATGGGTGAAGAGCTGAGAGAAGCATTTCAGGCAGAGGGGAAAGACCCTGAGATAGGGTGAAGGCAGCATTTTCATGGGACTGAAAAGGGATGGTGGGTCCACGTGAGTTGAGTGAGTGTGAGAAGAATCAGAGCTAGGGGGAGAAGCAGGGCCAGGTCTGGCTGGGGTTAGGGGATATGGTTTTGTTCTTCTAATTGCATTGGAGGGTGTTAAGCAAGGAAATGGTGTGATCAAACTTGTAATGCGGGACCATCACTCTGGCTGCCGTGGGGGAGAATGGCCTGAAGAGGCTGAGAGTGGAGCAAAAGTGGAAGTAGCTCTTAGAGGACTTTCAAGTGGGACAGGAGCATGCAGTGAGTAAGACAGGCTGTGATGGATGGAGAGGTGAGAAGCGGTCTGACTGGGGATTTATTTGGCAGGTAAATCTGACAGACTTGCTGATGGACTGAACTTGCAGAGAACAGAAAGAGCAATCAAAGATGACTCCTAGGGACTTCGCTGGTGGTCCAGTGGCTAAGACTTCATGTTCCCAATGCAGGGGACCTGGGTTTGATCCCTGGTCAGCGAACTAGATCCCACATGTTGCAACTAAATATCCTTCGTGCTACAACCAAGCCCTGGAGCAGCCAAATAATTTTTTTTCTTTTAAGGGATGACTCTAGGTTTTTGCCTAAGGAAAAGTGGAAGGTGGAGTCAGGTCCTGTCTTATATACGTGAACCTTGAGATGCCAGTGTCCCCTCCCACCATCTTTATTCATCCAGTAACTGTTGAGCACCTGTTTGCTGTGTGGGGTGCTGGCCACAGCCCTGCCCCATGGACCTTCCCCCTTCTACCAGGTGTGCCCTCACACCAGTGCTCATCACAGAAAACAGATCCAGAGACCCACAAAAACCCAAGCAAACACTGGCATGTTTCTTAATTTCCTTTAGGCCTGGAAACCTGGGGGTTAGGAGCCACTGACAGGAGTGACCATAGCAGCAGGAGGTGCTGGTGTCTTTGCTGACTCGGCTCAGTGATCACTGGAGAAATGAAGGGAATCATGGAATTTGTTTGAGGAGGTAGAGATAAAATCTTAGTTAATATATATTTTTTTAAGTTACTTGTTGCCTGCAGCCTGAAAGTTAATGTCCTGGTGAAGTCCTTCCTAATATACCTTAAGTCCAAGTTGCAAAGTCTTTGAAGTCAAGGATGACCCTGTTCTATTTTCCTTGGCAGCACATGCAGGGCTTGGGGCCGTGCCCTCTGCACAAGGAGAGCCTGGCAGGGGTGCCTGATCCACATAGCTTGGTCACTGTTCAGTTCAGTTCAGTTCAGTTCAGTCGCTCAGTCATGTCCGACTCTTTGCGACACCATGAATCGCAGCACGCCAGGCCTCCCTGACCATCACCAACTCCCAGAGTTCACTCAGACTCACGTCCATTGAGTCAGTGATGCCATCCAGCCATCTCATCCTCTGTCGTCCCCTTCTCCTCCTGCCCCCAATCCCTCCCAGCATCAGAGTCTTTTCCAATGAGTCAACTCTTCGCATGAGGTGGCCAAAGTACTGGAGTTTCAGCTTTAGCATCATTCCTTCCAAAGAACACCCAGGACTGATCTCCTTCAGAATGGACTGGTTGGATCTCCTTGCAGTCCAAGGGACTCTCAAGAGTCTTCTCCAACAGCACAATTCAAAAGCATGTAGGTGGTGTTTTTCCCAAAGCTGGTGAGCTTCTGAACATTTGGGTAGAAGGCCCTCAGGCAACAGTAATGGCTTTTGAAAGCTTTGTGGGAAAGAGGTATCACTTGATAAATTCTGAGTTGGGAATCAGCGAGTACGAAGCCAACAAGAAATATGACTTTTAAAACTATGACTACTATCAAGTTTCTCATGACTGAGTTAATTTACATACGAGTAGCTTTTACAAACGTCTTTGCAAAGCCCTGGGTAACTATTTTGTTTACTGTTTCAGGAAAGAGTCACCAAGCTTGCACCACGCCCTCAGTCAGAAGAGGATCTATCTGCTCTGTTTGAAGCATCAATGAAACTGTATTAATTTTCATTTTCACTGAAAGACCTACCCTTGGCCATCGTAGTTCTGATAACAGAAGATGATCTAGCAAGAATTTTGTCTTTTCGCCTCCACATATAACTCCCTCATTACCAGCTTGAATGTGAGATAAATTTATCCTGTAGAAGATTCCCTGATGCTCCAAGTCCAGCTACTTCCATAGGGCAGGCTGGACAAATGCCCACCATGCTGGACCCTCAGACAGACTTCAGAGATCCATGTTCCTACCCCAAACCCTGCAGACTGCCCCTGCTCCATGAATCAAAAGGGCAAATACTCAATATCTACCAAAAATGTTAATGCATGTACTCTTTGCCCAGTAATCAACCCCACATCTAGAAATGTATTCTATAAAATTCTAGCACAAGTGTGTAAAGAAATATGGCAAGAGTGTTTCTGGCAGTACATTTTCTAATAATAAAAAATTTGAAAGAACTTAAGTATTTATTAATAGTGTATAGATAAATAAATCGTGTGTGCTCAGTTGTTCAGTCGTGTCCAACTCTTTTCCACCCCATAGACTGTAGCCCACCCCTCTGTCCATGGGATTTCCTGGGCAAGAATACTGGAGCTGGTTGCCATTTCCTCCTCCAGGAAATCTTACCAACCCCAGGGATCAAACCCAATTCTCTTGCATCTCCTGCATTGGCAGGCAGGTTCTTTACCACTAGCGCCACCTGGAAAGTTCTAGGTTTCAGTGTACTTGCAGATTTATCTGTATTTTAAATTGGATTAAAGTTTTAATCAAATAAAGTGCATAATTACATCAAGATTTTTAAAAAAACAGATGAGAAGGGCATTACTGTGCCAGTCAACCTGCCTGGGGCAGGTTTATCTCTTTAAACATCTTTGTTTACTTGGGATTTTAAAAATAACATTTAAATATTGTTTATTGGGCAGGCGGTCTTCTCTAATTACACATATAAAACATGTTCAGTACCAAAACCTGGTAATACAAAGAAACACAGAAGAAAACATTTGTTCACAATGCACCATCCAGAAGATAATCACCACTAAAAAATAACAAAAATTTAAAATATATGTTCTCCCCATAATTTTGTGCACATATATAGTTATAGATAATTATATGTATACATATGTATTTATATATTGTTTTACTTAGAATCACTGAGGTGTAATTTTAGTTCCTATAAAATGAACGTTCAAATTCTTTATGCCAAATGCCCAAAAGGCAAGCACAAGACAGTTTCAGTAGAATTTCAGCTCTACCTTGCAGACTATATCTAGCTAAAATTCCCACCAGCCTTTTAGAAGAATCGTGGATTCTGAGAGCAGAAGCTTTGTGAATAAGGTAGAGAACAGTGAAACTCTCTGTCAATCTGAGATCCTTTAGGAAACTTTAATAAACAAATAAATGTTTAATAAATATTTCAAAATACATTTGTCAGGGAGGAAGGTGGGAGGGTGGTTCAAGAGGGAGGGGACATAGGTATACCTATGGCTGATTCATGTGGATATAGGGCAGAAACCAACAAAATTCTGTAAAGCAATTATCCTTCAATTAAAAAAAAAATTTTTAATTAAAAGAAAGAAAAAAAGTATATTTGGCATAGCAAAAATATATATGGCCCCCACCAAGAAAGTCCAGGTAAATTTGGGACCTCTTGTAATGTATGTTGTAAGATAATTTGGCATCATTAGAACCCTGGATTCCATTTCCAGCCCCTCTCTCTGTCTGAGTCTTACTTTATTCAACCAAGTCCTCTGCAAGCTTGAAAATACCCTGACTAGATGTCAGGTACTACCCTGTCCTTAATGTGAGATTTTGAGTTTGGAAAATTTAAAATCATTTGAGATATGAAAATGCATTCGTTATATCTCTGAAATGTTCCATGCCATTTCCACCAGTAAACAGATGTCTCACTGTGACTCACCAGGAGGGGTGCTTGGTATTCATGCTGAGATGACTCTTAGAGGAAGGATTTAAAGGTCAAGCATGAAGAAACAGATTTAGGAAGCCTCGTGTTTTTAATCCTAATACCCATCATTTCAGTCCTCACAATTTGAGAATACAAAAGAGATGTATTTCTTGACTTCAGAGTATGACACGAGATCATGTCGATTTCTGTAAACCAAACATTTTTGTGTATCTGAAACAACAATTACATACATTTTTTCAAGTTGGATCCTACTTATCGATTGATTCCTTAAATGATCAAACTCTTCCTAGGGGTCCATTTACATGGGGTTAATCTAGTTGTTAAGGAAAGGAAAATTAAAGGAATCATATTCAAAAGTTTACATAATATTATCACATATGGTGGCATTTTCACTTAAAATACATCATCCCTAATTTATTTCTTGATACAAAATCACCAATTTGTTTCACGCAGGTCCTGTTTCTTTGATTTTTTTTCCACAAGCCACAATAAGTTGCTGGTGTGTTGCACTTCTGTCCCTTTCCCATGCCCAGAGGAGGGCTGTGCTGGGATTGTCCTTGTGAGTGTGTCTGTAGACATAGCTGGGGGGTGTTTTCCAGTGGTCAATGAGGTAAGTCTGCTCTTGTAAAACAGAGACAAGTACAGTATCAAAATAGAGAGCAAAAACTGCTTTTCTGGCCTTTTAACCTTGAGAAAGATTAATGGTTGTTTAGATTAGAAACTGTATTCTAATGAGGGACTGTTGCCTCCGGGGAGTGGGTATGAGAAAAGGGGTGGTTCACCTCCAGGTCAACATTGCACAGGCTGCAGGGCCTCTGATGACCAGCAACCCCTCACAGAGACAGCTGCCCAGGCTCCTCCATTGAACGCTGGGTCCTCTGGGAGTTGGTGAGGCCAGGCCACAGCCTGCTCCATCACCATCACAATGGCCTACAGGAGGTGGTCCCCAGGGACAAACCACACTTTGAATGGGAATAAATTGGTTCTTAAAGCCCTAGGTTGAATTACCGGCAGCTGGGGGTGGGAGGGTCTAGTTTTCTCATGCTATTATTCTTTCCAGCCACCCCAACAACTCTCTGAATTAATGCATATCCCCCCCCCTCCACAAACTGCTCTAACTGTAATTTTGTCCCATGTGAAATCCCTCATGAAACTACTTGTAGGACAGTCAACTTCAAAGTAACTCCATCTCATTCCTTCTGGCTTTAAAACTGACTTTTTTCTTTGAGTGCTTTTAATTGCTATAAGTGCTGTTAATTGCTTATAAGTGCTAACTTATAAAATTGGAAACTGATTAAAATAGTCATGAGCGGAAAGAAAAAAAGAAAAACTACCATCATATCATTACCCAAACACAGCTGTGATCATTGGCTATATTTCCTTTCCATCTTTTTAATTTGATGGTGTCATTTCTAGCTCTTTTCCCTTAAGCCATGACATTTTAAGTATTTTCTGTGTTGCCATATAATCTTCAGGACCATTATTTTAGAAGGTACATAACAGTTTATTGAATAGGAATTTAATCATTTATTCATATTACAGGGCACCAAAAGTGCTTCCAAATTTTTACTCCTGCCACTACTATTACAATGAATAAATGAGAAGGTACATGTGCCTTGTCTCATACTGTAAATTAACTTCTTAGATTAATGAATCCCAAACGGAATTTTTACGTTAACGTATGGCCATTCTGAACTTCCCTGGTGGCTCAGTGGTAAAGAACCTGCCTGCCAATGCAGGACATGCAGGAGATGCAGGTTCCATCCCTAGGTCAGGAAGATCCCCTGGAGAAGAAGTGTCAACCCACTCCAGTATTCTTGCGTGGGAAACCCATGGACAGAGGAGCCTGGTGGGTTACAGTCCATGAGATCGAAAAGAGTTGGACATGACTGAGCAACTGAAGAAACTTCACTTTACAGGGTTGTTATAAATGTCTGCAGGAAGTGCCTGACCTACAGTCTATATTCAGCACTTGTGAGTTCTCGTCCTTTCCTGAACACCCCTACATGATGTCAGCTGGGTACCAAGGGCCTCTAAACTTCCCCCAGGACAAGGATGACCTGGGGCGCTAGTTTAGAAAGATAGAGATCACCAGGCCTTTCCTCCATCCCCCAGAAATTCAGATCTTGTCAGCCTAGGTTCGAACTCAGGGCTCTATTGTTGGGTAAGTTTCGTTTAGGAAAATAAGACTGCTCTTGGACCTGTTTGACAGCTTCTCTGCATAGGTGGTGAGAAAAACAAAGTGGCAGTCTCAACCTTCAGCGTGCACAGAAACTTCTGGAGAGTTTGGAAAAACATGGGTTTCTGGGTCCCACCCCGAGGGTTTCTAAATCAGTAGGTGCATTCTGAACTAGTTCCCAGGTGATGCTGCTAGTCTGAGACCACATGTTAAGAACCACTGAACCCATGGATTGCAATTTTCTCATATTTCAAATTCAGGAGATTCCAGCTGGAATTAGCCCCACCCAGCACAGAGCAGGACCATGAGTCCACGATGAGGGTCAGGACAGGACCAGGACACTGACCATAAGACATCCTTTCCCCCAGAGTGGGAGACCCCAGCCCCAGGCACCATCCTGCCTCTTTCCCACTGTGGCGGCCTCACCATGAAGCCCCTGCCTCCCTCGTTTCCACCTGCTTCTCAGGCTGAAGCCTTTTCAGGATATGGAGAGGTTCTTCCGTCAAAGCCCAGACAGAAAGGAGGCACTCACTAGTGACTGCAGCACTGAGGAAGACCACGGTATTGGCTGCAGTCAGGATGTGATTATTTAAAACTGCAGTAAGTACCAGGGCAATGAGTTCTATTTCGGTAAAATTGGTAAAGAATAAAAGATCTCCCAGCTATGGGGTTAACAGACTAGTAAGATCACTCTGTCTTACCTCTGTTTATAAAAAAGAAAACAAAAATTCTCCTTTTTATGTGTGTGCTAAGTCACTTCAGTTGTGTCCGACTCTGCTAGACCCTATAGACTGTAGCCCACCAGGCTCTTCTGTCCATGGGATTCTCCAGGCAAGAATACTGGAGTGGGCTGCCATGCCCTCCTCCAGGGGACCTTCCTGAACCAGGGATCGAACCTGCATCTCTTACATCTGCTGCACTGGCAGGCAAGTTCTTTACCGCTAGAGACACCCAAGAAGCCCTCTCCTCCTTACATTTCTGTTTAAAAAGTTATGTTGGGAGAAGTTTCCATTTTACCTGGAAAGTGCATACAGAAAGAGTATGGATAAGAATTAGAATAAAATGAACTGTGCCTCAAGGGACAAAGAGAAGGACAGTCACTCACATCCAGTTAGAAAAAGACAGCCCAGGCGTCCTGTGCTCACACCAAGTCACCACAGGCTGCTCTGCTCTGGCTCTTCCTCCTGACCTGGAGCTTGGGTCACGCCCAAGAGCAAGGGTTTCTGATGCCTTCCTCGGAAATGAGCAGACACTGGGAGGGCTAGTCCTCTGTCATGCTACTGAACCACCAAAATCTACAGATTTAAGAATTTTGACTTAAAAATTAAAACTGAGTAGAAAGAAAATGATATTCCCTAAGTTTGTATGGGAGGGGGTCAGAGAGGGAGCAGTTCTCAAATTTTCCCTGAATGCCCACTAAGCCCCCCTCCCAGGCAATGCGATGGGAGCTGCTGCATAAGACACCCAGCCTGCCCTCTCAAGGGGCCAGAAAGTCACCTGAGAGCAGAAAGACCATGAGTGGGTGAGCACTCTTAGCCTCTCCCCATCCTGGCCTCTACAAGAAATTTTGGCTTCACTGGCTTGGCCTCCAGCCTTCTTAGGTGGGAAATGGGATACCCAGGGTGAGGGACAGAACTGTGTTTCCCCAAAATCGTGTGCTGAAGCCCCAACCTCCAGTACCTCACATGTGACTGCCTTTGGAGACAGGGTGTGTAAAGAGTTATAAGGTTAATCAAATGGGAAGGCCCTAATCTAATCTGTCTGCTGTCCTTAGAAAAAGAGGAAATTTGGACACAAAAGAAACACTAGAGATGCACACAGGAAGGACCATGCTGCTGCTGCTGCTGCTAAGTCGCTTCAGTAGTGTCTGACTGTGTGACCCCACAGAGGGCAGCCCACCAGGCTCCCCCATCCCTGGGATTATCCAGGCCAGAGTTCTGGAGTGGGTTGCCATTGCCATGGAAGGATGCAAAAAGGCCATGCAAGAAGGCGCCACCTGCAGGCCAAGGAGAGAGATGTCAGGACAAATTAAACCTGTCAATGCCTTGATCTTGGACTTCCAGCCTCCAGAGCTCTAAGAAAATAAATTCCTGTTGTTTAAGTTTCCCCCACCCCCAATCTGTGGTGTTTTTATTATGGTAACTAACAAGGTTTGTTGGCCAATCTAAATGTCCATCGACAGAGGAATGGGTAAAGAAGATGTGGTACTTATATACAATGGAATATTAGGAGTTTCCCTAGTGATTCAGACAGTAAAGAATCTGTCAGCAATGTAGGAGACCCAAGCTCTGTCCCTGGGTCAGGAAGGTCCCCTGGAGAAGGAAATAGCAACCCACTCCAGTATTCTTGCCTGGAGAATTCCATGGACAGGGAAATCTGGCAGGCTACAGTCCACGATGTCGCAAAGAGTCGGGCATGACTGATGAACACTTTTACTTTCTTTCACTAAATGTCCATAGACAGAGGAATGGAAAAAAGATGTGGTGCATATATACAATGGAAAATTACTCAGCCATTAAAAAGAACAAAATAATGCCGTTTGCAGCAAAATGGAGGGACCTAGAGATTGTCATCCTGAGTGAAATAAGTCACATAGAGAAGAAGAAATAGCATATGACATCCCTTTTATGCAGAATCTAAAAAGAAATGATACAAATGAGCTTATTTACAAAACAGAAATAGACTCACAGGCTGAGAGAACAAGCTTGCAGTTGGGGGAAGACTAGGGTAAATAGATAGTGAGTTTGGGACTGACATGTACACACTGCTATATTTTAAATGGATAACCAACCAGGACCCACTGTTTAGCACACAGAACTCTGCTCAATGTTATGTGGGAGCCTGGATGGGAGGGGGGATTGGGGGAGAATGGATACATGTATATGTACATGTATGGCTGAGTGCTTTTGTTGTCCACTTGAAACTATCACAACATTGTAAATTGGCTACACTTCAACATAAAATAAAAAATTTAAAAACAAAAAAATGAAAAGGATTTGCTAGCAAATGAGGGGTAGACTTGAAGGATTTACATCAGAAAGGGCTAAAAGCCACTGGTAGGGAATTGCACAATTTTACATTCCCATCAGAAATGTGTGAGTTTCTCTGCATCCTCATCATCACTTGGTGTTACTTTTTTTTTTTTTAATTTTAGCCATTTTGGTAGGTCTCATTGTGATTTTAATTTGCATTTTTCTAATGGCTAATGATGTTGAACATGTTTTCATGCACCGATTTGCCATCTGTGCAAGAGGATTTGGTATCCTCTTTAGTGAAATGTCTGGTCATGTCTTTTGCCTGTTTTCAAATTGGATTATTTTTTTTACTGTTGAGTTTTGAAAAAATGTTCATATATTCTAGATATAAGTCTTTGTCAGATATGTGGTTTGCAAATATTATTCTCCCAGTCGATTGCTTGCCTTTTCATCTTACAGGGTTTTTCACAGAGCAAAAGTTTACATTATTTTTTAAATTGAAGTATAGGTGATATACAATATTATATACACTATAGGTGTACAATATAGTGATTCACAATTTTTAGGTTATACCCTATAATTTTTATGATACTGCAGAAGTTTTTAATCTAATGAGATTCAATTTATCACATTTTCCTTCTATGCATCATGCTTTTTGTGTGAAGTCTAAGAACTCTGACTAGCCTGAAATCGGTAAGATTTTATCCTAAACCTAACCCTGCCAACTTGCTGAACTCACTTATTAATTCTGTAAGTTTACTGTAGATTCTTTGGGATTTTCTATGTTGACAATTATGTCATCTGCAAATAGGGACAGTTTTATTTCATTTCCAATATGTATGCCTTTTATCTCCTTGCCTGATTGCATTGCTAGAACTTCCAGTACTACATTAAATAAGAGAAGAGAGAGCAGACATCCATGTCTTGACCCTGATCCTGTGGAGAGAGCATTCACTCTTCCATATTAACTGTGATGTTAGCTGTAGAGCTTTTGGAGATGCCTTTTATCAAGTTAAAGAATCTGTCATTTTTTAAAAAAAAATTATAATAACACAGTAGCTTTTCTTACTTCCTGATGTTTATGCTCACATAATCTATTGGAGATGAGTTATTTTTGTAATCAAAGGACAAAGTAATCTTCTCCATTTCCATTATAATCCTATTAAGGTATTATAATTTTATTATAATTATCCATGCAGATATTATAATTTTCATTTGTCAAATAAATGTTCATATAATTTTATTTATTTATTTATTTTTGGCTGTACTGGGTCTTCACTCCTGCAAGCAGTCTTCCTCTAGTTGCAGGGAGAGGCGGCTACTCTCTAGCTGAGGTGCACTTGATGCGCCTGGGCTTTTCATTGCTCTTGTTGCAGAGCCCAGGCTCTAGGTGTGCAGCTTCAGTAGCTGTGGCACACGGGCTTTGTTGCCCAGTGGCATGTGGAAGCTTCCTGCACCAAGCATTGACCCCGTGTTCCCTACATTGCTAGGTGAATTCCCATCCACTGTGCTGCCCAGGAAGTAAAAGTGAAAGTTAGTCCTCAGTTGTGTCTCAGTCCTTTTCGCAAACTCATGGACTGCAGCCCATCAGGCTCCTCTGTCCATGGGATTCTCCAGGCAAGAATACTGGAGTGAGTTGCCATTCCCTTCTCCAGGAGATCTTCCCTACCCAGGGATCGAACCTGGGTCTCCTGCACTGCAGGCAGATTCTTTACTGCCTGAGTCACCAGGAAAGTCCCATGTAAGCTTTTTAAAAACAGACACTCCAAGAGATAAATTCACTTGCCCAATTTACATGCAAATTAGTAGGGTCTGACTAGGTCCTAATAGCATTAGTTCAATAACATTTACTGTAAACCTAGTATTGATAATACAGTTGAACCCTTATATGCCAGGCACTATGAGTGCTTCACATGCATTATACCATTTAATGCTCAAAACAACCTGACAAGGGTTATTACTATCATTCCCATTTTACAGATAATGACACCAAGCCTTGGAGAGGTTGGATAAGTGAACGAGGTCACACAACCAGCAAAGACACAGACACAGATCATGCTCTTGAAAACCACCCACCGCCAACTCCTGTGCCAGGTTTTGGGGATACAAAGCTGGATGAGACTGTCCCTTCCCTGAAGATGCTCTCAGTTGAGCAGGAGAAACAGATCAGCTTTGCAGCTTAGTTCCTAAAGAAGCCATGGCCCCAGTTAGTGAGATATCTCACCAGTGTTAGAGGAGTTCAATAACATTTATTGATTGAGTGGTCAGAAAGGAGGGGAGGAAGGGAAGGAAGGAAGGAAAGACGGCAGGCAGGTATTAATCTGTTTTGGGGTGGGGCGATCTAACGTGAATCATATTTTATGTAGAAGGTAACTTGGTGGCACAGTGATAAAGAATTCACCTGCCAATGCAGGAGACACAAGAGATGCTAGTTTGATCCCTGGGTCAGGAAGATCCTCTGGAGTAGCAAAGGGCTACCTGCTCCAGTATTCTTGCCTGGGAAATCCCATGGACAGAGGAGCCTGCGTCCAGAAGAGATGCATGGAATTGAGCACAGCTCTTTCTAGTAGAAAATACTTTCTACTTAATAGAAGTAGAAGGAATTCCTTAAACCAAAAAACTACCTGCCTCTACCCATGCTGGTCAGTTTGCATAACTGTGCTGGGCAACACACTGAAAACTATCAAATATAAAGAAACATCGTGGAAATAACAGAACCAAAAAGTAGTAGGAGCTGGCCATCCAGAAAGAAAAGCAAATCCTTCCCACCCAGCTCTGTGGAATAGCCAGGCTCAGCCACAACTGCAGCCCCGGGAAGGCTTTGCTTTCCAAGTAACTTTGACCTGACTGTTCCCAAACTCCCGCCATCGCACAAGACCTCCAACACCAAGCCTGCCTCTCCTTGTGCACAGAGTCTCACCTACAGGTAAGGTTTCCTGCGGGGCAGAGACTCCAGGAGACATTGTGGGGGACGCTCTCCTCTCTGTACACTATCCTTTCTCCTCTCCCATCCCTAACTATCCCCTCTTTTACATATTCCTCTTCCTGTTTTCCCTCTGCGCTATTCTATGACCACTGGGAATTATTCATTCCCAAAGAGGAGAAACGGAAATCCAAGTTAACACTGATCGAGCATAGACTGGGCAACAACTTCTGTTCTAAGCGTTTTATTTAACAATGTTTACATTTCAACAACCTTAAGAGTTATTATTACATATTCCTCTTCACCCCAAACACACACACACACACACACACACACACACACACACACACACCTTGGTTCAAGCCCACCATCTCTCACCTGGTTCACTCTAGTCACTTTCTTCAGTGGCTGCCCAGGCTCCAGTTCTTAACCACTTCTTCATCCTGCCCTCAGGATGGTTTTGATAAAACACAAATTGTCTGACCACGGCTTTTCTTTAATTAAAGTCTTTCGGTGGCTTTCCCTGGCCTTCAAGAGGAGGCACACACCCCATGGCAGACATTGGGACTGTCATGATCTTGCCGCTGTCTCCCCACCCAAGCTCCTGTCTCCCCACGAACTCTTCCTGCAATCACACCCTCTCCCTGGGGAGTCAAAGAGCCCTCATCTGAGGTCTCTGAACTCCCTAACATCCTCTGTGTGCCCCTGGTGGTAGTGGTGATTTAGTCGCTAAGTCATGTCTGACTCCTGTGACCCCATGGACTGTAGCCCACCAGGCTCCTCTGTCCCTGGAATTTCCCAGGCAAGAATACTGGAGTGGGTTGCCACTTCCTTCTCTAGGAGATCTTCCCCAACCCAGGGATCAAACTCTGGTGTCCTGCATTGCAGGCAGATTCTTTACTGACTGAGCTAACAGGGAAGCTCTGGGTGCCTCTACTGTGCTGCAGAAACATCGTATTTAGTGCTCACTTATTTCCCAGTCCATCTCCCCCTCTAATCTGGTAACAGAGGGCAAAATCATGTCTTAACCATCTATAGATCCTTATCGCCTGGCAAAATAGTGTTCCTATATAGCAGTACGTTACCAGTAAGTATTTCCACAATAGAATGGAAAGAAGAGAATGAATAGTCATTGGCCAAATTCTCTAACTTTTCAAGTGAATTCATGCAAAGCCCATGAGCCCCAGATCCTTAGCTATAACCAATGAGTGCTGGAACCAGCATCTTCTGTCCAATACATCCTGATAAAAACAACCTGGCAAAAAGTGTTCTCAGACCCACTTTTTAAGTACTAGTCTTTTGAGAATGTTGGGAAAGCAACTTGGGGGGTCCACAGAACTTAGAAGCCTCCTCTTACAGACTAAAACACAGAGAAACCCCCAGCTGAGCCGATGAGGGACAGCTTCATCAAGAACAGACAACTATTTAGCCCCACAAAAGAAAATCTTCCTACTGGTAGTAAGGCCATTAACATGTCAGCAGCTTTTCCATTATGAATCTGACATTTCTTTCTTCTTCAAAGCTCCACTTGAGTGCTTTTTTAAATGAAATAATAAAGCCATCAACACACAATAAAAGCTCTACAGTATTTATAATCAGGTGTCTCTAGAGTATCCGATATGTTGAAGAAAAGATTGAGTTACTAGGCCTTCCCTTTCAAATCCCTTAAAACCTCAGCTTTAGAATGAGTGACTCAAACTCTTCTCTTGGGTCTTAATTTTTATGTGGCTTCTTATTACTCTTTTTTATCCCCTCTAAAACTCTTAAATCTCCTCAACACAGCTTTGGCTCCTTCCATGGCTGAACTGGCAGCCAGCTGATCTTTTTATTGGTGGGTAATGGATTTAGTTTGATTGCTGACACGGGAACAATGAGAGGATAAACAATTCCATTTGTGGCCATGAAATTCCCCATCTGTTGAGTGCGTTCAGGCCTGGAGAGTGGTGGGCAGAGACAGAGCCATGCCTGATGTTAATAGCCTCTGTCACACACGCTGAACATGTGGCTTCATAAATCAAGAGCTAACAGCAACTCTAGCTGCCCTTGTCATTAACTCTCTGGCCATTTAAATACCCAAGAATTTACCATCAGGTTGAGCCTAAAGACCTGATTTGCAATTCTGATCTCATCAAGAGACTGGAGGTAGCAAAGGAAGCCAGAAATCATTTTCCTAAGTTTTTTAAAAAATGTTTCAGATGCACATTCAAATATTTACAAATGAAATAGATGATATTGGAATGGGCTTCAAAATAAAATGGGTTAGGAGAGTGGGGCAAGGTATAAGTGAAAAAAGACTGGCCATGAGCTGATTATTGGTAAAGCTGAGTGTGGGAACCTGAGGGTTCGTTAGACTATATTCTTCATTTTTATATTTGTTTAAGATCATTCATAATTTAAATCATTCAAAAGTTAATGTTAGAAAAACACTTCAAGATAATGGGAATATGGAAGTTTTCATTGTTTAGAATAAGCATTTTGGCCTAATTCTATCTTTTCTTAAAGAAAAAGGAAAAAAATTATGCTCACACAATGGTTCGAGTGTCTAACAAGGCAAACCAGCCATGACCACCAAACAGGAAGGGAACACATCCCAGAGGGAGACAACACCTCTGGGTTGTCAGGCAACACCTACTGTGGCTTTTCAGCAACCAACACCTCCTACAGCCCAAGCACTACAGCCTCCACCGGGGAGGACCTCCTGGCCCAAGATCACACCCCTTCCCCAGGCGGCCTCCATCCAGTGCTAGTCGAGTAGGAGGCCTGACCAAGCACCCTGCCCCAGTCTGGATAACTCTGGAGGACCCTTCATGGGCTGGCTGAGTTCCTTGTCAGGACTACTTGGCAGATTAGCACTCCCCCTGCCCTGTCTCACCTCCTTCACTTCTACCCCAGGGGCTGATCCTGTGAGCACCGAAGTCAGCTTGTTGTTGTTTAGTCTGATTCTTTGCAATCCCGTGGAATGCACCATGGCAGGCTTCCTGCATGCAAACTTCAGCTGAACCAGCTTCCTGGAAACTTGACATGCCACAGGGCGCCCTGCTGCTGCTGCTGCTGCTGCTGCTGCTACTGCTGTTAAGTTGCTTCAGTCGTGTCTGACTCTGTGCGACCCCAGAGACAGCAGCCCACCAGGCTCCCCAGTCCCTGGAATTCTCCAGGCAGGAACACTGGAGTGGGTTGCCATTTCCTTCTCCAATGCATGAAAGTAAAAAGTGAAAGTGAAGTCATTCAGTCGTGACCGACTCTTAGCGACCCCATGGACTGCAGCCCACCAGGCTCCTCCATCCATGGGATTTTCTAGGCAAGGGTACTGGAGTGGGGTGCCATTGCCTTCTCCCCTCCCCCACAAATATCTTCCTCTTTCACTCTTCCCCAGTGCCATCTTTAACTCTTCTCTTTCTCTCACACCCACAGCCTATTGGTCAGAAATCCTATTAGAAAGTGAAAGTGAAAGTCACTCAGTCATGTCCGACTCTTTGCTACCCCACGGACTGTATAGCCCATGGAATTCTCTAGGCCAGAATACTAGAGTGGGTAGCCTTTCCCTTCTCCAGAGGATCTTCCTAACCCAGGGATCAAACCCAGGTCTCCCGTATTACAGGCAGATTCTTCATCAGCTGAGCCACAAGAAGTCCCATTGGTTTTACCTTAAATTACACCCAGAATTTGACCAGTTCTCACCGCCCCTTCTACCGCTGCCCTCATCCAAGCCTCTGTTATCTCTCACCTGTGGTCCTTCAATGCCCTCCTGACTCCATTCCTGCTCCTGCCCTGGCCACCCTTCAGCGCCTCTGAGAATGAAGCTCTCAAGTCAGGCATGGGGCAGCTCTGCTCCAAACCCACTGGTGATTTCCCATCCCACTCCGAGTAAAAGCTGAATCCGTGCTGTGACTCAGCATGCCTAGGACAATCCTAGTTTACACCTAGTGTCCCAGCTTTTCACCTTCAAAAGTAGCCTAGTCTGGATCATCCGTTGCATGGAACCCACCTACCAGGCCCTCCAGGAAGGAGCTTCCTGTTACCTCTGGGACCTTACCTCCTACTACCCACCACTTGTTCACTCTGCTCTGGGACTCTATAATATTCTGCAAACAAGCAGACAAACTCCTACTGCAGAGTATTTCTACTTGCTGTTCCCTTGCCTGAGATTTTTTTTTTTTTTTAACTTCATTTATTTGCCTGCACTGGGTTTTAGTTGCAGCATGTGAGATCTAGTTCCCTGAACAGGGATTGAACCCCAGGGCCACTGGACCACCAGGGAAGTCCCTGGCCAACCCATTTAAAATTTCAAATCTCTAACCCAACCCTTCCTATCATTCTTCCTTATTATATTTTTTTCTCCTTTTTAATCTTATCACTATCTAATATGTTATGCATTTTACTTATGCTGGTGTCTTAATCCATTCAGGCTGCTACATACCACACACCAGGCAGCTTGTCAACAATAGAATTTTACTTCTCTCAGTTCTGGAGATGGGAAAGGCTGGGATCAAGGCACCAGCATGATCATGTTCTGGCGAAAGCCCCCTTCCTGCTGTGTAGCTGGGGCCTTCCTCCTGTTTGCTCCCTTGGTGGAATGGGCTAAGGAGCTCTGGAGGGGTCTCTTTTACAAAGGCAGTAGTTCAAATAATTTTAAAAATATTTATTTGGCTGTGCCAGGTCTCAGTTGCAGCACAAGGCATCTTTGGTCTTCCCTGCAGCATGTGGGATTTTTAGTCATGGCACGTGGGCTCTAGTTCCCTGACCGGGGATTGAACCCAGGCCCCTGCACTGGGAGCATGGAGTCTTAGTCACTGGATCATCAGGGAAGTCCCTGAAGTAGCTTTTAATTTCAGTAAAAACAAATAGTATAAGTATGCCCCATGCAATATTTTGGACATACTTATACTAGAAAAACTGTTTGTTATTTCTCTTCAGTTAGAACGAGATAACCTGTGTTTTATCGAACTACCTATACCCGCAAGCACGTGCCCGCCAATAAGGAGAGTCTTCACGCATGAAGGGCATCACTTTGCATAAGTTAGAGATTGAAACCACCTCTTTCTCCTCTGAGGAACTGAAAGGAGAATTGCTATACCTGCTACAATTATAAATATATCCCCAATTTCACAAAACAAGCCACTGAAGATGAAACAGAGGTTTCTCAGAGGCCCGGCATACCCCTCCCCACCCAAGTCTGTAAAAATTGACCTGGGCATGGTAGTGAAGACCCCAGGTTTTGGAGTCCTGACTGACCCCCAGTTAGAGACCCTCTTCTATAAAACAGCAGGAGGCCCACCTTGCCGGGCTGTAGGAAGACTAACGTATAAAACGCCTGGTACACAACAGGTGATCAACAGTGATGTCATTTGCATGGTGTCTGGCTCATGCTGGGGTCTGGTAAACATGAATGATGAACCCTGTATGGAGTGATCCAGGAGGCCGTAGGCCACCATTCATGTTGAGGGGCTGCCCCTGCCCTGTTCAGCCACGAAATCTGCAAGCCTCAGGTGTTTTTAAAACCACATACTGGTGGGCAACTCTCCAGACCTTTGGAAGCAGAAAGAATGGATGTGTAGCTCGAGCCTGCAGGTGTTTATCAAGCTGCTTAGGCATGTCTGGTTTGTGAACAGTCAGGATTAAAAACCATGGATCCAAGTCTCGGAGGAGTGCTCAGTCAAGAACCCTCTTCTTTTCTCTCTTCCTCAGAGGTTCTCAGACTTTATCACAACCAGAAGCCCTGGAAGAACTTGTATAACACAGACTGCTGGGCTGCAGCCCAGAGTTTCTGACCTAGCAGGCAGGATGAACATGAGAATTTGCATGTCTAACAAGGGTGACGCCGATGCTGCAGTCTGGGGACAACTTGAGAACCACCTTGCTCCATCCAAATCCCAGCTGCATAGCATCATCAGCAGGGGGTGTTTATTGTACCTATGTCTGGGCCCTAGAGGATCATGTTTAAACTGTCTGTGGGTTGAGGTGGGGCCGGAGGGAGAAATCTGAGCTCCTCTTAATTCTAATGCCTCCTGGTCAGGAACATCCACTCTCCTTGAGTGAATTCTCTGCTCAAATCCCAAAGGGTGCCCCCAAACCAGCGAGGCTCCTCAGAAAGCCTGTCACTCAGGCCCCATCCTCAATACATTGGAATCAGAATCTGCATTTTAACAAGAATCCCTGGCAAACCCATCACAGTAAAGTCTGAGAAGCACTGCTTAAGCTCCAGCCTAAATGGCACATCTCAGAGATGGCCTCTTCTAGCACCTCTGCCAGGGCAGGTCCCCAGAGCCCTCATGATGGAGAGAGAAATACAGCGGTAACACCACCCAGCCCCTTCCATTAGCCAGTGAAGAGGGTAGCCAAGTAAGAAAGTCTTTCACTCACACTGAGTGATTGCCAGCTGAGTCAGTGCAGAAGCAACATTTGAAAACAGATGTGAGCATCTACATCTGTGTGTCTATTTATGCTTTGCAAATGGGTTCATCTGTACCATTTTTCTATATTCTACATATATGTGTTGATACCTTTGTTTTTCTCTTTCTGACTTAACTTCACTCTGTATGACAGATTCTAAGTCCATCCACATCTCAGCCAGTGGCAAAGTTTTATTCCTTGTTACGGCTGAATAATAATTCACTGCATATATGTGCCACATGTTCTTTATCCACTCCTCTGTTGACAGACATTTAGGCTGCTTCCGTGTCCTGGCTACTGTAAACAGAGCTGCTGTGAACACTGGGGTGCATGGATCTTTTGGCAGAAATAGAGCCACAGATGTAGAGAACAAACTCATGGCTACCAAGGTGGGAAAAGGGGATGTGGGATGAACTGGGAGATTGGGATTGAAATATATACACTATTGATATTGTGTGTAAAATAGATAACTAATGAGAACCTACCATATAGCGCAAGGAACTCTACTCAGTGCTCTGTGGTGACCTAATTGGGAAGGAAATCCAAAAAGGATGGGATATATATACATATGACTGATCCACTTTGCTGAACAGCAGGAAATAATACAACACTGTAGAGCAACTATATTCCAATGAAAAGTTAAAAAGAAAAAACAAAGAAGGAAGTGAGCATCCCATGCCAACAGTGTGTAACTCTCCCCAGTGACTTCCCTCTACGTGGGAGAAGAGAAGCCCGAGGGCAGGACAGACTCTGCCTAACCTAGGGTTAGCATGGTCCTGGATGGGGTGGCAAGCAGTACTCAGCAGTGTGGGATATACTTATTATCATGCACAGATTATAGACTTTGTATTCCAACACGAGGACTCAGCCATCCACCCCTCCACGTAAGTTAGAAGGACTCTATTAATTACAATCAATATTCTGGACTCAGAGCACAATAGCCAAACAGGATCATTTTGGCAAAAAAAAATTAATAATATCAAGTTTCACCAAGGGTGTAGCAAATAAGCCCCTCATAGCCTATTAGTGAAAGTGTCAATGGATGCAGAATTTTTGGAAGGCAAAAATCCCTCAAAAGTTTAAATATGCATATGCTATGACCTGCACTCCCCAAACTAGAATTATGGCCTGCAAAAATATTAGAAGACATATGTAAAGACACAAATATGGGGATGCCCTCTGCAGCGTTGTTTCTAATTTTTAAAAATGGAAAGAAGCTACGGGTCTATCAAGAAAAAAGTGGATAAATTCTTACAGTGCAGTAGTCTTCTGCACATTTAATGAAGGGGAACTACATATGCCCCCACATGAATGAGTCTGTGCATACATGCATGTGTAGTGTAGTTCTATTTATATTTTTTTAATTATATATAGAGAGACATGAAAAAATATGCAAATACACCCACCAATCTATAAACAATGATTGTTTTCAGGAAGTGAGACTTAAATGGAGGAAGTAGATTTCACTTCTTCTGCATACCTATCTACAATTTTAAATTTGTTATAGTAAGCAGGTATTATTATATAAAATACATCTCAAACAGGTAAAAATGATTTCTTAAGAATTGGTTTTCTCTAGATATGTTTCCTTACATAAGCTCAGTTACACTGCTGCGGCTAAGCTGCTTCAGTCATGTCCGACTCTGCCCAACCCCATGGACGGCAGCCCACCAGGCTCCTATGTCTCCAGGATTCTCCAGGTAAGAATACTGGGGTGGGCTGCCATTTCCTTCTCCAATTCATGAAAGCAAAAAGTGAACGTGAAGTCACTCAGTCATGTCTGACCCTTCTTGACCCCACGGACTGTAGCCTACCATGCTCCTCTGTCCATGGGATTTTTCCAGGCAAGAGTACTGGAGTGGGTTGTCATTTCCTTACACATCTCAGTCTTAGTCATTAGACATAGTACAATATACTTGAATTAAATTTGGGCTTTCTTAGATAATAGTGAGAGCTGGACAATAAAAAAGGCTGACCACCGAAGAATTGATGCCTTTGAACTGTGCTGGAGAAGACTCCTGAGAGTCCCTTGGACAGCAAGGAGATCAAACCAGGAAATCCTAAAGGAAATCAACCCAGAATATTCACTGGAAGGACTGATGATAAAGCTGAAGTTCCAATACTTTGGCCACCTGATGCAAAGAGCTGATTCATTAGAAAAGATCTAATGCTGGGAAAGATTTAAGGCAGGAGGAGAAGGGGATGACAGAGGATGAGATGTTGGATGGCATCACCAACTCAATGGACATGAGTTTGAGCAAACTCTGGGAGATAGTGAAGGACCGGGAAGCCTGGTGTGCTGCAGTCCACAGGGTCACAAAGAGTCAGATATGAATGAGCAACTGAACAGCAACAAAGCAGGAACCCCTTAATATTAAATCCAGGTGATCTTGATTGGCTTCTTGGTGTCCAGAGGTGTTTTTTTTTTTCAATTTAGTATGTGGCCCTTGAAACTACATTCATAATCTTTTAGCCCCTGCCTTTCAATATCACCTCTAATTAAGAATGTGCTCACAAAAATCTAGGATATCTTTTTCATAAATTGCTGCTAAACAAGTCACCCCTATTCTGTATTTAATTTTTTGTAATGTAAAGGCAGATGTTTTCATTTAGTTTTGTTAAGTTTCACCTTGTAATTTTTATTATATAATGAGTCTGTTACATAATTTCTGTATTCAACATAATTTGGGATCTTGCTTTTTATTGTACTAGATACTCCTCTAAATGTCATATGATCTAAAAGTTTAATCACTATGAAGGTTATAAAATTTATAGACATATCTTTTAGAGACTACTCTTTTTAGCTGAGAATGACCAAAACCTATGTAAACCGAAGCACAAAAGAATCTATCAAGTGGAGATGGAGGCGTCTTATTGACCACGAGACAGGAAGAGACACAAGGCAGAAATGAGAAACAGTCAAGCCAGAGCAACACTCCCTCCCTCCCCTCTGTCTTTTTCAATCTCCCTACACCCTCCCCTCACTCTCCTCACACTCCCCTCACCCGCTACCCTCATCCTTCCCACTGGCCCTTACTGAGTGCAAACAGACCAGAACAGAACCACAGACCCACAGAGAGTAGGCCAGGCTGAAAGGACCTGCTACCCTCTGCCAGTTAAAGTCCTTTACATTTTTTTAGAATTTATTTATTTGGCTGTGCCAGGTCTTAGTTTCAGCATCCTTAGTTCAGGATCTTGAATCTTCATTGCAGCATGTGGAAGCTTTAGTTGGGGCATGCAAACTCTTAGTTGTGGCATGTGGAATCTAGTTCTTCTACCAAAGATCAAACCCAGGTCCCCTGCGTTGGGAATGTAGCATCTTAGCCACTGGACCACCAGGGAAGTCCCTGAAACTCTTTACCCAGGCTTTGCATCCAGGCCTCAGGCCCCTTCTAGAGTAGCAGTTCCATTTATGTCCTCTGGCTTCCCCTTAAGTCCACCCCCACTGACCCTGAAAGACACTACAGATGTTAAAGTCAGCACCTTCCCTCTGGCCCCAGACTAAGGCCCAACTTCCATTTCCAGGAGGCAGCAGTGTGGGTTATATGTTCATCCTGCTTCAGTCAAAGGGAATAAATTCAAGTAGAACAAACATGGCTTCCTAGAGCCATCCTCCGTGGCCAGGTGCAGTCCTCAGAGACAGAGGTGTAATGTTGACAACCACCTGATGAGTAAACACTGCAGCTTTGTTTAACAGAAATATCAGTGGTCACCAAATCCAAGCCTAAGCTCAGGTACCCCCAGGTTCAAAGTAGGGGGATGGATTTGAAGGTGAATAATGGACTACAGTTTTACTGGTTCAGTACATTGGCTTTGGAAGCAAGTTGTGGCTCAGATGGTAAAGAATCCGCCTGCAATGCGAGAGACCTGGGTTGGGAAGATCCCCTTGAGAAGGGAAAGGCTAGCCACTCCAGTATTCTGGCCTGGAGAATTCCATGGACTATAGTCCATGGGGTCACAAAGAGTCGGACACGACTGAGTGACTTTCACTTTCACTAGGTATTAAAATATAGTCTGCTTCTGCCATGAACTAGGTATTTTAATCTTGGGCAAACTACTCAATCTCTTTTGGCCTCAGTTTCCTCACCTATAAAATGGCAAAAATAACAGCTAGTCTCATTGACTAGTTGTAGACATTAAATGAGATTATATAGCAGGCTTCCTAGCTCTTAGCAAGCATCTAACAAATGCCAACTATCACTGTTAATATTACATCATCATCTGGCCGATGGGCACACAGGAAGATGCTCAACATCACTAATTATTAGAGAAACACTAATAAAAATTACAATGAGATATCACCTCACAATGGTTATAATAGCCATTGCTAAAAATTCTACAAATAACAAATGCTGGAGAGGATGTAGAGAAAAGAGAACCTTCCGACACTATTGGTGGGAATATAAATTGCTGTAGCCACTATGGAAAACAATATGGAAGCTCCTCAAAAAACTAAAATTAAAGTTGCCATACAATCCAGCAATCCCACTCCTGGGCTTATATCTGGAGAAAACTGTAATTCAGAAAGATATATGCACCCCTATGTTCATAGCAGTACTATTCACAATAACCAAGAAGTAGAAACAAGCTAAATGTCCATCAGCAGATGAATGGATAAAGAAGATGTGGGACATACAGTGAAACACGACTCAGCCCCAAAAAGCATGAAATAATGTCATTTGCAGCAACACAGGTAGACTTAGAGATTACCATACGAAGTGAAGCAAGTCAGAAAGAGAAAGACAAATACCATGTGATATCAATTATATGTGTAATCTAAAATACGACACAAGTGAATTTATCTATAAAACAGACTCATAGACATGGAGAACAAACTTGCAGTTGCCAATGGAAAGGGGAGGTGGGGGAGGAATGGATTAATTGGGATTAGCAGATGCAAACTAGTCTATATAGAACAGATAAAGAACAAGGTCCTACTGCATAGCACAGGGAACTATATTCAATATCCCCGTGACAAGCTATAAGGGAAAAGAATATGAAGCAGAATATATGTATAACTAAATCACTTTGCTGTGCAGCAGAAATCAACTATACTTCAATAAAATAAATTTTATAAATATTACATCACCATCATTATTGGTATGAAGAAATAAATCTGTAACAGTGCAATGAAAGCCAATGGGTTTGACATAATACACCTATTTGTGTGTGTGTGTGTGTGTGTGTGTGTGTGTGTGTGTGTGTATAGGATAAAATACAAGATATACAGGATATACAGATAACAATAGGATATTTAGGATAATGAAAATACAACCTCCCTGTAGTCAGGTATCTCTAGTGTCAGACGTTGCTTGTTATCACATCCTTGCAAGCACTTGCAGGTTTCTACAAGGAGATGCAAAAAGCACACAGCTCTCTAGAAATGTCAGCCTTGTCATGTACTGGCATGAGGCAAGAACGCTCTGGAAGAAGAGCCCTTTTGTTTAAAATAGAAACTTTGAAGGAAGCCAAATTAACACATGACAAATTACTGAATAGCCAGTTCTTCTGGAAAGGGGAGGGGGAAAAAAGGCTCTTCATTTCTGAAATGAAAAGGGGAACTGCCAGTACCAAAAATCACGTTTCCTTTTCAGTATCATCCTCCAGCCACGCTTGGCGCTAACCGAGTAGGCGATTTCACTTCATCACCACTTCACAAAAGACTTCCAAATCCACTGCAGCAGGCACGGCAAAATAAAGATGTTAAATACATCCTGGCTGGGAGGGGACTGAAGCACTAGGCTCCATCAAAGGTTTGCAATAATAGGATTCATAAAAAAAAAAAAAAAAAAAGACAGATGGGATTAGAAAATGTTGCAGTGAAGACTCTGGAATGAAATGAGATCACAGCACCAGCCTGTCTTTTGTGAACTGCACAATGATCCCCGAGCCAGATCGGATTAGGAGACCTCGCAACTAGGGGTTCAGAGAGAGGCCTCCCATCCCCGGGCACTTTTGGGGAAAGAAGGCTGAAATGATGCATCAGATTTACAGCTGCAGTGATGAAAATATAGAAGTTTTCACCACCGTGATTCCTTCCAAGGGTGAGTAAAATTGCCCTTGACTGTTTCCTTAATGTGGCTGTTTCGGTCAGAGGGTAAAAGACAGGCACGTGCTGTTTTACTACGTTTACCCTCAGGTCTCTGAGGTTGGATGGCTTCTGTTGTGATGGTGTTTGTGGGTGTTTCTGAAAAGGGGAGGGGGCATGGACGCACAACGGTCATTGAGAAACAATCCATCAAGGGGGAAAGGAGGGCAGTTAAACACTGAATTCGATACTGGCAAAACCCAATATGCTGAGTAAAACTGACAGTTAACCATTGTGTTAGGTAGGAAACAGGGATGAAAATAAAATTCCCGGGGCAGCTGGAGAGAGACTCTTCTCCAGGGAACAAGAGGGTTCCGAATTGAGAAACAGCTGGCTCTAAAGTATGATTTCTCACTGTGCAGTGAAACAGGAGGAGGGAGCCTGCTAGCAGTGATCCAATGAAGTGGTCCAAGAATGCCCTGACCCAGGCTGGCCTCTGCACAGACCCCAGGGCCGTGCACCCAAACTTAACCTGGAACTGGCACTGCCAGAGGGTGTGACTTTGTAAAAGCCCTGCTGCTCCGAGGGGAACGGTGTCCAGTCCCAGGCAGGGTTCTGTGGCCCTGGACACTTCCCTCGCCCCACCTGCATGACGGCTCTCTGTTCTGCTGCCCCTGCGCTCTCCCTGTCTTGCTGGGAGAGCCCGGGACCCCGGCTTAGCCCTGGGTCTCACTGTCAGACTGAATGAAAAGGGCAGAATGTCTGCTGGTGCAGTGACCCCTCTGTTCAAACAACTCCTTTCTTCTTCCCATATCAGCCATCAACAGGGCCACTGCTGGGGAGCAGGGAGGGACCCAGCCTGGCCACAGAGAGACAACCAGCAGAACATAAATTCAGCTTTAGACATTTATTGCCAGTTAGTGGGGAAGGAAAAAGAACCGGGGAGTCTGCCCATGTGCTGAAGTTGGGACTGTCTGGAGATTTTGGAAGGTACCTGAAAAGTCAAAGGTGACCCTCTGACCCAGCAGTTCCAGTCCTGTAAATATACATGGATGCTCACAGGGCAAAACTGAAAGCAGCCTACATGTTCTTGAAGAGGGGAAGGGGTTAAAGGTGGTGTCACCAGACTCTGGAAGACCTCACAGCAGTCAGCAGGGATGAACTGGTCCCTGTGTGTGGACACAGGTCCACACCTAACCTCTCTGGGCCTGAGTTTCCAATCTCGTACAGAAGGAAGAACTAGAACTCATCTCCCAAGGTTAATATGGGGGGAAATGGAGATATAAACAAAACATATAAAGCATCTAGAATAGTACCCAGCAGGTAGGAAGCACCATAAAATACATCACTTACAGAGTGATTTCTGTTTTTATTTACAGAAATGAATAACTTGAAAGCATAACATTGAAAGGGAAATAAAGCAGGCTAAAGATTGTTAAATTTGGAAATATGAAACAGTACTATATATTGTTTATACACACATATCTAGAGAAAAGCATTAAAAAAAAACCACAGGCCAGAAAGACACCAAGTTAGTGAGATTAGTAGCTCTGGAGAGGGAGGAAAGTAGAATTAGAGGTAGGTAAAAAGGAGACCAAACCTGCCCTCTCGTTTGCTATTTCTTTTGCATGAGGAGAAAATAAATTGAAAGCAAATACAAAAATGCTAAAATGCCTATTTTCTATAAATGTTTTCCATTTAAAAAAATTTTAAGGGAGAAAATCCTCAAAGCTGAATGGCCCTTTTAAATCAAAAACTTATACAATTCAGGAGGAAGGTCATACTTCACCTGAAGACAGTCATTCAAAACAGGGCCTTTGAATCCATTTGCTTAGCAGGCTCATCAAGAGACCCACCACCACTTGTGTGCTGTGTGACCTTGGACAGGCACTCAACCTCTCTGGGCCCGAGTTTCCAATCTTATAAAAAAGGAAGAACTAGAACTTATTTCCTGAGGTTATTGTGGGGGGGTGTGTGTGGGAATTGAGATATAGAAGACATGTAAAGCATCTAGAACAGTGCCTGGCAGGTAGTAAGCACCATTAAATATTGGGTTGGCCAGAAAGTTCATTCAGGGAATTTTTCCATACGATGCTATGGAAAAACCCGAACAAACTTTTTGGCCAACCCAATGCTTCACTTACAATGTAGTTTCTCTCTTTATTCCAGATTTACAGCAATGACTATGCTTAGTCAAAGATAAATACTCAACCCTGAATTTCTTTCTTGCCATTTTTATTCACGGCCACCTCCAGGTATTAAACCAGTCATCAGTATTCATGGTCATGTCACTGCTCAGGAAGCTGTTGTCTGGGAAAGGGATATTTACAGTTTTATATTAGACTGTCAGTGGAAGAAGCCTGCTTCTTCCTACACCTTGATTTGCCTCCTCTCACCTTCTCCAGAGCCTCAGGCTCTCAGTGGGAGAACACGGTGCCTGCCAGGTCTTCCTAAGTCACTGCTTATCAGATAGATTCGTAACTCTTCATCCCCTTCCCACCTTCCCTGCCTGCAGAAATACAGGTTGGTTTGATTTTCTCTAACAAGGGTTATAGTTCTCCCTGGTGTGTCCTTTCCCAAATGCTCCTGTTTACTATATTCAACGTGCAATGAACAAAACATTCACAGAGCAAAATTTCAGAGGCAGAGGCTGTGTTCCACTACCCCAACTGTGTAACCCTAACCCTCAGTATCTACCTATGAAATAGAGTTAATGAAGAGACCCAACCCCACAGAGTTGTTATGAGAAGCGAATAAGAGAAGGAAAGAAGCTGTCCATCACATACCAAAGACCAATGTGAGCCATTATCACACCTATGACTGTATTATATCCCTCTTTCCAACACACACACACACACTGCTGCTGCTGCTGCTGCTAAGTCACTTCAGTTATGTCCGACTCTGTGCGACCCCAGAGACGGCAGTCCATCAGGCTCCCCTGTCCCTGGGATTCTCCAGGCAAGAACACTGGAGTGGGTTGCTACTTCCTTCTCCAATGCATGAAAGTGAAAATTAAAAGTGAAGTTGCTCAGTCGTGTCCGACTCTTCGCGACCCCATGGACTGCAGCCCACCAGGCTCCTCCGTCCATGGGATTTTCCAGGCAAGAGTATTGGAGTGGGGTCCCATTGCCTTCTCCACACACACACACTGGGTTCAACCTAAATCTACGATTTTTTTAGCTGAGCCATCTTAATTTCTTACAAAAATATGGCAACAGCAAGTGTTACAGTGTTTAAGTAGTTAAAAGGCACAATACAGAGACCAAGTCTGTAACTGAGGACAAGTGTGTATTTTCACTTCCCAGAGAGAAGGGGAGCCCTTTAAGGGAAAGATTTCACAGGCACAATTCACAGTAAACGTAAAAGATAAAAATCTGTGGTTTTACCAAGAAGTTATACCAGAACTTATTTCCTGAAGCACACTAGTGGGTTTAATTCTAGGGTGAACGGCCTTCAGAATAATTCTCTTGGGGATAAACAACAGTGGAGCAGAGTTGGCAAGGGGAACTGGCAGGAGGAAATGGAGAAAATTCCAGAAAGAGAACTCCTGATGGATATACAGTCTCCTTCCACCTGCCCTTACCTTGCAGAGAAAGAGAATCTTAATAACTACCACTGAAGCCTGGGAACTCACTCTGCCAGGCACCAGGCTAAGGACTTGATAAAGATTAGTCCATTTAATCCTCACTGCAGCCCTTGGAGGTGCTTCCCAGGTGGCTCGGGGATAAAGAATTCCCCTGCCAATGCAGCAGGTTCAGTCCCTGGGATGGGAAGAACCCCTGGAGGAGGAAATGGCAACCCACTCCAGTATTCTTGCCCGGAGAATTCCATAGACAGAGGAGCCTTAGGACTATAGTCCTGGGGTCTCAAAGAGTTAGACACGACTGAGCATGCCAGCACACAGCCCTCAGAGGTGGTTCTGAATTCCACACCCATCTTCCAGATGAGGACAGGGAGTGAGGATGAGTCACTGACCCATGGTCACAGAACTGGCAAGTGGTCAAGTTGGGATTCACACTGAAGTGAAAGGAGTAGAGACCCCTGGCTCAACGAGTGCCCTGCTCTCCTGGCTTCAGGGCTGCCCTCACTCTTCAGAAAACACCAACAGAGCTCTCACCTGAGCTCTTACCTGACCTCTGACAAGAAGTCATTTCCATTCCAGGCAGGGTAATGACATGGCAGGATTTCACTTCTAAGTCACTCAACATCAATGTGCAAAAGAGATGCCCGGGTATTTCCACTTCCAACCAAATACACACCTTTTCCCAACCAAGGAACTTTCTATGGCTAATTGACTCTGAGTTGTTTCATTGTGGTAAAATGTACATTATAAAAACTTTATCATTTAACCATTTTTAAGTGTTCAGTTCTGCAACATTAAGTACATTCACATTGTTGTCCAAACATCACCACTGTCTGTTTCCTGAATTTTTTCATCTTCTCAAACTGATGCTCTGTAGTCATGAAACAATAACTCTCCATTCCATCCTTCCTCCAGTCCGACGTTCATCCATGTTAGAGCAAGTTTCAGAATTTCTTTCTTTTTTTTAAGGCTGAATGATAGTTCATTGTATGTCTGTGCCACATTGAGTTTATCCATTTGTTAATGACTCACCTTTGGGCTATCATGACTAGTACTGCTCTGAACTTTGGTGCATTTGATCAAGGAACATCTAAAATTGCAGTTGCATCCTTCTCTTCTTCCCATCCCCCCTCTCCTGTGCCCTGTGCCACTCCAGGTACAAACCCTCTAAGTATTGCTACTGTAGCTGCATCAGCCTCAGGAAATAGGAAATGAAAGTCGTTCAGTTGTGTCTGACTCTTTGTGACCCCATGGACTATACAGTCCGTGGAATTCTCCAGGCCAACCCAGAGATCAAACCCAGGTCTCCCTCATTGGAGGTGGATTCTTCACCAGCTAAGCCACCAAGGAAGCTCTCAGCCTCACAGGTGTTCTCTAAAACAATTCCTTTCTCTCTCTTTGCAGTGACCAGTCCAGCCAGAAGAAGAGTCAAAAGCTCTCAACATCTCTTAACCAAGAATGTAAGAAAACTTCAGTTTTGATCCTTTTTGTTGACTTTCATTTAAAAAGCAATGTCTAGCTTCTTCACATGCCCCACTCCATCCACGCTCTTAACAACCAGAAAGGTTTTCTGTAGCCCAGGTTGCTGCTGTGTTGTCCATTGTCCACTTAATCAAAACAACTGACAAATGTCAACCAGACAACAAAAAGCTCTGAACTGGACTCACTTTTGCATCAGATAGTTTTTGTTTTACATATACATTTTCTTTTCTTAAACAGAATCCATGATTGGGTACAGCATCCCTGATCTAGGTGTTCCCCTATTGTTAGCATTTGTAATATTCCATTTTTTCACTATTATAAATAGCAGTGCAATAAATTTATTTGTACAAAATACTATTGGGGATTAATCCTGTGATGCATAGGGCTCAAAGTAGAATTAACAAGTAAAAGAAGAGTTTCACCCACCCATCATTGGCCTTCCTACTACTGTGCTAAAATGGACAATCTAACAGTGATTTTTAAAAGAGGCTTTCTGCTTACAGTTTTGTCCCATATTACCAGGAATTCTGAACAACTGCCAGGCTCCCAACAATGCTATTCCATTTACCTCCGACCTCACCGACATTTGGCTTTCACATTTTGGTATTATTTTTTGCTACTTTAATAAGTACATGCATTACCTTAAAATTAGTTTACATGTCTTTAGAGCCTGTGAATTTCTCATTTTACTTACAGATTTCTTTACAAAAGCTTTCAATACATCTTTGTACTTAAAAAGATTTATTTTCAGGGCTAATTGTTCCCTCTTGGTTATACTGGAGTTTCTATTTCTATCACAATTTTTTTGTAGAACACCATTTTGATTTTCTAAGGATCTCAATTTTTAAAATCCTATTCTCCATTTAAAAAAAACAAAAACAATAACTTTTTAAGTGTCCTGGAAATGAGATTAGGTTTCAGTCATTGTTTTATATACTTTTATTACTTTTTAAATTTCTAAAGCAGTATGTTCCCATTACAAAATTTCAAACACTAAAAAGATGTAAAATATAGTATCAGAAAAATCCTGAGAAGCTGAAGAACACCGTGGTTAGGTATGTAGATTAGAGTCAAACTACCTGGTTCTTATCCACTTCCTAGTTTTAAATCTCAGTTCTATCCATTTCTAGCAAACAGCCCCACCACTCTGGGACTTGACTTTGTTAACATTAAAATGGGGATAATGGGAGAATATGTCCCAAGAACTATTAGAAGGAACAAATGATTTAATACACATGAAGTCCTCAGGCTTTCCTGGTGACTCAGACAGTAAAAGAATCTGCCTGCAATATAGGAGACTGGGGTTCAATCCCTGGGTTGGGGAGATACCCTGGAGAAGAGAATGGGAACTCTCTCCAGTATTCTTGCTTGGAGAATCCCATGGACAGAGTTACAGTTCAGAGGGTCACAAAGAGTTGGACACGACTGAGTGACTAACACTTTCACTTTCTTTCAAGTTCTCAGTCCAAATCTGACACATACTGAGCATTCAATAAACACTAGTATTTGTAAGTGAAAATTTCTCATATAACAATATACAGTTATCACGCTTTATTGCTCAATAATATATTGTTTTGCAATTTACTTTTTTCACTAAATAAATTTTAAAATCTTTACATACCAATTATCACATACAGACCTTCCCCACTCTTTTTAGAGGCTGTATGACATTGTATGAATGTACTATAATTTTTCACTCAATCCTAATCTGAAGTTTTCTAGATTATTTAACCAAATTATCAATAAACGGGGTTTCCACATTTTTCCACTAAAATAGTGCCACAAGAAATATTCTTGAATGTATTTTTATGCTCTTCTGCAAATGTTTTTGAGGGTAAATTCATAGATATGAAAATGCTGGGTCATCAAACCAACACCTTATACTTAAATTTACACAATGCTGTATGTCAATTTTTAAAAAGAAAGAAAATGCTCAAAGGATAGAAACACTGAAAAAATTTTATGAAGTGAAGTGAAGTGAAGTCGCTCAGTTGTGTCTGACTCTTTGCGACCCCATAGACTGTAGCCTACCAGGCTCCTCTGTCCATGGGATTTATAGCCATTGCTAAATTCCTAGCAACTGTTCTAAAGTACTTTTACCACAACAGCTAAACCAATACTATATGCATCGATGTTGTTATTCTTTGACAATCTGATAGGTGAAACTATTTTAATTTGCATTTCTTTAATTATTAACATCATTTTTCATAGATTTTTATATTTTCCCCTATGAGTTAAAAGACATGTCTTTTGCTCACTTTTCTGTTACTTGTATGTCCCTTTTTAAAATGACCTTTGAGAATATTTTTATATATTAAGAAAGAAAGGGCTTTTGATGGGGTTTTTTTGTTGTAAGGCAAGAATTCTTATTTCTCATGATCCCTAAAAAGTTAAGCCCACAATCTAGAAAGAAAAGTGCTCTTTTTAAATAAAATTATTTATTTATGTATTTTTGGTTACACTGGGCCTTCACTGCTGCACACGGGTTTTCTCTCCTTGCAGCGAGCAGGGGCTACTCTCTAGTTGAGGTGCATGTGCTTCTCGTTGTAGTGGCTTCTCTTCTTGCAGAGCATGTGCTCTAGGCCCTCAGGCCTCAGTAGTTGTGGTGCCCAAGCTTGGTTGCCCCATGGCATGTGGAATCTTCCTGGAACAGGGATCAAACCCATGTCCCCTGCATTGGCAGGTAGATTCTTAACCCCTGGATTACCAGGGAAGTTCAGAGCTCCTGAGTTTCAAGAAGCAGCAGGTGTCCCAAAAAATGGAAAAGGGAGGGGTTGTCTGTAGGTAATTCTGACTTTGAGAACAGATTCAAGTTTGGCATTACAGATGGTCCCCGACGTATGATGTCTTGACTTTCATGACTGCTGTCTTTACTATGGTGCCAAAATGAAATGCATTCGGAAACCATACTTGAAATTTTGAATTTTGATTATTTCCTAGGCTAGCGATACATGGTACAAAATACTTTCTTGTGACACTGGGCAGTGTAGCAAGCCACAGCCTTCCACCAGCCACACAATCACAAGGATAAACAGGATATACTTACAGCCATTCTACATCCAGACAACCATTCTGTTTCTCACTTCCAGTACAGCATTCAACCAATAACACGAGACATTCAATACTTAATTATAAAATAGGCTGTGCGAGATGATTTTGCGGAGGTTGATATAAGTATTCTAAGCACATTTAAGGCAGGCTCAGCTGTGATGTCTGGCAGATTAGTTGTATAAAATGCATTTCGACTTATGATATTTTGGGGGTTTTTATCAGGACGTAACTCCATTGTAAATTAAGAAATATCTGGACTCTGGATTCATGACTCAGGGAAGATCCTTTGGGAATTAGGAATGTTTGGTTCTCAACCAAGTTCTTGCCTTGAATTCCTGTCCGTAAACAATGTTTGTGTCTGAATCACTGCTTATACCAATGTCTACTAGCTTTATAAGGACAGAACTGTGATGATAAAATGGAAACTAAATCATACTTTTTAGGAGGTATATAGGGTCCTAGGGAAGAAATTTCTCAAGGGATTCAGAACCTAAACAAAGGAGACAACTCTCCACGGTAGAGGTGAAGCCACACGGGCATGAGGTACAGGAAGCCCCCAAAACATGGAGCACTGCCTCCTGGAACATCCAGTTGACTTCAGCCAGGCTCTATAACAATGGACTTGAATCTGAGCAAACTCCAGGTGACAATGCAGGACAAGGGAGCCTGGTGTGCTGCAGTCCATGGGGTCACAAAGAGCTGGATATGACTTAGCGACTAAACAACATCAAAACTCCACAGAACCAAGCTCTCAGCTTTCCTGGGAATAGAAAGTTCTGAGAAAGACTGCTATGTTTATAGTTTATGACTCTCCCTCTCTAAAATATTATTACTTTGAGAAAAAAATGACTCAAGTATATGAATACATATAAAAAATTGCTTTTGATTTAAAATCAAATAAAACAGAAGTTAGGATCTTGTCTTCAAATATGCAATCTTCCTACAGGTAAGACAGCTTAATAACACTCTCTGGCCTTTGAGCTCTCCTCTGAATTTCTGATTTCCCTTAACTGCCTGACTCATCCTCTGCTCATAAAACTCACATTCAGCCATACATTCAAATTAGAAAAGACAGGAAAGGTCTTTTGCAATTGCTCTTACATACCAGCATTTACGACTTTTCCCTGAAATTCTTATTCGCATCTAGTCTCACCCCTTGGGCTATACCATACCATGTCAGTTTTCTTCCTTTACAAATATCTCTTTCCTCTCTGACTCATTCTTAGTGCCGCAGTTTCTCCCTCTGTGGACCACTCGTAATTAACATCTTCTTCTATAGTCACACACTCTCCCTTCTCTAGACAGTTTTGGTAGTTTTCTCCCCTGCACCCCCTCTGATTCTTAGGCAATGTTATTGACTCTGATGTTGGGAAAGATTGACGGCAAAAGCAGAGGATGAGATGGTGGGATAGCATCACCGACTCAATGGACATGAGTTTCAGCAAACTCTGGGAAATGATGAAGGACAGGGAAGCCTGGCAAGCTACAGTCCATGGGGTCACAAAAAGTTGGACACGACTTAGTGAATGAACAACAACAACAATTGACATTCTGATTATCCTTGATGCTATAGACAACATAAGAGTAGCTTAAAGGAATAGATTTACACTAAAGCATGGGTCAATCAGGCCTCTCAGTTCAGTGGAGCCACTGGCACCAAGATTCACAGCCTCTTCATAGTAAGCAGTGGCACCACCACAGGAAAGATGGAAGAATAAGACTGCAAATGTCACTTTCGCCCCAGATTTCAATCTTGTGGAGAAGGGCGGATCTGATTTTTCTTTCTGGTGATCTGATTTTTTCAAAATGCACCATGCAAACAATTTGCGCTTGAAAATTCTTACCTGGATGTCAGCACTCCCTTAAGACTCATGAAACCATGGTCTGAACCTTGAAGACACAGGGCTCCCCTTGGCCTCACCCTCCCTGTGTATAAAATTAGAAAGTTGAGCTAGAGCTTGGTTATTGATCCTATCAGCCCCTAATGATGATGATCCTCCATCATCTAGGTCCCACCTGTCTTTATGACTCCCTACCTGCCCCCAAGGTCTCTGACATGAGCCAATCCAAGAAGCATCAACTTACCAGATTATAGCTGTTACATGAGTTCATTGTCTACTTTCAACAGGCAATTCTCTAACCTCAGAAAGGAAAACCCAACATTAAACACTGGTCTCCCCTTCGCCCCTTCCCCAGTCTCACCCCTGTGCTCAGATCGCTAAACATCGTGCTCTCAGATCGGTTTGTTCTAAAACTAGAGGCAGCAAGGAACTTAAATTGGGTCCTTTAGACCAGAGAATAACCCAGACTGTTGGGAGCCTTCAGAACCAGCTGTCCATTCCCTGGCATGGGCCTAACACACTGTCCCGAGGCCTCTCAGAGCCTCCCAGACTGTGTGGCGTGAGACACAAGCACAAGGCCAGCTGAGAAAGGGAAATCTCCTGAGGTGAGGCCTCTCCTCTTTCCTTTGCTGTGTTGGCATCCTTCAGGGCCAAGAAGATAACCTGCTGAGGGCCAGGGCCCTAGGTTGTGACCTGGGAAGAACCCAGCCTCATCCCCACCCCAGGAAACTTGCATCCAGCGGGGCTCCCTTCCCAATAGCTGAAGCCTCTGCATTCTCTCCCTCCCCCTTCCTTCTCCCCCTCTCCCCTCCACAGTGCAGAGAAGGGACTGCAAAGCAGGCCTTTCTTGTTCTTCAAAGGGAACTTTTTTAAAATTAATTTATTTATTTTGGGCTTCCCTGGTAGCTCAGCTGGTAAAGAATCCACCTGCAATGCAGAAGACCCTGGTTCAATTCCTGGGCGGGGAAGATCCCCTGGAGAAGGGATAGGCTAGCCACTTCAGTATTCTGGGGCTTCCCTGGTGGCTCAGATGGTAAAGAATCCAATTAAATCATTTTAATTGGAGGATACTTACGCTACAATATTATGATGGTTTTTGCCATACATCAACATGAATCAGCCATGGGAATCCTTTTCTGAGAAGGAAATGCTAGGCTGCCCCCTGGACTTCACAGGCTTTCATGTCCTTACTTCCTCCTTCTACAAAATGGGTTGGAAAACACACCAGTTTTTACTCCTCATTAGAGGAATGCTGGGAGAAGGAAAGTAAAATCTAAAATACCTGTGACGAGAGGTCGACAGTCAAAGGTCTTAATGCCAGTAACAGGGCTCACATCTCTCCTGTTTGACCTGGAAGTCCACACTCGGGGGGGACCCATTGCTTCTGTAGGGTCCGTGAGTGCTGCCCCAGGCTTGCTGGAAATCCAGCTTGCTAGAAAAGTCTTGCTAGAAATCCAGCAGAAACACCTCCCTTCTAATCATTTAGCAGTTTATACACATGTCAACTCAACATACTGTACCCCTCAAACATATACAACTATATGTGTCAATTATGCCTCAATAAAGCCAAGGTGGAAAAGAATATTTAAAATTATTAGGGAAAAACCCCACTTCCAGCAGTGTCTAGAGGAGAAAGGGACCTAGTTTTAAGTGGTCCTGAATTATCATCAGCTTTCTCCAAAGGCATAAAATAAATGAGTCTAGTTCCCAAAATGGGCCTGAGAAGATTTAATTTCCTAAGCCAGATATGACTAAATTGGGGATAAATTAATTTTCTAAGCAAAGGACTATTTGTGATAAATGGAAGCAAAGAATGATAGCTCCCCTTCCTCACTGGTAAGGAAACGGACAGCATGAGGGAAGAGCCTGCTGTGTTCTTGAAATCTCTGTGAACGACCAGCAGTGACTGTGCCCCAACCAGCAAGGATGATCCAGAGAATGACCCCATCGCATGTAGTCTCAAAGTACCAGACCTGGGGTCTGAACGCCTGTTTGCATGACCCCAAATGGAGATTCATCTTCTTCATCATTAACAATCTGATAGGAGAAAAGACAACTTTGTTTTAATTTACATTTAATTATGGTTGTCCAGCACCTTTCATATTTACTGGCCACTGGTATGTCTATTATCAATTGCCAGCTGGTTTCTGGCCCCATTTTTCTATTGTTTTTTTCTTTATTGATTGGCAAGAGTTTTATGTACACAGGGATAATTCCCTATCATCTGTAAAAAATGCTATACTGGACCATACTCTTGTGTTAGTTTTTTGTTTTTTTAACATTCATCTTTGACCTGTCTGATGCTCATTTTGGTATGAGAAGTGTGGTCATGAATCCACTTTCCCTACTGGCCTGATATTTATTAAAGGTCCAAATTTCCTCCACTAAGATAAAATATCACATTATAATATTTAAAATTCAGTCTTATTTGCTTCAGCTTCAACCACAATTGCTTTTTGCAGACAACAGAGGAGAATTCATCAAAGCCTGGACTGTAAGGGCTGAGATAGGTCCACCTCACTAAGATACACCCCGTGCCAGGATCTAACACAAACGTGCCCTCTCAGTATGTCTGTGCAAGGAAGAAGCAAGTGAGCAAGAGAAAGAGTGAATCCAAACTTCAGAGAGGCTGCTGTGTAATGCTGGAGGTTCTAACCTGCTTCACGGGACTGAATGAGCCCACTGTCATTTGCAGCTATATATAAAAGATAGGCAAGATAAGACCCAAAAGCTGTCAAGATTCCCTTTATCACCTCACCCCCAAATTAAGATAAAATATAGCACTATTTATCTCAAAGTTTTACATTTAAATTATCTCAATAATTTAAATATTTTTATTTTAATTTTAAAGGCCCATCTCGGTGGACCCTGATAAAAGTGGTATTCTTCTTACTTTTCCCCAAACAACTATTCAGCAGGTGATCATTAGTGAAAACACTTCAGCATGTAGCGCTCTATTCTAACTTGCCAGAATTTCCACTTGTCAGCCACAAGTCACTGAAATTCATGTCACAGCTCCACCTGACACAGGCATTCTGCAACGTGGAGGAAGTGTGAGTATCCAGGAACCATGCCGGCTCCACTTGCCAACAGCTTCTTTCTTTTTACAACCAGGGTGTCAGGTGGGGCCCAAGTCCTCTCCCTCAGTCTCTCTGATGGAGCATCCAAAAAGCCACGGTCTACATGAACAAGGGCTCCCACTGAGATGCAAAGGCTGCAAGACCCCAATTTCCAGAGCCATCCCCATTTCAAATTGTTGTTTTTGTGGTTCAGTCCCTCAGTCGCGTTCGACTCTTTGCAACCCTGTGGACTGCAGCATGCCAGGCTGCCCTGTCCTTCCCTGTCTCCTGGAATTTGCTCAGACTCATGTCCACTGAGTGGGTGATGCCATCCAACCATCTCATCCTCTGCCGCCCCCTTCTCGTCCTGCCCTCAATCTTTCCCAAGAGTCTTTTCCAATGAGTCAGCTCTTTCCATCAGGTGGCCAAAATATTCCTGTCCTGTTGTTAAACCATATTTGGCTCTGAGGCAGGGAGCCGGCCTCTACTGGGGGCCTGATGGCCCAGGCTTCTGACTCTTTGAAGGGACAGCTGGTGGGGAACCCTCAGAAGCCTCATCTTCCTGCTCCGTGGTACCCCTCGACTTGCTGGAGTTCAATACAACGGCTCACTGTCTCCGGCCAGTCTCCCCCAGGTTTTGTCACTGCTCCCCACAACAGCTCCAGCAGCTCCGTGTTGGCACAAGGTCCCAGGTTTGGTGACTCAGGTCCTTCCTCCTCCCCTCAGGTCGTGATCGAGTCGGACCTCTACGCGCCTCGGCCCCTGGAGCTGTTGCCGCACCGCACCGACCGCCGCGACGGTGAGGGCCGCAGGTCGGGCCGCTTCCAGAACCCGCGGCTGCAGGGTCCCCATCCCGCCAAGACTCCCGCCAGGCCTGGTAGGTGCATCCCGGCTCTGCGGTCCGTGGGACCTCCCTGAGGGGCAGTGACCCACTTAGAGCGGCCGCCACGGTGTCTGCGTCCTGGCTTGGCTTTGCTCCCACCACGGCGCGGTCCTCCATCAGGCCAGGTGAGCGGTGCACCTGTGGCTGGGGTAAGGCCGCGGCCTTCCGCAGTGCATGCTGGTCCCGCTCTGAACGCACCTGCTCTCGGCCCCACTCACCGCCGCACCACAAAACACCTTCTGCCTTAAACCACTGGCTTCTGGGTCTGCCTGATGAGCAAAGATGCTCTCGTCTACCACCTAGCTCCAGAGGCAGTCCTGTGGGATTCAGGAGGAGATAAAAATCACTCTATTCTGGGGCAGAGGAAACCGGTGTAGACACGACTCATGAGGTAAAAGAAACTTACTTCATACAGCATTATGCTGTATGTGTGTGTGTGAAATTATACAGACTCATCAACTGCCATCTTAAAATCCCACTATTTTAAATTTGAATGGCTTGAACTATTTCAACAATTTATAAAAAGAATTTAGAGACAAATTTGTTTTGAAAGTTGGAAAGAGTCTTACCTTCCACACTATTTTTAAAAATGGTTCCCACTCCAGCAGTCAAATAGGAATCTGTGTCTAGCTTGCTGAAGTCTTGATTGTGTTTTGCCTTTAATTCCTGGTTTAGTTTATTTCTGTTATGCCCACAGCCTATAGTTATTCATATTTCTAACTCCATAAATACTCAAAAAGTCTTGGACGTCCTTTTCAAAGCTTTGGAGTGTCAACTAGTTTGTATTTTACAAGAACTGAAATTAGACTCCACCAAGTATGGCTTTTCATCCAACCATCTTCCCTCTTTCCTCCTTCATAGATCTTAGACTAGATCTCTAAAGTTTCTTTGGTCACAAACACACTGATCCTGTTTTTACGAGCCTAAGTATGAGAACCCATAAATCAAGCTATATTCTCTAGTTAAGTGATTACATATATATCTTTTTTACAGAAAATGAAAGCATGAGGGAAACCACAATCTGCCTTGCAAATTAAGAGGAGATAATTTTTTTTTCTCTGTCTATATATAAGTGGGTGGGTGGATGGGTGCCTGTTTGTAGAAAAAAAGAATACCTTCTCCATAAAATCATAAAATGAATTTACAGCCATGTTGTTCAAACTTTAATATACCAGAGAATCACCTGGGAATCTTGTTTTTATACAGAGCCTAATTCAGGACTGAGTAGGGCCCCAGATTTTGTTTCTAATAAGCTTCCAGATGATGCTGCCAATGTTGACCCAAGACAACATATTGATGACCAAGGATTTAGAGATAATCTGATGGGTGGTTCTCAAAGGGGTGTCCCAGGAACAGCAGAATCACCTGAGAACTTGCTTGAAATGCAAATTTTGGGTCCCACCCAAGACCCGTTTAGTCAAATTCTGGGGTGGGTTCAGCCATCTGTCTTAAAATGCTTGCTCCCCAGTGATTCTATTGGACCCTGAAGGTGGAGGCCCACAGATTTCTGCAAGCGCCCCCTGTGGATCTACAGGAGAGGAAATGGAAACGAGCTGACCTACGGCAGGTCACACTGCTCATTAGCAACAGAACTGAGATTAAATCTCAGGTCTCCTGGTTTCCCAGCTAATTGCCTCTTCCCCTCCAGAGAATAATGTCTTCCAACTGTCTAGTTTCAGGGGCTCCTTTTCTCCCTAAGCAGCCTGTGGAAGCCTGGACTGGAGGAGAGAACACTAAGTTATGAAATGAGGAGACTCTGCCCGACATGTGACAGTCAGCTCATGCAGGGAATGTGCGAGTCAGGTTAAAAAAAAAAGACTGAGCTGGGCATGGATTCAACTCCCTCAGCTCCCACAATCTGACAGATTCCAGGGTAGGGTGAGAGGGAGGGAGGGTGTCTGAGTCAAAGCCAGGCCCCAGTGCTCTCCCTCGGAAAGGCTGGGCACCGGCCTCAGGCACAAGTCTGCCATCCTTCTGTAAGAAGGACATGTGTTTTGGGGATCTGACATCTGGAGACCTAGTTCTCTCCTGAGCTACAGGAGAAGGCTCCTGGGTTTGCAGCCTTCTCATGTAGCAGAAATATGCCCTGAGGAAGCTTAGACATAGCAGGACTCTGAAGGCAGAGGCCCAGCTGAGAAACCCTCTCAGCCTGCAGCCTTGAGCAGGTGAACCTTAGGTGCCCAGGAAAGGGGACACCCCACCTCCTGGGCTGGTGGAACCTCTCCACCAAGGTGGCCTCGGACGTCTCACAATCAACTTGCTCAAACGTGATTGTCTTCCACCTTTAAACCTCTCTTCCTTTCTCAGCTGGGATCACTATCCATCTTCCCAGCAAATCGCTGGGGTATTGACCCCAACCTCCCATCTCGTCCTCCCCCACCCCTACCCCACATTACCAACCACTGACAATGTCAGCTTCTACATAGGTCTCGTCTCTTCTTGGTACCAACCTCAGGCTACCTGGGTGAGACTTCCTTCATCCCTGGTGTGTAGCAGCCAACCTTGGTCCTCAGCTACCAGGCCCTCTCCCTCCACAAGGCTGCTGGAGGGTCCTTCTACAGCAGAATCTGTTATCCCTCTGCATTAAACACTGTGTCCTCTCATCCCCAGCCGCCCTCCAGGCCACACCCAAGGCCCTGCAGGACCCAGTTCTCTGCTCCCTCTCCAGGGCCACCTCCTGTGACACTCCTGTCCCCGCCAATCCATACACAGAACAACCCTGAGCTGTGACCACTCATTATATTCTGTTATACCCTGGACTTTCCCTGACACTGTTCTGTAGATTGCCCTCGCTGAGTCTCTCTGCCTGAAAAACTCCTCCCAGAATGGGTTACAGGTTCCCTCGGTCAAGTTTCCCTAGCCCTGCAAGACAACCAAAGAGGTCAGCTTGCCATTCCCTAAGTCATCCTCACCCAGCTTCATCATGATTGCTGTGCATCTTTAAAGACTGCATTTCCTCACCTATCATTATGTCTGCCTGTAAGGACGTCCCCAGTAGCTTAGTGGCAAAGAATCCACCTGCAATGCAGGAGAGGCAGGAGATGAGGGTTCAATCCCTGGGTCAGGAAGATTCCCCTGGAGGAGGAAATGGCAACCCACTCCGGTATTCTTGCCTGGAGAATCTCATGGACAGACGAGGCTGGCGAGCTACAGTCTAACAGTCCATGGAGTCACAAAGAGTCAGACATGACTGAGCACAGCACATTGGAGGAGGAGTGAGGATTGTAGTGAGGATTAAATGAGATGATGTTCATGTGTCCTACACTCAGCACAGCACCTGACTCAGTAAATACTGAAAAATACACGCTGCTGTCATCACTTATGCCAGAGCATGACGCATCGTGGTCTGATCTTGGTAGCCTGTGACTACATTTTATTGGCATTGAGATGTTTTCCTTGGGGTCATGGGCGTGTTCTCTATGCTATAGTCTGATAGAATGGGGCTCTGCCAGGAACATCTGCCCCAGGAGGGACTCCATCAAAGGCCAGCTTCCCTCGTGCCCATCACTAGCTACTCAGCTCAACACCTGGATTCCCAGAAGCACGGGCCTCAGAAATGAAGGCACAGAAAGAAGGCTCCCACTTATACATCTCAGGCCAGTGTCTCAGGACACTGATAACCTCCAATCCTCCCACGTTATGAGGAAGGCTCATTTTCACAGAGATGCATTCAAGAGCGCAGGTTAAATGATTCATCCCAGCTGTAAAGAGTTAACTCCTGATAATGTCATGTGATATGACTCCCTAGGAAGGAAGGAAGAGCTAAAGGCACGTCCTCTGGGGACCTACTACAGGCAGACCCTGTACTGAACACCTTCACACATGTGATCTTGTTAAATCTTAGTTCTAGCCCCCTGAAGAGTACCAGTAAATATTTTTGAATATTTACTGTGTCGGGCGATGTGCTGAGTATAAGACACATAAACATTGTCTCATTTAATGCAGATGACCCGCTCGACAGTCGCCCCAATCCTGACCCTAGTTTGCCACTCAGTAAAAAGGCCCTTAGAAATTCCTACATTTGTGATTTGATTCGCTAACAATATAATTGATGCAGAACCAGAAGAGCACAACCGAGTAACATCCCCTCCGTTCAACTTTGCAGTGGGGACGTCAGAACCCAAATCAGCAAATCTGTGTGGGAATCGAACATATGGCAAAGCTTTGGTAAGTAATCTAGCCTGGTTAGCTGTATCTTCCAGGCTTTAAACATCTCGCCCTATCTGTGCCATGAAGGGAGAACAAGTGTCCTTTGTTCCAGGCCTGGGGATTATTAGAAAAGTGCAGCTGAGGGTTCGTTGTTCCTAAAGCCTCTCAACTAGCGGTACACCACTGGCTGCTGCTCTCTTTCTTGCCATATATTCAGCTCTTAGGCAAACAGAAGGTATTACCTAGCAGACATCTCACACAGGGTGGGGGAAGCAGTTTCTGTGGTAAGTCCCCGCTGGGTGGAGGTGCCTGGCCAATTCCCAGAGGCAGCTATAGGGGTAAAGAGATGCAAAGGTCTCGAGTTCAGTGAAAGCACAAAACACCATCATCTCAGAGGGAACCCTGAACCGCCTCCCCTGGGAGCACTGAGGCAAGTGTCGTCCACTGGCGTTGCCCGAGATGGCTCCAATTGACCAAGGTTTTATATTTTCCCCTGGCTCTGTCATGGTATGCGGGCTGCCCAGGAGAGGGTGACCTCGGGCGAGGTGGCTCGTGGCGGCCAAGGACACCTGAAGAAGCCAAAAGCCCCCTGCGGCGCACCCACCCCTAGTTGGATGGCTTGTCCTTTCCTGAAGGGGGATCACATAGTGCGTGTCTGGGTCTAGCTCAGCGTCACCCTGTGAAAACACATCTCCCTCATCATCTTCCGGGCAGGAACGTGGGTACCCTCAGGGTCAGCAGAGAAAGGGTGAAGTGGTGGCTGAAGGAGAGGTCAGCTTGGGCGTCCTGGACTCTGTGGGCATCAGATCTCAAGACTCATGCATCATGAAAACTAGAACAGACTGGAGAGAATGTCTCAGCCATCTGCTCGTCTTTATGGAACAGACTGGGCAGAGATGTGAGTGCTTTGCTCCTGGTATGGACAGGAAATCTAATTCAATTATTTCATTTGGGTCATCCCTATATTAGGAAAATCGCCCAAAGGGCAGCGATGGGACAATCAAGAGCTCCCTGCCTCAACCCGGTACCCAGGGGCAACCCAGGGTGGTTTGGCTGTTGCCACAAAGTGAAGGTTGTCAGGCTTGACAGCTTGAACCACTGCCCTCAGTGAGCCCTGGCTAAGGGGAAGAGGGCAGTCCATCACGTTGGATTAACTTGCCCCCACCCTTGGAGAGGTAGCTGCAGTCGGGAAGTCAGAGAGAGAGGGGATGGGACAGGGTGGTGATGGAGATGTAACCACAACAGAGGGGCAGCAAGAGGGCAAAGCGGCAGCATGACTGACCCTTTCCTCTGGGCCTGAGACTCTGGGGCTAGGGTCCTGCAGCTCTTCAGAGGCCCACTATCCCAGGGTGGGAAGAGCAATTCAGAGCCCACACAGTCAAATCTGATTGGACACTGATATGCGCTGGAGGAAACAGGATGGAGGACAGAGGGGGAAGAAGTGATTTTCTGGCCACTGGCACGACCAGAGGGACAGCTCCCAAGAGGCCACAAGGTGGCACAGTGGCTCTGCCCACAACCCTGGGCCAGGCCGGAGAGCAGGGGAAGGTGGATCCTGGTGTCCTTGACCTGGAATTTTCCAGCAATTCCAGGAATGTAGTGACCTTAAGCCTTCCCTGGGGCTTGGGGTGGAGGAGCAAAGGGGAGATCCACTGACTGAACAAACTCTGGACCTGGCCCTGCTCAGGCCCCCAGTTCCTTCTCAACTCAGAACATGTTTCTTGAGCACTCACCACCTCCTTTAAGAGGAGAGCCAGCAAAGGGTTAAGTCCCAGACCCTGATCCAGGCCAATCCATTCCTGGGGAGACTGCACAAGCAGAGGAAACAGAAGCGTAAAGACACGGAGTTGGTGGGTTGCCAAAACATGACACACAGGGATTCAGTGCTGTGAGGACAAGCGACGCAGAGAAGTCAACTTGGGCACCACCCTAAGGGAAGACTTCTTGGAGAAAGTGGCCTTGAAGGGCAGGCAGAGATGAGGCTCAGTCCAGAGAGTGAAGGAAAGGTTGGGTGAGGATGCAGATTTGTGGGTGAGCACCAGAAGAGGCAGGACCAGCCCCGCTGGGACATGTAGGGGGAACAGAAGCAGATAAGGGGGAGTCCTGTTTTGAGGAGCCTTAAAGAGCAGCAGATAAAAAAATCTGCCTGCAATGCAGGAGACTCAGGTTCCATCCCTCAGTCAGGAAGATCCCCTGCAGAAGGAAATGGCAACCCACTCCAGTATTTTTGCTTGAAAAATCCCATGTACAGAGGAGCCTGGCAGGTTGCAGTCCATGGGGTAACAAGAGAGTCAGACATGAAAGAGCTACTAAGCACACATGCATGAAGCAGGGGACAGAGCTGACTCAGTCCGCCCTCAGTGGGGAGACCCTGCGAATCTGGGAGGGGCCTGGGGTGTGGGGCAGGTCTGGTGGGAAACAAGGAGATCCTGTCCCGGGGTGACTGGCCCTGAGGCTCAGTGGAGGAGAATGTCACTGCTCTTGGCCACATTTCCAAGTGAGAACCTGCAGGATTTGACAACAAAGTGGACACAGATCATGGGGAAACTAGGGGGACAGAGGCCTCAGGCTGGAATAAGTTGCTCACTTTCACATTTCTCTAGGTGAGTGGTTCCCAAAGTGGGGTCTGGGGACCAGCAGCAGTTGAGAACTTGTTAGAAAGGCAACTTCTCAGGCCAACATCAGACCTACTGGGTCAGAAGCGAGGGTGGGTCCAGTGCTGCATTGAATGCCCCCCTAGGGAAGCCTAGGGCCCATGGCAGAGTGAGGTCCATTGCCCTAGGTTGATGCCAGTTCAGCAGCTTAGCCAATCAATGCCCTTGCCAATGGCTCCAGCCAGTGTGGGAACTGGGGACAGGGCAACAACCTCACTCTCCCTTCTCACAACCCAGATGCCTCCAGTGGCCCGGATCTCCGTGAAAGCCCCCACGGTCCTGGAGGCAGCAGCCCCAGGCTCGGAGAATGTAGCTGCGCTGACCAGAGGGTAAGTGCTGTGCCTCCAGCAAGCTCCCAGGGGTTCCCCACCTGCTCCCGTCCTGGGCAGAAGAGTAACAGGTGGCCTGGCTGACAGATCCCGGAGAGATGCTATAACAAAATCCCTGCCAGCCATAAACGACCTTCTAATGAGGGCTATAATCCCGGGTCTCTGTAGCACTTCGTTGACTATTTCACTAGGATTAAGCTCAAGTGTTTTTGATGGTTTCTACTTTATTACCGCCACTCTTTAGACCTGGAGAAGTGTCATTTGGGAGGAATTTTGGTTAATTAAGTAAATTAATCACAGGGCATGGAGGAGGAACTGGCAACCCATGCCAGTATTTTTGCCTGGAGAATCCCATGGACAGAGAATCCTGGTGGGCCACAGTCCATGGGGTCTCAAAGAGTCCAACACAACTGAGTGACTAACACACACACACACACACACACACACACACAATCACAGGCCATACGCAGAGGCTCCTGAAATGCCTCACACATTAGGTTCAGGGCCCCTGCCCAGGTAAAAAGTACATAAGATACAAAGGTTTCAAACCAAATTTATGACCTGCATGTTACTATTAAGGTTTCCCTGGTGACTGAGTGGTAAAGAATCCGCCGGCCAATGCAGGAGACAAGGATTCGATATCTGGATTAGAAAGATCCCCTGGAGAAGGAAGTGGCAACCTACTCCAGTATTCTTGCCTGGGCAGGCCCATGGACAGAGGAGCCTGGCGGGCTGTAGTCCATGGGGCCACGAGAGTGGACAAGATTGAGTGACAAAACTACAACAACAACGTTACTATCAACTCTGCTCATGAACCAGCAGCTAGAAGAGCCGGAGCAATACCCACACCCCCAAGGACCACCCCACTGCCTTCAGTGGAACACTAAGAAGATAGCCACACCCCCACTACAATCCTCCAGACTTGGAGGGAGCAGGAAAGTGGCTTCAGGGATGACAAAGAGTGTGGGCTCTTGACTCAGTTCTGCCTGTGTGGCTGGCACTGCTGCTGACTTGCTGTGACTTCAGACAAGTTATTCAGACCTCTGTGTCCTCATTTCTTTAAAAACAAAACCAAAAAATGGGGATGATTATAACCTCTCGAGGGGTTATTGTGAGAACTGGATGAGATAATGTGTGGAGACCTTGCACCAATGATTGCATCATTTTTCAGGAACGCGAATGGGAATGACACATGCCTGGGGACATGTGACATGCTCACAGATGAGGGACCATGGGCTATCATATCAGCCCAAGGGGTGCACACCTTAAAAGCTGAGGGAGTTAAAGGAGGACCAGGCCAGTGTGAAGCCCTTTTAGATGAAAGAATGCAGTCTAGAACAAACAATAAAAACCAATTAATCGACATATTGAGATGTGATGAGAAAAAAGTATGATTTCTTTCTCTTTTTTTGCCACACCTCAAGGCATGTGGGAGTTTGGTTCCCCAACCAGGGATAGAACCCACAGGCGCTGCATTGGAAGCACAGGGTCTTAGCCACTGGACCACCAGAGAAGTCCCCAAAGTATAGTTTCAATTGCATTAAGTTCTGGTAGCAAGTTGTTCTGAGCAGGTAAGGCTGCTGCTGACGGCTGCAGCAAACAGCAAACATGAACCCCCTCAAGAAATGAGCCGTTTGCCTCTACTGCAAAGCATTCTTCTAAATGGCCCCTTTGTCCCTGAGTGTAGATATTCTCATGTCATTTTTTCCCTGGACCCTGGCTATAGAAAAGAAAACAAAGGCCACTTCTTTCACTAAAGGAGAGCAAGTGAGGAGGAAAATGAATGTTTATTGAGGTCAACAACATGCCGGATGCTTTATATAGTCTTATTTCCCTCCTCACAAAACCCCCAAGAGTTAGGTAAAATTATCTCCATTCTACACGTGAGGAAACTGAGGGTGGCCGAGGTCAAGTCACTGAGGTCATACAGTAAGTGGGAGCCAGATTAAGCCCCAGGGCTGATTCACTTTCAAGAGCTGACGCTTGGTGACGTCTGACCTTTCCAGCAAAATCGTTCAGGTTGAGGGGTGGGGCAGGGGTGGGGCAGGGGTGGGAGAGTAGAGTTTGGAACAAGAGCAGAACTTAAGATCCATGTGCCGGTGGTCCCAGGTCCACCTCCTTCCCTTCTGCATGCAAGGACCCCCTAGGGTAGGGTGAGGGGTGTCATTCCTGCGTGAGGCCCACAGTGACCTTCCACGTGGTCACAGGTCATAAGGGCCCAGGAGGACCAGGGGCTCCAGCTACACTTGTCGGGGGGCAACAGTTAACAGGCTCAGCAGAATGACCACTCTCCCTGCCCACCTCGGCTTTTCTGTAGATCCAGACACCTCAAGAAGATGACTGAAGAATTTCCAACCCTCCCCCAGGGAGCAGAAGCCTCCCTCCCGCTAACAGGAAGTGCTCCCTGCGGCATGCCCAGCATCCTCCGGAAAATGTGGACAAGGCACAAGAAGAAGTCTGAGTATGTGGGAGCTACCAACAGCGCCTTCGAGGCTGACTAAAGATGACACCCACCCCTGCACTGGCCCCAGTTCACTGCACAAGGGGAGGAAACTTCCGGATCGGAACTGAGCCACATACTCACCTCTGCTAGTAGCTGGCCCATGTGCCATCACCCTCCAATACTAACCCATCATCCTGGCTGAGGACATGGGACAGAACCTCCCTCGAAGGCAAAAGGAAACTGTTCCCTTCTTCGAATCGATAAAGCCGTTGGTCTCAAAGTGACTTTGGGAGGTCATCAAGTTTATATCCCTATGTTTAAGTAAAATGGCACCAAAATCAAACCCACTTTCCCAACTCATTTTAAAGACCTCCAAGGAATCAAGCAGACAATTCCTCAGTCTTTCTTGGGAGTTGTTCTAATTTCTGGTATAAATGGAAGAGTTTGATATTTGAGGCACTTGTAAACACACTGGTTCTCACTGTTCCTGTTACTGTATTTATTTCATCTTGATGAGGTATGATTTTTAGTGACAAAGCGCTTTATGTATTTACTTAGTAGTTCTAATATCTAATATCTTGAGGGTATCGTCAAGATCAGTTTTGATGATCATTTGGCATGATTGCATGAATTCTCTATTCTTTTACATGTGATTTTTCTATAGAAAAACATGATTTAAAATTTTGAATGCTAATCTTTTCTGAAATGGCACAGTCTAGTGGAATTAATAACACCTTGCTTGGGTATGATTATTTTAGCTTTTAAAAGTGTTCTCCCATCCATCACCTCTTACATTCACAAAATTCCTGTTAAAGAAAGCACAAGTATTCCCAGTCTACAGATGGGAAAGCTGAGGCCTTAAGAGGGTATGGAACTAGATACCAGATACTAAATACAGGTCTTCATCCTCTGTACTAGACTGCTTGCTTTGCTTATTTTAGCAGCTGATTTAAGAATATGTCTCTGGGGGCAGTGTTTGAAGGAAGCAGTTTGACAAAGTTAGAACAAGTACATGATATAAATGAAACGCATCATTATGTGTAACACTGAACAAGAAGAGATTCTTGTTTTTGTAGGTTGAAAATAATTATCAATTTCATAGGGTTCAACCTAATATATAATATCATGCTTTCCTTCTTTTAGTGGAAAATCATCAGTTCTATTATCAATGTCAATAGCCTTAAAACAATAACATGATTATGACAGCTACCATTTATTATATGCCTACTGTGTGCTAGGTGCGATTCTGAGCACTTCACGTACATTATCCCAATCTTCCTATCAACTCTGAGTAGGTGGCCTTCCCCATTTAGTAGACACAGCTTTAAAGCAGTTAAATGACAAGTCTGAAGGCACCCAACCCATAGCTGGCATCACGGGTTCAATGCCTATGCTGTACCTACTCCTTTCTACAGAATATTCAGAACATAGAGAAGATCCAAGAATAGTAAATAAACTTCATCTCAAATGCTGATGACTGGCACAGGCTGCGTGGAGTGCTGTGTGGGGCTGCAATCTGAGATGAAGGAATGTAGTGATCAATTGGTAATGTCTGCCTGTGGAGCTGATTAATGGGATGTGCCTTGTATATTTGTCATCTGTGGCCTCAAGTCTGCTTCCAGAAGGTTTGTTTTCTAATTCAGAAGCTTAAACCAACCCAACTCATTTAACAAAACTAGCGACTCCATGGTGAAATTTAGTCTGAGACCAGGTTGGAAATTGCCATTTCTTAGCACAAAGGAAACTTTTGTCAACATCACTGGTCTCAGACACAACAGTTATTCACATGCAGCTGTTTCATGGGCACGTGTTGCTTTTTGCTCTGGGAACTACCTGCTTCCATATCTCCAGGTGATAGGTAAGACGACATGGCAAAAGAGGCCTGGGCTTTCACTTTGCTGACCTCTGCTCTTCAACTGTTGTTTTAGACTGAACACCCAGTTCTCCCAACAGAACATAACCTGGAGATGTGGACATCAAGGGCTCTTTCAGTAAGGGCCACAGTGGACTGTGTACTATTCTTACAGTGAACAGATGAAGGGGCCTGGAACAAAGATAGGGAGGGAACAGGTGATTCACACTGGACCTGTCAGACTATCCTACAACTATTTAACTTATTTACTTTACAACTGATGTCCTCTATTTATATGTGGCAGCTGGAGATGTATGTAGGATGGAGCTTATTTATTTTTCATTTAAAAATTTCATGAAGTGTTTGCCTTGTGTAGAACATTTTCATTGGCCAATTCAAATAATAATAAAGTGTACTTTGTTTGTGACATTAATAAATGCCCACAAAAGTATGCCTGGGGCTTCTTCACTGGATGGGAGTGGGCTTTCACAAAAGGAAAGAATTATGTATTTGGACCTCATTGCTCCTTTACCTAAATGAAAAGGATTGCAAGAAAGGACCCAGCATGCTCTTTCCATCCAGAGACAATGTCTGGTTTTAATATTACAGCCCTGCCCAGCAGTCAGCACCAGGCTCATTTCTGCCCAGCCCTGGCCTGGCCTGACCTGGGCTCTCAGGGTTCACTCGCCTCGCTGAAATGCTGCCGCCAGTCCCCACCACAAACCCCAGGGGGCCCAGTGGCCATCGCTCTGTGCCCACCTCCTGGGGGCCTTCCTGGAGACCACCCCCTTGACTCACGTCACTGCCACTTGCCAGAGAACGCCCAGCCTGGCTCCAGATGGCTGTCCGGGAATGCTGGAGCCTGGAGACCTCTGGAGCCAGAGGCAACAGGGATTCCAAGACATTTAGGGTAATAAAATAGCCTGTGTTAGGACCAAGTCCAGTCACATACTTCGGTTCTTACTTGTGCGCTCTCTGTGGCAGCCCCTCCCCCACCCGGCCCCTAGAGCAGGCAGATGGGCAGTGGGTAGGAAAGGCAGCCACAGCCAAAGTCTGATTGGAAAAGGAATCATGAGACATGCTGTCTCTAAGTTGGCAGAGACCTCGGACACGCACGGAAAAGCACAGATGAAAAGAACTCTCCTAGGGATTAGGATAGCATTTTAGTTTTCTCTTTCTTTTAAGAACATCAGCCTCTTAAAAGAGAGGTTTGTGGTGAAGGCATGGCCACGGTACAGGGGGAGAGAGAGTTCATACTGCAGACCAGGCCACATGCCTGGAAAAATACAGTGGAGGGGGAGGTCACTTTGGATGTGGAACAAGACTCATATCTGCGTGTGGAGCCCTCGGCCAAGATCACAGGTGTACGGCCTAGTACCAAGGCCACAGATGCAGAGCCCTGCCCCCCAGTCATCTCCAGAACTGACTAAGCCCCACAGCAACCGTTGCCATGATCCCCCCTGACCTAAACCGGCCAGCTCCCTGACCCCGCATTAGGTAAAAACACCCATCACCTAATGCCACCCTTCCAGCAGGAATTTCCTTTGTCTTGACGCTATAAAAATTGGCCACTAGCCCTTGCTTCCCAGGTGGCACTGGTAGTAAAGAGCTTGCCTGCCAATGCAGGAGACATAAGAGACACGGGTTTGATCCCTGGGTTGGGAAGATCCCCTGGATGATGGCATGGCAACCCACCCCAGTATTCTTGCCTGGAGAATCCCATGGACAGAGGAGCCTGGAGGGCTACAGTCCATGGGGTCTCAAAGAGTTGGACACAAGTGAAGTGACTTAGCAGCAGCAGCAGCCCTTGAAATGCGTGGGCTCTTCTTGAGCAGGCCCCCTGTTCTACTAGCGTCTCCGCGCTCTACCAAAACTGTTCTTCCCTCATTCTGCCCTCATGTCTGGAAATGCTTTTCCAACCCACATGACACTAGGGATGTCCTTTGTTGGGAGAGAGCATGTAAGGTTGGGAGGGGCGTGTGCTGCCGAGGGAAGGGAACTGACTTGAAGAAGGACTGACGTGGGGCTCCATCACTGACAGGGCAGCTGGGCCTATGCCCAACCTGGTCCAACCCCTTTTTGGGTCTGCATGGAGACAAGTATGGAGGCTCGGGCCACTGCACCCCTAGGCCCTCCCTCTGTTCTCTGGGAAACCTCAGAGCTCTGGGCCAGCCCCTACGAATACAGGTTTCCATGAGGCTAAACTCCCTTCTCCCCTAGAGGCAAACAGCCAGGGTTTTGTCCACGGGCCTAAGTGGCAATCCAGCCCTCGGGAGGAAAGGCTACCTGGAATTCTGGGCAAGTGCTGACCCACGTTTTGGACTCCAGCTACAGAAGAGCAGGTTGAATTTCTCACTCTCTGATTATCTGGGCCCCAGAGTTCTTGAGGGAGAGCCCCCACTCAATACCAGCCAGCTTTGGCTCACAGGCATCACAGAGCTCGGGATGAACTGGCAGCCCCTGATGAACAAGACACAGCTATTTCTGAAACCAAAGGCCGCAGCCAGCACTCCAAGGGATCTCATTCTCTGGGCGACCATGTTCAGATAGAGGGCAAGAGGCAAAGCAAACAATGGGAATGGTTGCTGTTTCCATCAGGACTAGTTCCTGCCACAGTAAAACTGGTGACAGCAGCTTGTTCCCGGTTTCTCAGTGTCCGCCCACCCTACCCCGGCCATCTTCCCAACCTGCATAAATGCTCACACCCCACCCTTTGTCTTTCTTTCCCCCATTTCCCTCCCCCTGCTCCTTGACCTCTAATGAAGCCTGAGCCCTCCCAGTGTCCTCTGTCCACCCAGGGCTCCAAGCTCCTTTATCCCAGGAAAGGCCCTTCATCTCAGGTACTCCAATGCTCAGGAGGGATATCTCCAAATGCCAGAAATTCTCACTGGCTGTGAAAGCTTGAGAAAGTGTTGAACCTCAGGGAGATTCAGTTTCCACAGGAGTTAAAGAGAAAACGTGATATCTTCCTCCAAATGTCCTGGAAAAGATGCAACGAAATGTGGGCGTGAATACGCAGCCAATATGCAGCAGTATGGCGGTGCACATGGGAAAGCGTGGCAGTGCTCCCACACATGGTAAAGATCAGTGCCCAGAGCTCCCTGAAGCACCCATCCACCCAGACCTGGTTGCTCAGCCCCTCCCTGGGCCCCTGGCAGGCCACCCCCTGGACCAGCTGCTGGAGGTAACGCCCAGCACTAAGGTGCATGGGCTACAGGGCCAGCGCCAGGGCCAGCCCTGATCCTCTCTTGGGTCCTTCACCCAGGCAATGCCAGATGTCAAAAACGTGTGCTTGTGTCTTCTTCCTAGAAACGATGCATTTGGATGTGGCTGTCTTATAAGCTGAGGCGTAGACCACAATTGTGTGTCAGGTGGGTGACCATCTGGAGGAAGAACGCTTTCAACTGTATCAGCCACTTGCGCCTAGAGTATGTGAAGGAAGGAATAGAAAAGAGCATTTATTGGGGGTCAGGAGATAAGGAGAAGGTGAGATGCTGAGGAAAGAAGGGAAGAAAGGAGCCCAGAAAGAGGAAGCAAATTCAGGCTACTTCCTCTACTTTGTCTAGAGTTCTGCTTATCACCACCAGTGTTTTAAATCCCTTGGATTCAAAGTTCAATATGCCAGAAAAGCAAACATCCTCCATGAAGAGGAAAGGAAGCAGCCACCACAGTCCCGCAGGGCCCCACTTGCCCATGTCTGGTACGCCACGGTCACCTAGGGGTGGGGATGAGCGCCAGGCTCCTGGCAGGAAGTCTGATTCCAGACCCAGCCCCATGCTGATTTGCAGTGCATCTGCATGTATGTGTGTGTTGTGTGTTGTGTGTGTTACGTGTGCCCAGTTGGTCAAGGTGCTTACATTTCTCTGAGCCTCCATTATCCCTCATCTGGGACACGTGCATTTAATTACCTGCCCAGTGGCCCTCACAGACGGATGAAAGTTCAGAAGAGAGCTGGTGCATAAAAGGACTTTATGAATTGGAAACTGCTTTTCTACCATATGGTATGGTGATAATCCACTCCATTGAGAAAGAAGCAGAGCTGAGAGTGGGGAGAAGTGACTCAGGAAGCTCAAGACAGGAGGGAGGGCTGAGGAGCTTGTCAGAGGCCCAGAATAGAAGTGTTTTCAGAGCCTGCAGCCAGACTCCAGGGCCAGGCCTGTCAGCAGCTGGCAGGCTCTGGCTGGTGGGGGCCCCTGGCTACCTGCTCCCTCCCCTCCACCCCGACCCCCACCCTGCCTTGGGTCGGGTGGGGCCGGTGTCTACAGCCCGAGGTGGCCGCTTGTCTGGCCAGGCTAGTGCCGGCCAACGGCCGTGGCTCCCAGGCAGGAAGTGGAGGCACTGACCACTCCTTTGCCTTCACTGAAAATTCAAACGGCTCTGCCCGCTCACTGCCAAATGCTGCCCTGGCCTCCTGCCAACATTCCCTACCAACAAAATGACCCCTCAGATAGAACCTACAAAGCATATGGGCCCAGGAGCCCACAGGCCCCGAGGAGAAATGCTGACCCCTGCCCCACCTGCCTCCTCTGGGCTCCAGCCCTTTTGCTCCAAGGCAGGGAACAGACACGGGTCCCTAGAACTCCATACTGAAGAGATATGAAGGATCGGGGTCTGGAGGCAAGCTGGCCCCTGGCCGGCTTGGGCGTATCTAGGCAGGGATTCGATGTTTCACAAACAAACACAGTTCCAAGGCATTCTTGCCGCTCACTCAGGCCAAGTACAGCAAGGTAATAACTCAAGGAACAGTGACCTCATCAGACAAGCAGGCTCCCCAGCCTCTCACACAAACCCCACATCCCCAAAAGACCTGGGGACTCGACTTGTCATGAAAAAGCCCACAGAGACCGTGTAGACCGAGCGGGTGGCCAGTTTAGAAGCAGACTGGAAAGCGGGATGGAGTTTTCCCCTGGCGTCTGGAGAACCCACCCTTCCAGGGGAGGGGTCCCAGCCTCAGGGCCCTGCCCACATTGTCACACATAAAGAAACCAAGACAAAGCCAAAGTTGTGTGTGTGTGTGTGTGTGTGTGTGTGTGTGTGTGTGTGTGTGTGTGTGTGTGTGTGTGTGATCTCGTCTCCCCGGGGACCTTGGCTGCCGTTGGGAGCTGGGTGCTGCCGTGAAGGTGCTGAGCCTTGTCCTGTTTCATTTCCCCTATCTGCTCCTTTCTTCCTCCTCGGGATGTGGGGAGAGGTGGAGATGGAGGAGGAAGCAGGAGAAGGGATGCCCAGCTGCTCTGACTGCTTATTCCCCGCTCCTTCAGCCAGAGGAGAGGAGGGGCAGAAAGCCATGGGTGGCCTTTGAAAAGGGAAAAACACACCCCCAGATGCCTAGGACTGTGTGCAAGGGGCTACCAGAAGCCACGGGCTAAATCCACACATCTTCCTGGGCCCTCCAGCCAGGGTGACTTCTTTACATTAAGATAATAGCTGTACTAACCAGAGCGAACCTTAGACGGTGTCAGTGATTAAGGTGCCTCGGCTCTCCACCACTCCAAACAACGTTGTGAGTAGTTCTTTCTGTTGTTATTTGATCGCTTAGCCTGACTCTTTGCGATTGAATATTTCAGTTAAATCCTGAAGCTCTCTTTGGAGGGGGAGTACAAAAACAGCAATAAATTGTACAGATAGATAGATATAAACATATATATACATATATATGTATACATACATATAGTTGTTTAGTTGGTAGGTCGTATCTGACTCTTTGAGACCCCGTGGACAGCAGCACGCCAGGCTTCTCTGTCCTTCACAATCTCTCGGAGTCTGCTCAGACTCATGTCCACTAAGCTGGTAAGGCCGTACAACCATCTCATCGTCTGCTATCCCCTTCTCCTGCCTTCACTCTTTCCCAGCATCAGGGTCTTTTCCAATGAGTTGGCCCTTCATGTCAGGTGGCCAAAGTATTAGAGCTTCAGCTTCAGCATCAGTCCTTCCAATAGGATTGAACGGTTTGATCTCCTTGCTGTCCTAGGAGATATATGTATATAATATATATATACACACATATATTTCTTCTTTCCTCCCCTTCCTTTTTCTTCTTAACCAACTTAGTCTCAAAGCAGTCTGAGCTGGCAAAGCAACACAGGCATCCCTGCAGGATAAGAGGGCAGAGACACAGTAACCCAGTGGGGAGGAGAGCTAGATCCTTTGAGATAAAGATACTCCTCGGACAATTGGAGAAACTTGAGTGGAATGAACAGATATATGGCAGTCATGTGTCCATGTTAGTTTCCTGATCGGATGACTCTGTTGAGGGAGTTATAGGGGAACTCTTTATGTGGAGGGCATCATGCCAGCAACTTACTCTTAAAATTTTTATTATTATTTTTGCCTTTCCATTTACTTTGAAAATAAACCAGCAATTCATGCATTTATTCTCATGGTAAAAAGCATCAAACAATACAGAAATTGTAATAGGGAAGAACCTTTGTAGTCTATTACAAGTTAATCACTAAATGGATGTTGCCTATAAGCTTAAATTATACATAATAGCACATCTCTGGGAACCCTGCCTCCCAGGCAATGAATGTTAAGCTAAAATACCTTTGTTTAGCACACAGGAAACATCCTGATCAAGCCCACCTGGGAAGGATTGCTGCTGCTGCTAAGTCACTTCAGTCATGTCCGACTCTGTGTGACCCCTTTGACGGCAGCCCACCAGGCTCCCCCGTCCCTGGGATTCTCCAGGCAAGAACACTGGAGTGGGTTGCCATTTCCTTCTCCAATGCATGAAAGTGAGAGTGAAGTCGCTCAGTCGTGTCCGACTCTTCTCGACCCCAGGGACTGCAGCCTACCAGGGTCCTCCATCCATGGGATTTTCCAGGCAAGAGTACTGGAGTGGGGTGTCATCGCCTTCTTGGGGAAGGACTGCAGTAAGGAAGAAATTAACACATTCTCTCTGGAGGCTGACCGGAATCAGGAAATATTTGACTTTACTCCCTCCCTTTTTAGTATAAAAGAAGCCTGAATTCTGACTTGGCAAGATGCTCTTTTGTACACAAGCTCACCTTCTTCTTGGTCTGCTGGCATTCTACATAAACTCACTAGCTATTCCTTGCCCCAACAACTCACTTTTCAGTTTATTGACCTGTCTTGTGGTGACCTTATAAGCTTGGACTCAGTAGCAAATCTATTCCTTTAAAAATATAACCGTCCCCCTACTTCCCTTCAATCTCAGTCCCTTTTTCAGAAGTCAACACTATTATTGAGGTGGTATTTTCATAGAATAAAGTACATAGGTAAGAGAACAGATCTGTAAAGCTCTCGTCACAGGAAAAAAAATTGTAACCAGGTGAGATGATAGAGGTTAAACTTTGATCATTTCGTAATATCTAGCAAATCACTGTGTTGTACAACTTAAATAATACAATGTTCTATGTCCATTATATCGCAATAAAATTGAAAAAATAAAATTAAAATTTCCAAGAAAAAATAATATAAAAACTTTTTGGGGGTACTCACCATCAAAAACAGAAATACTGTTGTTAAATGTTTATTACATTGGTTGTCATAGTCAAAAAATATTAGTAAGATATAGGTTACTTTGGGAAAAAAATACATAAGCAACCGACTTTTAAATAGTTCAGGAGGGAAAAAAAAGTGTTCTTTGCACTGTGCTTTTTAAATTCTGAATTTGAGATTGCTAAAAATAAATTTTAATGAAATAGAAAACAGACACACACAAAACACGAGCCTTGACAGAACACTGGCTCTTTGGTTGGAGACCCCCGTGGCACATCTTCATGGGTCTTCTGCTACTACAGGCACTAAAGTAAAAATGTCTGGGGAGTCTGACCCCACACAAAACAAGCCGTCTAGAAATTCCAGGTGCTCTGAGCTGCACCCCACCCCAGGAGTGGAGGGTTCCCTCCTGGGGAAAGCGCTGTGTCTGCTCACACCCTTTGGCCTCCACTTGGGAGTTCCAGCAGAGAAGATGGCATAGGAACCAAGCTGTGACCAGCGGGGTTCTCCATTGCCTAGAAGATCCCTGCTTCCACCCACCGCCTGGAGCCACCGCCTTATAAGTTCTCCTCTTACCGATCACTCTATGGAAGAAATGGTACTTGTACTCCAGGTTCCCTCTCCACAAGGCACTGGTTAATACTGATGGAGAAACACTGTGAGAGGCAAGTGGTGTTTGAAAGTGCCAACCTGACTGATGGTGGTGTCCACAGCCTGGGGATATCCCTGCACAACCTCTGCAGCATGAAGAGCATGCCTACCTGCTCCTCTGGGCTCAGGGCAGAGGCAGTATCACCCCCATTTCCAATGAACTAACTGTTTTGTTGGATAGTCTTTCATTCTATGGGCCCAGAGAAGGATAGAAATTCCTTCAGTGGTCCTTTTGTTTTTAAATTTATGTTTAATTAGAGGATAATTGCTTCACAATAGAAAGTTAAAGGTGATGCTAGTGGTAAAGAACCTGCCTGCCAGTGCAGGAGACTTAAGAGACTCGGGTTCAATCCCTGGAGAATCCCACAGACAGAGGAACCTGGTGGCCTACAGTCCATGAGGTTGCAAAAAGTCAGACATGACTGAAGCAGCTTAGCACGTTGTGTTGATTTCTGAATCAGCCATAGGTATACACATGTCCCCTCTCTCTTGAACCTCCCTCCCAGCCCACCCCCATCCTCTCCTCTAGGTTATCACAGAGTACCAGGCTGAGCTCCCTGTGTTATATAGCAGCTACCCATTAGCTATCTGCGTTACACATTGTAATGTATATATTTCAGTGCTACTCTCTCAGTTGCTCCCACCCTCTCCTTCCCCTGCTGTGTCCGCAAGTCTGCCCTCTAAGTTCCTTCAGTGATCCTGACCAGCACCACGGCTGACTGGCAGAGGGAGGAAATGCTGCCTGGGGCTCCCAGAACAAGGAGGAGCAAGTCAGGCCCTCAGCCAGCCCATTGCTCAGCAGGTGAGTTGGTTGTGAAAGAAGTGGTTGTCTCCCAGTGTCCAGGGTAACAGCACAAACAGTGTGGATGCAGGTCAGTGTGCCGAGCTCCCTCACATAAAACCCCTACACCATACGTGCTGGGAGGGGGCGGGGCACAGAAAAAGAAAAATAAACAACTGGATTAGCTTCTTGATGTGAGAATATTTCTCCAGCCTCAGGACATTTCTAAGGTCCTTGCATGCGTGCCTGCTCAGTCGCTACAGTCATGTCCGACTCTTTGAGACCCTATGGACTGCCCTCCAGGCTCCTCTGTTCATGGGATTCTCCAGGGAAGAATACTGGAGTGGATTGCCATTTCCTTCCAGGGGATCTTCCTGACCCAGGGATCGAACCTGTGTCTCTTATGTCTCCTGCATTGGCAAAGGGGTTCTTTACCACTGAGCTACCTGGGAAGCCCAAGAACAATGGGCCTAACTCCTAAGTAATTCATGCAGTGCTGGGGGAATGGAAGTGCTCCAGAATGGAAGTCCCTCCCCTCTCCACGAAACCTGGATTCGAGGCAGAGACTTCAGAAGCATACCCTCCTTCACAAAAATGAATACTGCATCTTGAAATGTAACTCCTGCCTTCTCTGTAAAACAACAGAAAGCAAAAATTAGCCTCAGGAAACATCCAATTTAACAGTGCCAGAGTTGGGATTATGGGGCAAGCAAGAGGGAAAAAGGGCTTCCTAGGTGGCTCAATGATAAAGAATTTGCCTGCCAATTCAGGAGCCACAGGAGATGTGGGTTCAGTCCCTAGGTCAGGAAGATCCCCTGGAGAAGAAAATGGCACCCACTCTAATATTCTTGCCTGGAGAATCCTATGGACACAGGAGCCTAGTGGGCTACAGTCCATAGCGTCACAGAAGAGTCACACACAACTTAGTGACTAAACACCACCAACAACAGGAGAGAAAGGTTAAGATAAGAAATACAAGCCAGAAAAAATAAGCTGAGAATTAAATGTGAGAGCGCAATGGGAGTAAGAAAGAAAAGAGAAAAGAGAAGGAACCTAAAGAAGCTTAGCATCAGAAAGCAGGATGATTTCAGACAGGATAAACGAATCATTCAGCAAACTGTGCCAGACACTGAGAATGAGTAGTATTAGCTGGTTGGAGGAAGTTAAACCCCAAGTGCAATCATGAAGCTGGCAGGTCATCAATGATTCTCAAATAAATCAACAGAGATAAAAATCCATGTGACTAACAAAGAGGTCAACAGGCACCCAATGCCCCAGGACTTATATAGAAAATTAGGAACACTGTAACTAAACTAACCATTTATCTCCCAAATCTATACACTTTTGAAAGTGAAAACAGACACAAAAATAAGCTTAAATTATATAAACTTTCCAATATGTATTTTTAGTGGACAAACTGAATTTATTGTATTGGTAAACTTATAAAATAGTTCTATTCCAAAGATACCTTCAAAAGTAAAATTCTTTAAAAGTAGCCAGTATGCATGTATATGAAAGAAAAAAAGGGGAAAAAATGTATTCACATGGATTATCCAAAGAGTAAAAATAAAAACATTCTTGGTACATGTTTGTATACATTAACTTGTTACTTGGTCATATTTTTCTTAACTGAAATATGTTGAAGAATGTATTTTTATTATACTCCTAAAGGCTTTAATTATTTCATGAAGTTGCCTGCAATTTTCTGCAAAGTTATATATATGATTAATAAATTTTAAAGTGTTTACAACTTAAAATGATTTCTATATAGACCACATTATTTTTAGTTGTGAAAATACTCTTTATACAGATGTTAAGATAGTTGGTAAACTGGGAACAAATTCTGCTAAATAGAAGGCATTCACAATTCTAATTTTTTTCTACATTGAAATGTGTCAGTAACTCAGATCAGGTATATTTATAGGTACTATCTCTTTTCTTAGGTCAGAGTACATTTTTTTTTCTTTTTTTTAAGTTGAGATAAAATTGACATATAACAAGTTAGTTTCAAGTGTACAACATAATGATTCAACATTTGTATATATTGTGGAAAGATCACAATAAGTCTAAACAGTCATCAACACAGTTACACATTTTTTGTGGGATGATCTATGCTCAGCAACTTTTAAATATACAATTCATCATTACAAACTAAAGTCACCGTGCTATACATTATATCCCCGTGACATTTTATAATCAGAAATTTGTAGCTTTTGACCCATTTTGCCCACCTCTGACCCCAAAGTATATTTCTTTAACAAATATTGGTATAAAATAAATCTGATCAAATTAAGTTGTATCTATTTATGATTCTTTTTAATATTTTGCCAAATCTAGATGCTGTGGATTGTAAGCCTTCTAGATACCATTCCACTCCACTTCAGAATCTAAATTTATTCAATTAAAAGTTGGAGTTTTGTCAACAGAGCCCCACAAATCAAGATTCTGCAAAGCACAAACATGAGGATAGATTTTTAAAATTAAGTTGGAGCCCTTGGTTTTTAACTGTTCAATTTCTCCTTTCCATTTTTAGGGATAAATTTCTCTGTCTTCCTATATGTAATTTGGTTTTGAAGGCTACAGTTTGTTAAAAGTTCCAACACTTAAGTTTTTGTCCCTTCCTTCATTGACTACATCAATTAAACCTTTAAAATTGATTTTAATCTTAAAGCAACTAGAGAACTTATTTACAAAAAAAAAAAAACAGTTTCTTCTGCTACCAGTGAAGCCACCACATTAATATCAATTGCTTCTCTTGTTGTATATATATATATAAGAAAAGTTGGAATTGAAAATGAGTGAAATTAATCTAGAAGAAAAGGTATTTGACCCAAACAAAAAGTCACGCTTCACTGAGTAATATGTAGATATATCTTCTGCAGCTGAGTAAAACTTTTAAGTAGCTGCTGATATGTTCTCAGCAGATGTGTGTCTTCTGCTTTTCTGTGGTCAGTGATATCACCATGTGAACAATAAATGATGACATATGCTTTGTTCATGTTGCTGTTCAGTTGTTAAGTCATGTCCGACTCTCTGCCACCCCATGGACACCAGCACGCTAGGCTTCCCTGTCCTTCACTATTTCCCAGAGCTTGCTCAAACTCATGTCCATCCAGTTGGTGATGCCATCCAACCATCTCATCCTCTGTCTCCCCCTTCTCCTCCTGCCCTCAATCTTTCCCAGCATCAGTCATGTTACAGGTTCATTATTGACTACTACTGTGAGATACAGAAATCTGAGTATCTAATTTTTCATTAAATATGAACTTTTCACTTTTTTAGCTGAAAAAATTTTTTGTTTTCATTATATATTAACTTTTCTTTCTTTCTTTTTTTTTTTTAAGCTGTTGGCAGGAAGATTTATTGCAAAATAAAAAGGAATTCTACATGGGCTAGTTTCCCATTGCTGCTATAAACAAATTACCACAAAGTCAGAGACTATAAACAATATGAATGTGCTGTCTGTCCTACAGTTCTGGAGGGCAGAAGCCCAAAATCAGTCTCACTCACTTAAAGTCAAAATGTTGGTTAAGCTGGTCTCTGTCCAAGGCTCAGAGGGGAGAACCCATTTCCTTGCCTTTTTCAATTTCTTTCATTCTCTTCTATTCTTTCGCTCATGACCCCTTCCTCATCACTCCAAATTCTTGATTTGGTGGTGACATCTACTACTGACTCAGCACCTGTATCCCCCATATAAGGATCCCTGAGTATATCAGGCTTATTTCAAGATCCATATTGACTCACATCTGCAAATACCTTTTTACATATGAGATGTGATATATTCACAGGCTCCAGGGTTGGGACACAAACATCTTCAAGAGGAGAGGGGAATTATTCAGCTTTCCACGCTAAGCAATATATACACTAGATGAGGAATTCCCTGGTGGTCCAATGGTTAAGAATTTGCATGCCAATGCAGGGGACACAGGTTGGATCCCTGGTCTGGGAAGATACCACAAGCGTGGGGCAACTAAGCCCATGTGCCACAGCAACTGAGTCCAAGCTCTAGAAACCACGAGTCGCAATTACTAGAGCCTGCACACCTAGAGCCTGTGCTCTGCCGCAAGAGAAGCCACAGCAATGAAAAGCCCACATACAGCTAGAAAGTAGCCCCTGCTCACTGCAACTAGAGAAAAACCTGTGCAGCGACCAAGACCCAGCACAGCTTAAAATAAAGAAAGAAACAAATACATAAGTTTTAAAGAGCTAGATGAGATTTATACAATACAATAAATGACACAACCAACGTAGCAGCAACTTTGAGATACTCCCTATAAACCCAGGGGCATAACAGCTTAGCCTCTATTTCCTGAATACATCTCAAGTATGCCTATATTGGGCTTCCCAGGTGGCCCAGTGGGTAAAGAACTCACCTGCCATTGCAGGAGACCTAAGAGACGCAGGTTTGATCCCTGGGTCAGAAAGATCCCTTGGAGAAGGGCATGGCAACCCATTCCAGTATTCTTGCCTGGGGACTCCCATGGACAGAGGAGCCTGGCAGGCTACAGTCCATGGGGTCGAAAAGACTGAAGTGACTTAGGTCATACACACACACATGACTATATTATCCTGTAATTTCTCATATTTCATGTTGGCCTCACTGACTGCAGACTGGCACCCTGGGGACACAGCATCATACAGACCAAAGCGTGGGTCACAGCACAACTGGCTGGTACACCAAGTTGGCAACAGAGACCAGCACCAGGTCCAGCAGCGTCAACCCCCAGCACCTGGGATGAGAGGATGTGCATTAACCCTGGCTGTCCCTGTCCAGAGCACTTCATCTCATCTGCAAACACTCTGCATGCTGTCTTTGAAAAGGAGTATTGCTGCATCTAGAAAGCTACAAGAAAAGAGACAGGATGCTTAGCTGTGTTTCAGACTTAACCACATGTTGAAGGGAGAACTCTGGCTGCTCTCCTGCATCTCACATACTACTTGCCAAGAAGTAAAAGCTAGCAAACCCACCCCTGCTTATCTCTGTACTAGTAGAAACAATGTGCTGTGTGCTAAGTTGCTTCAGTCGTGTCTGACTCTTTGCAGCACTGTGGGCTGTAGCCTGCCAGGCTTCTCTGTCCATGGGATTCTCCAGGCAAGAATACTGGTGTGGGTTGCCATTTCCTCCTCCAAGGGATCTTCCCAACCCAGGGATCAAGCCCTAGTCTTTTGCATCTTCTGCACTGGCAGGTGGGTTCTTTACCACTAGCACCACCTGGGAAGTCCAGTGGAAACAATACCTCCTTTAGAAAGGAATATTTAGGACAAATGCTAAGCTGGATGGGATGCCAGAATGAGAGGCATAATCAGGAACTGTCTCAAGCAAGCCTAAACCTGTGGTTTGATTCTACTAAAGATGATTTCATTAAATTAGAAAAATTCCTTTAAATTGGGGGTGGGGGGAGTCAAGATTTAGCTAAGGAAAGATGAATCAAAATAATTGAGCTTCATGTCAATGGAATTTAACCTATATTGAGTTACTCTAAAGTATGTAGCACATTCTTTATAAGCAGAAATTGATGATAGCTTATTTTACAAAGGAGATATCTGTTTTAGAAGAGACTTCTATTGTAAAGGAAAATGTTGAGACTGATCTCTCAGTTAGTTTAACCAATCAAATGCCTGCCAGTGCAGGAGATGTAATCACAGGTTCAATCCCTGAGTTAGGAAGATCCCCTGGAGGAGGGCATGGCAGCCCACTCCGTTATCCTTCCCTGGAATCCCATGGACAGAGGAGCGTGGCAGGCTACAGTCCATGGAGTCAGAGTTGGACGCAACTGAAGCAATTTGTCACACACACCCAATCAGGCGTAAGCAGGGCAGCTTGCACTGGCAGCTGTGTAAACTGCAATACCTACACCTGTCAGTTCAGAATCTAGCAAGCGATGACAAATAGTAACTTCTCCTCTGGCCGAAACTGACCCTCATTGTTTATATTCCACACTGGCTTATGCACGGAACCCTCAGGATCACATTCCCTTTCTTCAAATTCTGCTTCCTAGGCTTCTGACCATAGAGTGCTCCAGGGTTCCCTTATCTCCTTGACTTTCTCTCTCCTCACCCCTTGGCTGGTTTCTCTTCCTGCTCCCACAGCCCAGCTGTAGGTGTCCCCCCTAAACAGGTCTCAGTCCTTTGCTCCCTCTGCTTCACAAGCATCATCTTGGAGCACTAGCTTCCATCCACCTCATGAGTAACATCTTTCTTGATTCCCACCGGATGCCAAAGTTTCAGCTGAAGTCTGTTTCACTGATTTCTATGTGTGAATAGCAAATGCTATTTTTGATACACAAGTGGATAAATCAAATTTCCTTGACTTCATGGAGCTTATATTTTAGTTGAGTGAGTTGGGGTGGGGGGAACCAAGGAGAGACAGTGAACAATAAACTAATGAAGTAAATTGTATATAGTACATTAGTGAGTTGTAAGTACTCACCTCACAAGACTTGTAGCTATCGTATTGGACAGCATAGCTCTAATGTCTTCATTCCCTGGGTTTCATTTCATTTAATCTGGAAAAATGCCAGAAACAAATCAGGCTGCCATATTGGCATTCGTTTTCTCAGATGGGAAGCAGCCCCCTTCATCCAGATTTTCCCCACCACAATGCAGGTGGGGTCAAGTTGCGGGGAGGGATGTTGATGTGTTTGCTTTTCTGTTACACAAAAAGCAAACAAAAACACAAGTACACTGGCAAATTCAGGTGCATAGGCAGCTCCGCTATTTGCCCCCGGGCTCACACCCTCCAGGGCTCAGGGTCACTCAGATGATTCCCTTTCTTGATATAAAAAATGCAGCAAAACAAACTGTCCCGCAGACTCTGAAGGGCAACTACAAAGGAGAGGTTCCAAAAACATTCAGAGATGATGTCACCGGAATGAACGGACTGCTTGCCAAGGTCTTGAAGAGAACAAGCCTTATTAGATTATACAGCCTTCACATTACTGTCTAATCAGAGACAGAACAGACTGTTTTGATACAGTTTTAGTGGGGGCAGCTATTTTGGCAGAGCTGTCCCAGGACCACCTCATCAAACATCCCCTCCATTCTGGTATCCCCAAACGCACTGTGCACCCCTGACCTTGCGCCAACCCCACCACAACCGTTTATGGGTTGTTGTTTTTTTCTGCCAATTCCATTGTTTTCTGTTCTGTATTAGTCTTGTGTTTTATTTCTTTTTAATGAAAATTATATATAATATGCAATATTTGTATTGAAAAGATGGGAGATCATAAATACATGTGCTTGTGCTTGGAAAGAATAGACTTCCCTGGTGATTTGGACGGTAAAGAATCTGCTTGCAATGCAGGATATCTGGGTTCAATCCCTGGGTCAGGAACCTCCCCTAGAGAAGGAAATGGCAATCCACTCCAGTATTCTTGCCTGGAGAATCCGATGGACAGAGGAGCCTGGCAGGCTGCAGTCCACAGGGTCACAAAGAGTCAGATATGACTGAGCGAATAACACTTGGAGAGAAAATATCTGGAAGGATTTTTATTTTTATTTATTTAAAAAAATACATGTATTTATTTGGCTGTGCCAGGTCTTGGTTGAGATATGCAGGATCTTTGGTGTGGCATGTGCGATCTAGTTCCCTGACCAGGGATCGCATCCAGGCCTCTCGCATTGGGAGTGCAGATTCTTAGCCACTGGACCACCCCAAAAGTCCCCAGAAGGATATTTTTTAAACTGGCAAACGTCACTGTCTTCAGGGTGAAGAGCAGAGGACTAAGGATCAGGAATGGGGAGACCTCCCTCCCCATAAGATACATTTTCAACGCTGTATATATATGTTTTATCATATGCATCTTTTATTTTCTAAAACATTTTTAAATTTTATGTATTTATTTGGCTGGGCCAGGTCTTTGTTGTAGCATGCATGACCTTTTGTTGTGACATGAAGGATATTTTTTAATTATCAATAGTTGCAGCATATGGTTCTCCTATAGTGAGTGAAAGTCGCTTAGTCGTGTCCAGCTCTTTTCGACCCCGTAGACTGTAGCCCACCAGGCTCCAGATCAAATCCAGGCCCCCTGTATTGGTAGCATGGAGTCTTAGCCACTGGACCACCAGGGAAGTCCCTCTAGAACATTTTTTTTTTATTTATCTTTGAACAGTTTCAGGTTTACAGAAAAAAAAAATGGGCAGAAAGTACAGAATGCCCATAAATTCCCTCAGCTCCCACACCCCATCACTGACTTCATGCACTTGTGTGGTGCACCCTTCTTACAACTGATGAGCCAATATTGATAAGTGGTGATGAAAGTTCACAGTTCACCTTAGGGTTCACTTGATGCTGACTGTGGGTTTTGACAAGTTTAATAATGTGTATTTGCCCTTATATCACACAGAACAATCTCACTGCCTTCCACATCCCCTCTCCCCCATCCATTGATCCCTTCTTCCCTCTAGGCTGGAGCAACCACTGATCATTCTACCATTTTCATAGTTTTGCCTTTTTTTGTTTGTTTGTTTCTTTTTTTGGGGGGTGGGGTGGGGCGTGTCATGCAGCATAAGAGATCTTTGTCCCCTAGTTCAGTTCGGTCCCTCAGTCATGTCTGTCTCTTTGTGACCCCATGGACTGCAGCATGCCAGTCTTCCCTGTCCATCACCAACTCCTGGAGCCTACTCAAACTTATGTCCATTGAGTCAGTGATGCCATCCAACCATCTCATCCTCTGTCACCCTCTTCTTCTCCTGCCTTCAATTTTTCCCAGCATCAGAGTCTTTTCCAGAGTCAGTTCTTTGCATCAGGTGGCCAAAATATTGGAGTTTCAGCTTCAACATCACTCCTTCCAATGAATATTCAGGGTTGATTTCCTTTAGGATGGACTGGTTGGTTCTCCTTGCAGTCCAAGGGACTCTCAAGAGTCTTCTCCAACACCATAGTTCAAAAGCATCAGTTCTTTGGTGCTCAGCTTTCTTTATGGTCCAACTCTCACAACCATACATGACTAATGGAAAAACCATAGTTTTGACTAGTGGACCTTTGTTGGTAAAGTAATGTCTTTGCTTTTTAATATGCTGTCTAGGTTGGTCATAGCTTTTCTTCCAAGGAGCAAGCGTCTTTTAATTTTATGGCTGCAGTCACCATCTGCAGTGATTTTGGAGCCCAAGAAAATAAAATCTGTCACTGTTTCCATTGTTTCCCCATCTGTTTGCAATGAAGTGATGGGACCAGATCTTAGTTTCTTGAATGTTGAGTTTTAAACCAGCTTCTTCACTCTCCTCTTTCACTTTCATCAAGAGGCTATTTAGTTCTCCTTCGCTTTCTGCCATAAGGGTGGGGTCATCTGCGTATCTGAGGTTATTTATATTTCCCCCCGAAATCTTGATTCCAGCTTGTGCTTCATTCAGCCCGGCATTTCTCATGATGTACTCTGCATATAAGTTAAATAAGCAGGGTGACAATATATAGCCTTGACGTACTTCTTTCCTGATTTGGAACCAGTCCGTTGTTCTATGTCTGGTTCTAATTGTTGCTTCTTGACCTGCATACAGATTTCTCAGGAGGAAGGTTAGGTGGTTTGGTATTCCCATCTCTTGAAGAATTTTCCAGTTTGTTGTGATCTACACAGTCAAAGTCTGTGTTCCCTAAAAAGGGATCAAACCCATGCCCCCTGCACTGGAAGCTCACAGTCTTAACAACTCAACTACCAGGGAAGTCCCACCATGTGTATCTTTAATCATTTTTCAAAAACCACTTTGAAGACAGTAAAAATATTTTTTAAAGTCTATTCAAACTGAGTCTCATAGGAGGGCCCACTCCAAACTGTCACCATAAGGAAATTTAACAATATTGAACAAACCTATACAAATGTGTGTTGAGAAAGTTATTAAAAATATAAATGAACATTTTCTAGAGAGCCTGTTCCTAAGAGAAAAGGGCTATATTGTGTCCCAAAAAACTTCCTTTCCCTCCCCCCCCTAATGTTTAAAGAATAATTAAGCTGACATAATCAAGACACTTCAGAAAGCAGAGGTATTTGCCAATATATTATCAATTAAAAATCATAAATATGGGTGTTGCACCTCAAAGAGCCAGTTAGAGCCCTGGAGACAAAGAACTCCCAGATTCTCAAAATAGAGACAACACTCCGGATGACAATGCTCTTCCTGAGGGCACATAACCACTGTGTCATCACTACTGACTTTCTGTCAGCTTCGCCTGCCGTGATAACCTGATACACCCCTGGTCCCCAGCTTAGCCCCAATCCCTATGTCAGAGAAATTCTGGAGATTAGCACGGAGGTGAGGTTCTGGGACTGAATAGACTGGCAAGGATGAAGCTGTTGGTCTTTATTTATTCTTTATTATTGTTTTAAAAATTTATTTATTTGGCAGTGCTGAGTCTCAGCTATGGCATGCTGGATCTTTAGTTGCTGCATGTGGGAATCTAGTTCCCCAACTAGGAATCAAGTATCAAATATACTTGTATCAAAGCAGCAGTGTCAAAATGCCAAGTGCCCTCCTCTACTTAATGGGATCCTGGTACACCTGTGGCTCCAAGGAGAGGAAGTGGAAGTAGACCCAGGTGGAAGGGCCATTCAGTGCCACCTGTCTACTGCGGCTCCCACAGTGTATGTCCTACCCTACACAAACCGATTTCCTTGGATTAAATACCTTCCAGCCAAACACAGCCAATTCATTCATTTTGTATTTCCCGTAGAGACTCTCAGAATATCTGGATTTTCTAAATCAATGCCAGATAGCAATATCAGAATTATCAGAATGAATCTTCTTGCTTGCTTCTAGTCACAGCCTGTGATTTAAAACGGTGGTGCTGTAATTCTATCATCTCCATGGTCTCCCTTCCAAAATACGTGACAGTTCACCATCTCCAGGCTTAAAAGTTTTGTGTGTAGGGACTTCCCTGGTGGTCCAGTGGTTAAGACTCTGGACTTCCAATTCAGGGTGCGCAGGATCAAAGCAGGGAGACTGGTTCTCCATAGCACTTTTGTTAGTAAATTTTCTGAATTAAGAAAAGCAGCTGAGTCACCCTGTAGTCAATGCTTGTAAAAATCACCTGATGAGTTTGTCTCTCTCAAAAGTTACATCTCCTTTCTTGATACTCACCCAAAATGTAATGCCCCTCAGCCACAGATTATCCTAGGTTAGGAAGGGGCATTAAAACAAAAACAAACAGGGGGTTCTGATACAAATGGTCTAAAAGCCTCACTGAGTGAGTTTCAGTCATTTTTATTTTTACCTTTATTCCTCTATGGTCCACATTTTTTTGAAGAAGAAACAGAATTCCAAAGGGTACTCTTATTTAAATATTCAGATACATCACTGACTGCTTGTAAGGTATACATAACCTGTTTCTAGAATTTCTGAAGCACTTCAGTACCTGAGCAGATTTCAATGAGAAAGCAGTGTTGGGGAAAACTAAGTGACCTGAGACCTGAGCTCCCAGCAAACATTTGTGAGAGGCTACTCTAGACTAAGCAACTAAACACGCCCTGTAGGCCTGGGGCTTCCCAGGTGGCTCAGTGGTAGAGTCTGCCTGCCAACCCAGGAAACTCAAGTTCAAGGAGGGCATGGTAGCCCACTCCAGTTTTCTTGCCTAGAGAATCCCAAAGACAGAGGAGCTTGGCCAGCTACAGTCCATGGGGTCACAAAGAGTCAGACATGGCTAAACAACTTTAAGCTCAGCACCTGTTTTCACAAAGGCATGCTCTCAGCTATCCCCCCAAGAACCTCATTTTCTAAATGAGGAAGTGGTGGCTCAGAGAGCTTGTCCAAGGTCACATAGATACTAAGTATGTGTTGCATCAATCGTAGATGGATCAATTACCCACAGATTCAATAGGTTTAAAGAGTGAAACAAGCAAGCATGAAATCACCTGTCTTTACATTCAATGGCAAATCTTAAAATAGTTTGAAATGGTGGCTCTGTAATCATGACCCACAATAACCTTTCCTGAGAGGGGGAAATAACTTGGCTACTTGTGGTTAGAAAATGCTGCCCCACCCTCAAATTCATACCTACCAAGTCAGTGAGCTCCCTGCTTACCGTGCCCACCTCCTGAGTCATATTAATGTACCAGGGCAGGAAGGAAGGGGAATTCCTTTCCACACTGAAGTCTTATTTCAGGAATGAGTGACTCAGATGCCATTGACAGACTTCCTACCCAACAAAGAGCCTTACTAAGGAGCCATAGTCTTTCAGCACATACTTATGGGACTTGGGCTTCCAGAACCCCAATTTTTAGCAGATGGCTAAATTCTGGGTCCCAAGTCTGCAAACAAAATCACCAGAAAGCTCTGGGGACAGAGATTTAGCTTCCCTGATCCTAGGTATTTCTATGAATAAAATAAGAATATTAACACCTACCATGTAGAGAAGGCAATGGCACCCCACTCCAGTACTCTTGCCTGGAAAATCCCATGGATGGAGGAGCCTGGTAGGCTGTAGTCCATGGGGTCGCTAAGAGTCAGACATGACTGAGCAACTTCACTTTCACTTTTCACTTTCATGCATTGGAGAAGGAAATGGCAACCCACTCCAGTATTCTTGCCTGGAGAATCCTGGGGATGGGGGAGCCTGGTGGGCTTCCGTCTATGGGGTCGCACAGAGTCAGACACGACTGAAGCGACTTAGCAGTAGCAGCAGTAGCATGTAGAGAAGTTGTGAAGAAATCAGACAGGAGGTCATGAATTTGACACCAGCAGTTCTGGGATTGACGGGCATTCCTGCTGGACGGCCAGGAGAAAGGAAAGGGGATTGTCATGAACTGTTGTTGTCTGGTCATGTTTGGCTCTTTTGCGACCCCATGGACTGTAACCCACCAGGCTCCTCTGTCCTTGAGATTTTTCAGGCAACAGTACTGGAGTATATAGCCATTTCCTCCTCCAGGGGATCTTTCTGACCCAGAGATCAAACCCGAGTCTTCTGCACTGGTAGGCAGATTCTGTACTGCTGAGCCACCTTGGAAGTACTTTATCATCAATAGCAACAGCTAAAGTGCTGTCCTGGTGACTGCATTTCTTCAAGGAGCTTGAACTGGGTGCCCACAGAGGGCTGGAGATGCCAAGAAGGCAGGTGGCCAGAGTAGGGCTCCAAGGACAGTGCAATGGGATAAACGAAGAAACCGAGGAGCAGCAAAGAGGCTGGGCCCCCAGAAGACTGACTTGTTCTTTCTGGAGTTTGAGGAGGACCCCGGGGGGAGGTGGGATTGGGTGATTGGATAGGAGCAAGGAGAAAGAGAGTTTGCCAGGTGGAGAGATGGCATTTTAGGCAAAATGAACAGCATAAGCAAACACACAGAGCCTAAGAATGTGCTTGGGGATTGGAAAATAGTCCAACTGGAGGGAGTGGAGAGTATGGTGGGGAAGGAGGAAAGATAAAGCTGGAGAAAGGGCACAGGGTGGGCAGCTAAGGGCTCAGCAGGTATCTTGATTTTGGTTAGCAGTGGAGAAGCAAGAGAGGAGGAAGGTGAGGGCTCTGGAGAGATCTCTGTTACAGAAAGCTCTCACTAATGGCTCTGCATATGACATGCTGAATAGTGCCAAGATGTTGAAAAAGGACCGAAAAGAAACAAGAAGCAAGGACTCCCCTGGCAGCTCAGTGGTAAAGAATCTGCCTGTCAACTCAGGAGACATGAGTTCGATCCCTGAGCCAGGAAGATCCCACATGCCAAGGAGTAACTAAATCCCTGCCCCGTGACTACTGAAGCCCCCATGCCCCAGAGCCTGTGCTCTGCAAGAGAAGCCACCACAGTGAGAAACCCATGCACCACTAGAGAAAACGCCCATACGGCAAGGAAGACCCCACACAGCCAAAAATAAATAAAATAGTTTTTTTAAAAACAGGAGGAAAAAATAAGCAAAAGAGGCTATGAGCCTGGATACTATAATCAACATTTGAATAATGACACAGATTATAGTGAGAAGTTCCCAGAGGTTCTTAATACTAAAACCCAATGTATGGTGACTGTCATATGCTAGATGATGTCTCCTTCCTCGCAGCACATTCCAAACTGTGACTGGGAGCCTATGGCATCCAAAAGTGCATATAGTTCCGTCAGTTCACAAAGGTCCCTCTCCCTAAGCAATGAGGTCAGCTCCTGAGAGACATCAGTTCCCATAGAATACTTTGATTTCTTTTCTTGGACTCAGCTTTCTCTGAAGGGCAAAACTGTGCACTTGAAAACAGTTTTATAGTTTTGCTTGCCCAGTCATTCACTTACAAAACATTTGTGAAGACTTACTATGTGCTGCTAGTAGTAGTAGTAGTTTAGTCACTAAGTTGTGTCCGATTCTTGTGCCCTCATAGACTGAAGCCTGCTAGACTCCTCTGTTCATGGGATTCGCCAGGCAAGAACGTTGGAGTGGGTTGCCATTTCCTTTAGGAAGGTTATAAAACATGGAGATAACAGGGAGAGACGGCTTCTACCCCCATGGCAATGGCTCCTAATGTGTACATAGCTACAATACAATGAAATCTGCCAAATAGGACTCAAGAACGGCAACAAAAATTTACAATAGCCAACACAAGGAAGCAACTTAGATGTCCATCATGAGATGAATGGATGTCCAACTTAGATGTCCATTGACAGATGAATGGATGAAGATACACACATATATATATTCCACTATATATCTATATAGTGGAGTGTTACTTAGCCATGAAAAAGAATGAGGACTTCCCTGGTGGCCCAGTGGTTATGACTCCACACTTCCAACACACAGAGTGTGGGTTTGATCCCTGGTCGAGGAGCCAAGATCCCACATGCCATGTGGCATGGCCAAAAAATAAAAATAAATAAAATAACAATAATAAAATCATTTTTAAAAATAAATCATTTAAAAAAGAATGAAATAATGTCATTTGCAGCAACATGGATGGACCTAGAGATTATCATACTAAGAAAGTCGGATGCAGAAAGGCAAATATATGATGTCATTTATATGTGGAATCTTTAAAAAATGATACAAATGAACTTATTTACAAAACAGACTCACAGACTTCAAAAACAAACTATGGTTACCAAAGGGGAAATGTGGGTGGGGAAGGACAAATTAGGAGTTTGGGACTAGCAAATATATATTACTAAAATAGATAATCAGCAAGGACCTACTGTATAACACGGGGAACTCTACTCAATATTCTGTAATAGCCTATCTGGGAAAAGAATCTGAAAAAGAATGGAGATATATACACACACACACATATATATATAAATCACTTTGCTATACTCCTGAAAATAACAACTATACTGTAATACAAAATATAATTTAAGAACAGCATCAAGAAGATATTGTAAGGGCTCAAAGTGGGAAAGGTGATTTGAAAAACTTAGTTACTGCACATAATTTGAAAATCATGTATAAATCCTTGTTTCTCAAGGTGTAGTCCACAAAACCAGAACAAAGGCATCACCGGGGAGCTTGTTAGAATTGTAAAGATGATAAAGTCTGCCCAGACCTTCTGCAATTTTCTTTTTTGACCCTGCCGCATGATTTCGGGATCTAATTCCCTGACCAGGGTTAGAACCCATGCCCAGTGAAATAGCAGCATGAAGCTCTAACCACTGGAGCCAGGTTCTGCATTTTAGTGAATCCTCTGAGGGGGTGTTTGCTCATCCAAGCGTGGAAGACACTGGCTTAGTGCCCACAAGGTCCTAAAGCTTGTCTTAAATATGATGGTTGTCTTTTTTTTTTTTAAGCAAATGATAAACAGAAAGTGACCAAAACTAAACTCCTAGGATTGTAAGATTAACCTAACCACAACATAATCTTTCAAAATTAGTACTTCTTTTCTTTAAGCATGTGTTTTATTTCCAATTCTTCCCCTATTCTATATGAGAGGGATGCAGGTGCCTTGGTCTCAAAGAAGAAAGGAAAAGGTTTGGGGTGGGGGGCAGAAATCTATCCCCTCTGGGAGGCAGACAGGGCTGGCAAGCTGCCAGCAGATTCTGTTCTGGAAAATAGAGCCTGTGTGCTTTGAGGTGGTTTGAGGCCATTTGCTCTTAGATCTCTGCCTCACCTGGCCTGGCAGCTGTCCTGCTGCACTGCTACATCAGCACCAATACATGGACTTTCTTTTGCCAGTTTCATTTTATATGTGGTCCAAGAAATATCTGTTCAGCACCTAGTAAGGCATGCTGCTGCTAAGTCGCTTCAGTCGTGTCCGACTCTGTGTGACCCCAGTGACGGCAGCCCACCAGGCTCCCCCATCCCTGGGACTCTCCAGGCAAGAACACTGGAGTGGGTTGCCATTTCCTTCTCCAATGCATGAAAGTGAAAAGTGAAAGTGAAGTTGCTCAGTCATGTCTGACTCTTAGCAACTCCATGGACTGCAGCCTACCAGGCTCCTCCGTCCATGGGATTTTCCAGGCAAGAGTACTGGAGTGGGGTGCCATTGCCTTCTCTGAGTAAGGGCATAGCATGAGCTAAATAGCAAGAGCTAAAGTCTACCCCGGTGTGGTCAAAGATGTAGAAATAATTGGAAGAATAGATAGAAAACAAGTTGTACCAAAAGAGAGATACAAACTGAAGACTATGACTGCTCAGATAAGTGGGAGTGGTGGAGGGTGGGGGGCGGTGGTGGAGAATTTCTGGCTTAGGAAGTCCAAGAAGGCTTCAAGAAAGAGGAAGTCAAACCAGTTGGTCCTTGAATGATGATAATTTCAAGAGGCAGATCTGGGGTTAGAGCTTTTTTTTTTTTTTTAAAGATTCTGATGATTTTTTTACGTGGACAAATTCATTTTTTAATGAATTCATTTTTAATAAATTTGTTACAATATTGCTTTTGCTTTCATGTTTTGGGGTGAGGCAATGTAGGGTCCTAGCTCCCTGACCAGGAATCTAACCTGCACCCCCTGCATTGGAAGGTGAAGGCTTCACCACTGAACCACCAGGGAAACCCCTGGGAATGGAGCTTTTGAGAAAGAGTATCTAGTCCAGAAAAAGTAAGGCGGTGGGAAGATGGAGCGTTTCTCTGAGGATGAGTGTCGGAGAGAAAGCTGGAAATAAGGCTTGGGGTTAGTCGTGCTGCTTGCTAAGCAGTGCTCAGTCACTCAGTTTTGTCCGACTCTTTGCAACCCCTGCCAGGCTCCTCTGTCAATGGAATTTTCCAGGCAAGAGTATTGGAGTGGGTTGCCATTTCCTGCTCCAGGGCATCTTCTTGACCCAGGGATTGAACACATGTCTCCTACATCTCCTGCATTGGCGGGTGGATTCTTTACCACTGAGCCTCCTGGGAAGTCCCTGGAGTTAGTCATAAATTTGCCAAATGTGGGCAATAGGGAGCCAAACAAGAATTTCTGAGAAGAGCAATGACATGACCCTATCTGTGCTTTGGACATTTTATATACTAGGCATTCTTTTCTGGGGAGGGAGGGAGGAAGAATTTATGAGACACTCCTATTGCTTCCCAAATTCCCAGCAGAAGACAGAGTTATCATCCTCTTCTTTTCTGTCTTTCCATCTCCCCACAGCAGCACTCCCCTCGCCTTCCTGCCAACCACGCAGTTAACAGAAGCTCAGCATCTCAGAGTTACCTGGGGCTGGATGAGATTCCAGCCCCCTGGAGGCCTGACCTGTGGCTTGAGAAGCGGCACCAGTCCCAGTGCCCAGGAAGACTGGCATGGAGCATGAGCGTGCTCTGATGACAAGTGTTAAAACCACCTATTTATCAAAGTCTGAGGTTAGAATGATTATCATTGGACATGTTTACCATCAGAAAGGAGAGGCTGAATCAGATTACCATTCTTATCAGATGGTAATCAGAGGCTTACCATCAGATAAGAAGCCCCATTTGACAGCAATCTGCTTTCACCTGTACTTGTTTCTGAGTTCTTGTTGTTCTAAGAAGAAATGCTCAGGTTTGGGTTTGTTTTTTTTTTTTTTTTCTTCTGTGAACCTGGTTCCTCTAAGCCAGCTGTTTCTTCTTTCTCCTAACAGCATCACAACACTTGGGGACTGGATGGAACTGGAGATTCCATCTTGCCAATCCCCTTAGTGGGAAGGCTGAATGAATGACTCGTCCAACTGCTCTCGGTCAAGCCAGAGGAGACACTTTTTAAATATACATCAAATGTAAGAGCTAGAGTGCTTAGTCGCTCATTCATGTCAGACTCTTTGCGACTCCATGGACTGCAGCATGCCAGGCTCCTATGTCCATGGGATTTTCCAGGCAAGAATACTGCAGTGGGTTGTCACTTCCTACGCCAGGGATCCCTCACATCCTCCCACCCTTGCTAGAAGCAAGGGCTTGTCTGTGAACCATGTCCACAAGGCTGTTTTGTGTGCATGAACAGCCAGCTCCAGCCTCATTCTGGACCACAGAAGGGGCCTCCCACGAGGCGCAGGGGTGGCAGCACCTCTGTTGGCAGAAGCAGGCAGCCCACCTGCGGGACCCAGCGTGGACATCTCGACCCCGCAACCGAACCCCCAGTCCAGTGACTGTTCTGAGAGCCTGTTTTCACTCAGAAAAACAAAAATGTAATGGAATTTTTAAACTGTCTAGAAGACAATTTTAAACTAAGAAAACGGAACTGACTCTGCTTGGCCGAGGCCAAAGTACACAAAAGTTGGTGTGAAGTCACTTCTGCGGTGGGAACTCAGTGAGACACGCTCAGCGGCTTCCCGGATGAGGTGAGGAGGGATTCTCCGTTGTCTGCGTCCTTGTGGAGAATCACTGTATGCGGCGGGTACAGTCCTTCCCCATGAAGTGCTCAGAGTGGATAAACATTATTTTTGAGAAATGCAGGGTTAGGTGGGAAGGTGGGCTCGCCCTGGGCAAAGTGTGGGAAGGGGCTTTGGGAGCCCCTATGCGCCTCCCCTCCCCAGTAGGGACCTGTCCAGCCCTCACCTGGTTGGTCTGCTTGTCCTCTCATCCTCCCCCCAGGCCTTCCCCAGCACATCTGGGCTGCAGACACAGCTCTCTGCTTAAGTGATAGGTGTGCGGGCGTGCTGGACACCACTGTGGTCTAGACACCACTGTGTCTAGAAGCACAATAGGGGCCTCTGCAGGGACACTTAGACCTGGAGAGGGCGAGGCCGCGGAGCAGATGTTCTGAAGACCGAGGAGGGTCTTCATGCAGAGTCCCTCCCCCTTTGTCTACGGACTCAGGACAGTGGTGTGCTAGATCTCAGCGCTCCTTTCAGACCCAAACAACGGAGCCTTTGCCACTGGCCTGAGTAAGGCACATTTATTCTAGTTAGAAAGGAGCACCCAGGTGGTGGAGGCCCTGGGGGCTGTGGCTACAGATAGAGGAAGAAGGCTCCGTTCCATCTCCCACTACCCGCCCCTCATCTCATACATACACACACACACCCTGCCCCATCTTCTTATGAACAGTGGGCTAAGATGTAAATCGGGGGATCCGCCTTGGGGGTCCCGTGTCCCTCCCTTCTCACCACCATCTTTTTTCTCCGCGGGTGCACACCCCCTGGATCCCGCACAAACCGGCCCCTTGACACCGTGTGCATTGAGTCCTCCAACAACTGCCAGCCGTGCTCACCGGAGCGCAGATATCGGTCCGCTCCCTGAGAGGCCAGATGGAACCGGCCCCCCCGCCCCGCGTCCCCGCCCCCCCATTTGTGGGTCCACATCTGACAGCGCACAAGGCTTTTATCTCAGAAGGAAAGAGCCGCGTTCTGAGCGGCAACCCCGCCCCCAAGCACACACGGAGTCAAAAAGACATTTGTCCACAGGGCCCATCACAGGGAAAACTTCTGTTCTTTTTTTTTTTTTTTAAAGAATTTTCTCTTCCCGCCAAAATGTCTGTTCCCGATGCAGCAGCAGCAGGTCTGTGGAAAGCCTGCCATCTGACCTGCTCGCATGTCCCTCCCCTCCTCGCGTCCCATCTGGTGTCTGGTGCGCACAAAGGCCCCCGGCCGCCCCGCCCAGGCCTTTCTGCAGCCGCCACCGGCCGTCAGGTCCCTGGGGCCCGCCCCGCGCGAGGGTCTCGTCCCGGGCGCCCCGCGGCCTGAAGACCAACAGGTGATGTCAGAGGGTGTCCGAACTCTGGGACCCAGCAGGCGCCAGCACTCATGATTCACACATGCGCCCGCCTCTGACTCAGCAGTTTCCAGCGGCCTGGACTGCAATTCACAAGGAAGGACCCGGGCCCAGACTGCTAAGGAGCCGCAGCACCACCTTTGTGCACAACAGCAGAGAACCGGAAGCACTGCAGACTACCTCGATCATGGAAATAGCCACACTATAAAAAAACACACACATACAACTGTGTAGCGCCTGAAGACAGTGCTGGAGACCTGTGTCTTTTGGCATCAAATGCTATCCACAAAAACATTCTTAAATATAAATAGCAAGTTTCCAAGTAATATATATAATGTGATTCTACTTTGCTATATAAAATATATATACATTTATACACATGTACATAGAAAAAGTATGTATACCAAGATGTTAACTCATTATTTCTGGATATTGAGTTTATGGCTGATTTTATCTTCCTATTTTTGATCATATTTTCTGATTTTCACACATTTTTCTATAATAGTATAGTAAAAAAAAAAATTTGTTCAGTTTCGTCACTCAGTCGTGTCTGACTCTTTGCGACCCCATGAATCGCAGTAGGCCAGGCCTCCCTATCCATCACCAGCTCCCAGAGTTCACTCAGACTCACATCCATTGAGTCAGTGATGCCATCCAGCCATCTCATCCTCTGTCGTCCCCTTCTCCTGCCCCCAATCCCTCCCAGCATCAGAGTCTTTTTCCAATGAGTCAACTCTTCGAATCAGGTGGCCAAAGTATTGGAGTTTCAGCTTCAACATCAGTCCTTCCAATGAATATTCAGGGTTGATTTCCTTTAGGATGGACTGGTTGGATCTCCTTGCAGTCCAAGGGACTCTCAAGAGTCTCCTCCAACACCAAGGTTCAAAAACATCAGTTCTTCAGCGCTCAGCCTTCTTCACAGTCCAACTCTCACATCCATACATGACCACAGAAAAAACCATAGACTTGACTAGACAGACCTTAGTCGGCAAAGTAATGTCTCTGCTTTTGAATACGATATCTAGGTTGGTCATAACTTTTCTTCCAAGGAGTAAGCGTCTTTTAATTTCATGGCTGCATGATACTATTTAAAGCCATGAACTAGAGGAGGAGAAATATATAGAAGAAAAAAGGGTCCCGGGCTGAGGCCTGGGAACTCCACTATTTAGAAATTGGACAAAGAAGACAGGAAAGCAATCCGAGAAGAAGAAGCCAGTAAAAGGGAGAAAAACCAGAAGGATCCCAGAGGCCGAGAAAAAGAACTGGCTCAGGCTCTGTCACGTGTCCTTAAGAGATCAGGAGAATAAGACTAGGACAGCAAAAGGGGCAAGGTGAAAATTTGTCAGATAAGAGGGAGAGCGAGGAACTGAAGTTCTGCAAAGAAATGGGAGATGTAGAGGGCCTTGTTTTCTCAGACCTGGAAATATTTCAACATTGTTGCAGGATGATGATAATGATCAGGTTAACCAGGAAGTCAGTGATCCAGCAGCCAGAGATGATGGGCAGAGAAGGATCTGCAAGCGCAGCCAGCTAGGGTGGCTATTCAGCTCCTAGGACAGCCTGCCCCCCACATGGAGAAAGAAAGCAGAGTTTAGGTGAGCACCAGTGCAGGCACCATGGTAGGTGTGCCAAGGGGAGATGAGTTATTTCTAGGATGTATAGCAGTTCCTTGAGGTGGGCGACATCGATGGACATTTCACAGAAGATCAGTTGGCACTGTTGTGTATTTGCCTGTACGTCCCCATCTCCTTCATTTGTATGATGGCCTAGGGAAATAATTCCCTTTGCCACTCTTTCTCCATCAGCAAACCTTTATCACTACATCATGAAGAGTTACAGCAAAAGAAACTGATTAAGACTCAAAATCACACAAATAAGTTCCCATGAGATCTACAGGGCTCAGCCACTGCAGGAAGTATAGATGTTATCATCCATTTATGTGTGTCTCCCTGGTGACATCATGTACTTTCTCCTTTAGAAAGTGAACAGTAAACCAATATGAAAGTATAAATTACATTTACTACTTTATACAAGCTAACTGATGTTTATCAACCACGCGCTGGCGTGTTGCCCTTCCTGGGTCCTGGGAGGGAGCAGACATAAATGTGATGTGGAGGAAGATGAGCTGTGGACTTCCAAGCCCAAAGATGGGGGCTTGGATAAGAGCAAAAGCTTTACATTATTACAATTACAATTCTCGTATCCAGCTTTTTTTTTTTTAAACTTGATGTTCTGTTTATACTTTTCTGTTTCTACATGGTCTGAAAATAGAACAGGCTTTGGAATCAGAAGTTCAAAACATAGTTCTACCTCTCATCGCCTATCTTCAAAGGCAGACGTAGGTCTTAAGGGGCCCAAAGCTTAGGGGCTTCTCTTTAAGAACACAAACTTGAGAGCAGAACTGAATATTTCTTTGAAATGAAGAAGGAAATCACAACACATTTCCAGAGATTTCAATCTTGCCTTCTGAGATCTCTTTAGACAATTTATCAGAAACATTTATGCAGAGATGCTCTCTGATTATAATCTGTTTCCACCCCACCCCACTGGGGTCCTGACCCCCTAACAATGTGACTATCACCCTCGCGGGGCCCTTGCAAGTGGGGGCCCTGAAGTTCATTTACTTTATAGTAAGTCTACCTTTGTCTGTGTGATCTGGGGCAGGTCAGACTTCTCTGATCCTCAGTTTGCTCATCTACAAAATGGAGTCATAATAGCTACCCATGAAGGTTGCTATGAGGACCAAGTGAAATAGTTCAGAGATCAGGGCTGGAACCTATGAGGATTTCACACCCTGATTCTTATTCCTCTAATTCCAGTGACTGGGAGATGGAGGTGAGGTATGTGACACTGTATACTGTGCAGGCTCCTCAGAGAGACCAGTTTCCTTCTAGTTAGTTTACAGTCATTTTTTAACAATCGCTGCCTGCCTTATGCCATTTGTAATGGATTTTTAGACTAATAGATTTTGTGAGCTTTTATAATCTCCTCCAGCAATTTAGAGTTAAAGGAGGAACTAGGTAAAGCCATCATTTATCTGGCTCATCCCCCTTAATTATTTATTCTAAAATCAATGGTCAAATAAAAAAAATTTTTTTTGGATGCACTGATGCAATTAGAAAAATGTTAAACGACTCAAGAGATTCAACGGCTCTGGCCTGTGAGCAGACGGACCATTCATAAATTTGTAGTTTCTAATTCAGAGCAGTCTCAGATGAATTTCCTGCCCAAGCTGGTCTGCTTAGGGAACAAAAGCCTGGAGATGTGTCTGCTTCACGCCCCATTGGCAGTGGACACTGCCAGGGCTGGCCTCTCTGGTGGCCCGTACTCATCAGAGGGACCCGCCGCCCTTAGCGATTCGGCTTTTACAAATCACTGCAGGGAAAACCAGTTTGGACAACACAGAAGCGTGTGCCTTCATACCACTGGGACTTCGCCACAGTCCTTTATATCTTGTAAGTAACTCACAAAGGTTTCAGTGAACTATTTCCAATTCCTGTAGCCTCATCAAGAAAAGTACCCCCTTCTGGGACCAACTTTTCCAAGATGCTAAAGTCTTAAGGTGACCACAAAAGTAGTCCATCAGCGACTGATTTCACACTACAACATAGATCCCTCCAAGGATCGGCTTCATGTGGCTGCATTTTACATGATATCCTTTGGCTTTGATAAACAGGAGTTAATTAGGCATCTGTGAAATAAAACACAACCTGGGCATCCCACCAGGCAAGAGATGCAAAGTGTCTCATTTTAAATGACTCACCTCGGTTTTGGTTCTGCCTTTAATGAAAAGAAAGGAAAAAAAAAAAAAAGTTTCTGCAGTTACAGCTTCTCCAGCCTGAAGAACTTCTCCAGTAACCTTGCCTTATATAACAAAGGAAGAAGGAATGGAGTCAGAGGACCACACGCTGGGCCGGAACGATGAACAGATGATCTTAACTAGGAGGCTTAGCCCCATCTTCCAAGCAGATAAGACTAATGGGAGGGAGGATGGGAGAGATACCACCTCAGTGCTGGAGAGAGGAGACAATAAACCAGTTCACTGATTTTAAAGAGTGGGTGGTGAGGCATAACTATCACTTGCCAGGATTTTTCTAAGACTACAGTTTTCTCTTTTATGATGAAAAAAAAGAAGAGTATATTTTTAAAATATTTGGAGATAATTGAATACTTATAAGCAAATGTCCTTAAATACGGAAAGAAAATGTCTGGTAATGGTGCCTTCTGTTAGAGAGAAAATTAACCTCAAATTTTAAATTAAATTTTCCAAAAGCTTCAATTCAGGTTTCTTCCCCACATCTTGAATTTTGGCTTTCATATTCTTCAAACGTTAGGCTGACCTGATTTTTCTTTCCGGTTACATCAGTGTAACTTGATGAATAGTGATTCCTAATAAGGAAAGTGTGCCCAACCTTGTTAAAAAAAAAAAAAAAAAAAGTTAAGAAAGAAACTAAAATACCATAACAGAAAAAAGAGCATTTAAGAAAAAGTCCAAACAAAATTTTTAAAGGTAAAATTCATCTGATAAGGGCTATCTGGACAGCTTCTTTTCATTGATTACAATTTCTGAGCATTGTGTGATTTATATATTGTATTCACTCCATTATTAAAAATTTGTCCATGGCTACATATTTGCTACAAATGCAACCGTTCACACTGTTTATAGCAGCCTAATGACCACCCCACTCCCAATACATTGATGTGCAAATTCCCAAAACCTGTAAACATGTTACCTACCTTACATGGTGAAACAGACTTGGCAGATGTCATCAAATTAAGGGTCTTAACTTGGGGAGATCAGCCTGGATTATCCAGATGGACCCAATGTAATCACAAAGGTGACAGAGGGAGATTTTGTCCAGATAGAGAAATGTCTGAGGGATGTAGCAAGAAGACGATTCCACCAATGACTCCTGGTTTGAAGATGGAAGAAGGGGCTGTGCACCAAGGAATGCAGGCTGCCTCTTGGAGCTAGAAAATGCAAGAGAATAGATTTCCTCCTAGACCCTCCAGAAGCAATATAGGCTTTCTGACACCTTGACTTTAGTCCATTGACCCTGACTTCAAATTTCTGACTTCAAGACTGTAAGATAATAAATATGCATTGTTTTAAGTGACCAAATGTGTGGTATTTGTTACAGCAGCAACAAGAAATTAATACACAGAGTATAGTGTATTAATTCCCATTTTACAGAGAGAGATCTAAGATCTTTCAAACTTCTATGATCCAAAATTGTTAGCACAGTGACTTGAATGAGCTGATATTGTTACCAAAGTAGGTCTGTTGGCCAATGCACAGCAAACCGAAGACTGAGATGCCAAGTTTCCCAGCCAAGAAAGAATTTACTACAAGGCAGCCAAATGAAGAGCTGGGAGAATAAGTCTCAGCTTCACCTCTCTCAAGTCGAGGGAGCTGGGATATTTATGAGATAAGCAGGGAGGTCTCAGGTGTGTGGAGAAGTGATTGGAGGCAGGGGAAAAGGCACAGGTATATTTGGGTTACATACTTCTGCACATCCAAAAATGAAGGCACTTAGCAGGATCTTAGGATGGAGTTTCCCAATCCTCTGATGTCAAAAGGCCATTCATCAGGCACCTACACAGGCCCAATCTTAGGGTCAGAGGTCCCAACCAGCCTTAGCCAGTTGGTACTGGACAAGAAATAATTCCATATTCCTGTAAAACAACTAGGCTATGTGAACCTAGGAAGGCATAAAATTAAAGAGAAGAAAAAAAGAAAGAAAATAGAACAAAAATGAGCTTAAGCAAGGAAGGCAGTTTACAAGCAGAGGAGTTTTAATAAGCCATTTTCCTAACTGTAGTTCTGCAGGACAAACTCAAATCCTGGTAGCCACCAGCTTCCATTCACTGTCTGGGGTGTGGTTTCAATATTCCTTGAGCAGAAATGACAAGATTATGGGCAAGAGCCAGGTGGATCATAAAAACAAACCAACCTAGAAGTTAAAATTGTCTAAAAAAAATCCATAAACATAATCCAATGAGACCCTTCACTTATTATTACACTGGGTATTTGTGGTTTATTTTTTACACTATTTTTAACAAAAGAATTTACCTAATAACTTTTGTCTTTCAAGTCATTTGGAAAAAAAAAAAGACACTATTTCGATAAACTCTAGAGTTCTATGGGACTTAATGATAATTAGTAAACACAGTACACTGACAATTAAAATAACTGATAAGGCCCTAATAGTGTATGTTGGGCTTGATTTTCTAGATTCAATATATAGTGACCAACTGTACTTGTTGGGAAGGAAAGTTCTGCCAGAAGCAGCTAGAGTTGGTAACTGAGAACCAGGAAAGTCAAAGAGCTTTCCTGGGAGGTGGCATTCCTTCTTCCAACACTCCCCAACCAGGTGACCTCCGGAAACTTTGAAAGATGCTGAGGTCACGTTCAGGCATGCACCCTAAACATCCTGCAGTCGTGGCCTCTGATCTTAGAATGCAGTGTTTCAGTGGATGCAATAGAAGCCGCCTAAGCCTGCCTGCTGAGGGGGAGTGCAGACTGGAGGTGTGTTCAACATGGAGCCTGTATAGCAAATGCCAGCCAATAAATAATTTTAGCCTCATTCTGTTCATATTCTATTTTATCTCCCTATTTCTCTCAGGAAAGATTCTGCTCAAACCTCATTTCCCTGGGGAAATCTCTGCCTGACCACCCATCTAGTCAGATCCCTTCATTAGAGACACTCATAAAACACTGCATTCCTTTCCCTCAGAATGTTCCTCATGGTTTGTCGTCATATACTCTTTAGATGGTTATTTGCTTAGTGTGTCTCTCTCCCCACTAAACACTAAATCCCGAAAGACTGGAACCAGGTCCTATCTGTCCCTACTAGTTCATGGTTATAGTTTAACATCTATTGAGTGAATGAATGAATGAGGAACCTGCAGTGTGGATCCAGGCTCCGTTCCTCACCCCTAACAAACACTTGGCTAACCTAGAATGCAGTCAGTGTAGGTGAGGCAAAATAAAACCAGAAGACAACACTAGAACAGGGGGTCCCAATCTCGGGGATCCAATGCCTGATGATCAGAGGTGGAACTGATGTAACAATAATAGAAATAAAGTGCACAAGAAATGTAATGCACTTGAATCATCCAAAAACCATCCTTCCCCTCCCCAGTCTGTGGAAAAATTGTCTTCCATGAAACCGGTCCCAAAAAGGTTGGAGACTGCTGCTCTAGAACATTTAGAAAATATTTGTTGAGGGCTCGGTGGGAGCTGGAACTCTTCAGAGAGCTGCAAATACAGGAGAGGAATTGAAGCATACATAAAAAGCTACGACAAAAAACAAATAATGACAACCACCAGGGAGGGGCAGTGAGGACTCAGAAGAGGCAAAGTGACTTTCAGCAGACGTCATCCTGCCTAACCTTTCTTGATAGCATTCCACGCTCCCTTGCCCCCATTTGGCAGATGGACATGCTGCGGTCTTCCTCTACTGCTGCACTTCGGTGCCAGGCAGGGCAGACTCACATCGGTATGTCTTGGTGCAGAGCCCTGCCTGTGGCCACGCACTCAGCCCAGGGGGTGGGCAGGGCTGGGTGAACACAAAAGATCACGATGTTGACCCACCTAGCCCAAGGGCCTGAACTCACACCTGCCAACCTAAAACAAGTCCTTGAAGCTTCTTGTTAGTTCCACTGGGTGCCCCTGATCAAATCCCTTCCCCAGTCTTCTCAAGGATTGTTTCAGAAATCCTTTATTCTCCTAAGATCTCTGATGGTGCTTCCCACTCCAACCATTCCTCCTTTTCTCTCAGCAGAATACCTCGACTCTTGTTCTGCAAAGAAACTGAAGTCAAAGAATGTCCTCTGCTGAGGTGAATGCTGGCCCAAGGCAGGCCTCCTGCCGGAGAAGCCCATGTGTGGTGACAGGCCCAAGACCTGGGTTTCTCTCTGGAGGAGCCTCAGAGGTCCCCATGGAGATGGCAAGGCCTGCATCTCCCTCTGCCCAACGCTGCCTTCTTCAGGCATTGGGGACAAGAGCACCCCCTAGTTCATGGCCTGCCTGCCAACCTCTACGGTGGTCCGCTTCCAGGGAACTCGGGCTCCCCACCACTCTCCCCTCTTCCTCAGGAGCCTTCTCTGCACAGTCCTCTTCGTCCATCTCACCTTCAGCCCCTCTGGCCTTGCAGTCTGCAATGTGGACACTAGCCCCCTTGGTTAGGGCTTTAAGCCACAGGTCCTCACTCTTCTCTACCTGATTGCCTCATGCCTATCCATCTGCTGAGCTTCCCAGGTGGCACTAGTGATAAAGAACCCACCTGCCAATGCAAGAGACATAAACGACGCAGGTTCAGCCCCTGGGTCCGAAAGATTCCCGGGAGGCGCGCATGGAGCTCACTCCAGCGAAGAGTCGGACATGACTGAAGTGACTTAGCACTCACCCACACTTTCCATCTGCCAGGTCTCACTTCAAACATAACTTTCTCCTGAGGAAAACGGATCAGTTTCCTTTGTCACAGCCTCCCATGGAAGGTGTTTCTCTCCTGAAGTTGTTCTGCTGTGGCCTAAAATAGGTAGTGTTTCTTCTGAATTACAAAACATTTTTTCCTGTAAATTCCTAGTGATTGAGAACTGCACTGCTCAGTGTGGTAGCCACTGACCACATGACTACTGAGCCCTTGAAACGTGGCTGGCTGGGGCTTAGTTGTGTGTAAAATGCACATTGGATTTCAAAGACTCAGAATGGAAAAACAATACAAAATACCTCACGAATAATGTATATTAATCATGTTAAAATGATAATATTTTGGACATATTCGGTTAGATAAAATATCTTATTGAAATGGCAATCCACTCCAGTGTTCTTGCCTGGAGAATCCCAGGGACAGGGGAGCCTGGTGGGCTGCTGTCTATGGGGTCGCACAGAGTTGGACATGACTGAACTGACTTAGCAGCAGCAGCAGCAGAAGCCGTCTTGGAGAAGGCAATCGCACCCCACTCCAGTACTCTTGCCTGGAAAATCCCATGGACGGAGGAGCCTGGTAGGCTGCAGTCCATGGGGTCGCTAAGAGTCGGACACAACTGAGCCACTTCACTTTCACTTTTCACTTTCATGCACTGGAGAAGGAAATGGCAACCCACTCCAGTGTTCTTGCCTAGAGAATCCCAGGGATGGGGGAGCCTGGTGGGCTGCCGTCTATGGGGTTGCACAAGGTCAGACACTACTGAAGCGACTTAGCTGCAGCAGCAGCAGCAGCAGCAGAAGCCCTCTTAGCTGACATCATTTGCATGCATTGTTAATCGAGTAAAAGTGTTAAATAACCTGGGGGAGGCCTGTGTGGGGACTTTGGAAGGAAGGATGTGGGTCAATTAGATGGTTGAATTAAGTGAATGCTTGCTTATAGAACATCAATGGTAAATAAACAAGGTAACAACACATTGTGCTATCAAGAGATGCAATTGACAAAGTTAACTAACTAGTGGACTACATTAGACAGAGCTGTAATTCGTTGAATATGGAAATTTCAGTGGGATGGGAGTAAAAGATTGAATTTTAAGGTGGAGGCTAGGTTCAATTGTGGACTTTTATGAGGAATTATAACAAGAGTATTCATTCAGTGCTCGCTTTGGCAGCACATATACTAAAATTGGAATGATACAAAGAAGATTAGCATGGCCCCTGCACAAGGAAGACAAGCAAATTCATAAAGCGTTCCATATTTAAAAAAAAAAAGAGTATTCATTCAGTGGAGTATAGAAAGCTCTTACATGTAAACTTTTGGTATATTTGGTATATACAGACCAAAGAAGTAGTCCACACAGTTCACTTATTCCATGCAGAAATTTAACAAAAATTTACCAGAAGAAATGGGCCCAACATATGCTGGAGAATAACAGTGAAACACCCATTAACAGGGCTAGCGTTGTAGATGCTTACAAGTACAGTAATCATAGGTACAGGCAAGGAATAATTCATTACATTTGTATTTTCCTCTACAATCCAAACTAGGATTGTTTTAACGTGTTGTTGAAGCACAATGTACATAAACACAGAAAAGTGCACATGTAATAGTAGAGCTTGAATCCATCCATCAAATCAGCACCCAGAGAATTCCCTGGTTGTCCAGTGGTTAGGACTCCACACTTTCAGTGCCAAGACCTGGGTTCAATCCCTGGTTGGGGAACTAAGTCTACAAGCCATGACGTGTGGTCCTTCCTTTTCCTCCGCCACACACAAAAAAAAACCTAGCACCCAGAGCAAGAAATGGAGCATTGCAGCATTCCAGGGGCCTCCCTCCCAGGCTCCCTTCAACAACCCCCCAACCCTACTATACACTAGTTTTGTGTTTTTATATTTTTATAGAAATATATATATATGTATTTTGTGCCCTGTGCTTAATTTTAAAGAATCCACCCAATTCTCAGATGTCTGAATGAATCTCAGCTTAGCATTGTACTGAGTTTGGACAAGCCTCTTAATTCACGCCTGCTTCCAAATTCACAGAAGTGAATTATAAAATGTTTACCTAATAGTTGTTGGTAGGATATTACTGCTGGCACATGGTTCCAACTGTTACTTGTACTCAAACTTTTAGCCTGTGAACTTCCTAGGGTGGAAGGCACCTGGACACAATTCTCCACAGTTTAAAGGGAAAATCCACACTATCTGGGCAATGACACACCATCCCCTTATTCTCAAACAAAATTTGGCTACTTGATCTGTCTCACTTTTGGCCAAAGGGAGTAGAGATGCTATTTCTGTTACATACTTATTTATCTCCCCTTCTAAAACATCAGCTTCCTCAAAGGAAGGGTCATGTCCTATTTACCATAGTTCACCTAGTGCCAGGTACTGTAAGCATGCAGGTAAGTACTGGTTGCTAGTTGAACAAATAAGTGCTAACTGTATTGAGTCTTAGGAAATTATGTCAGAATGTTATCCAAACTTTGGCAAAATTATAGTAAAACCAGAGTAGTAAATCTCCCTCCTCCTTTCCCTGTGCTGGTCAGAAAACTCTCCTCAAAGTTAGCACATTCTGTACTTGGAACTTGAATAAGCACACCAGATCTGAGGCCTTCAAAACTAAGGGCAGGAGAGTACACTGCTTTTAACATGGAGTTTGCTCAAACTCAATGTACTGATGCCAAGATATTAAAGTTTTCAAAAACTCTCTCTTCCCAACATGTCAGCTCAGCCATGAATAATTTTCTTCCCTGCTATACTTTATCTTGGTTTTCTACCAATATTTTTAACATCTTCTTGACCTTGTTTAAAATAAAAAACACCCAGGGAAGGGGAAGTAATCCTCCCCTTCCCTGCTTTTATGGAACTGCACTTGTTTTATCCTCCACTACCTAATTAAAAATAACTTTTCACTTCTCACAGAGTCACAGAGTAGGAAGTACCTCTTCAAAACCTTCCATCTGTTTTATATTACAATTAAAAGTCTGATTGGCTGGCAAGCCTACTGCTCTATAACTAGATAAATCAGGCAGGAAATCACATGGTTATATAAGGAGCTCAAAAGATTTTTAACAAAATAATAGCGGACTATAAAGCAAAACTAAGAAAGCCAAGCTATTCACAATCCATTGTGTAAAACAAATACGGTTAATATCTCCTAAGAGTCATGACTATTTTTTAACATTCTTTCAATTTAACACTTCCTGAGACTCTCTAAGCACCACACTAGATGCAGGAGTTATAAAGAGCAATTCCTACTCTTCAAAACATAAAGTCTAGTGGGAACATTTTATGGACGCACCAGGATAATCAGGAAACGACACATACCTGTGCCCTGCAGGCTGCGTAGGATTCTAACAGGTAGGGAGACAAAGAGAAACAGCAATGAGGGGAGGCACGAAGGCAGAAGCATGCATACATTGTTCTGAAAGATCCAGGTCCCCAGGTCCAGATAAGGAAGTGAAGGAGAATTCTTGTTATTTAGGCAACAGACAACTGTGGAAGGTCTGTGAACAGGAGAGGTGATAAAATCTCTGTGTTTTCATGTTTCTTTACCCTCACCGGAGAAGGAAATGGCAACCCACTCCAGTACTCTTGCCTAGAGAATCCCGTGGACAGAGGAGCCTGGTGGGCTGCTGTCCATAGGGGTCACACAGAGTCGGACATGACTGAAGCGACTTAGCATGCACGCAAGCACTGGAGAAGGAAATGGCAATCCACTCCAGTATTCTTGCCTGGAGAATCACAGGGACAGAGGAGCCTGGTGGGCTGCTATCTATGGGGTCACAGAATCGGACATGACTGAAGCGACTTAGCAGCAGCTTTACGCTCACATGTAAGCAGTTGTCTTTCCTCTCAGGACTTAGATTTCACACTGTAAATTAATGTGTTCTGAGTTCATGTGTCAGTCTCACTCACTTGATACAGACATTCCAGTGAGGGGGTAAACTCATTTTAGTCTCTTAATCTGATGGGTTAATCCATCAGATTTCTAAACCTAGAAGGCTAATGGTAAAATCTGGATGGTGACATTGACTAAAGTGATATAATACTGCACAAACCTGTCTGGGTGACCAGTCAGCCATGCCTAGGTGACACCCTGATGTCACAGAACAATTTCTTGATACTTCTGGAGAATGGAGAGCAGAGTGATAAGTGCAATAATCTAAGGCAGAGAGGAAGGAATGGAATTAGAGCTGAGCCTTTCAGTGGGCTAAGATTTTAAAACAGATTTCCACGTGGAAGTTTAGGGAGAGGAACAAGGTTTCTCAGTGAGTGACTGAAGGGAAAGTAACACCATTAAGAGAACAAAGGAGGGGCAGGTTCAAGCTGGAGAAAAAGAGAACATCCTACATTTAAGGTGTTGACAGAAGAGTCATATGGACATCTCTAAAGGCAGTTGAAAATATGGCTCTACATGAGGCTCAAGAAATGGAAATATATTTTCATTTCTTAAGTACAGAGGTCAAGTTGTGTTAACGGATGAAATCACCTGAAAGGAGAAAAATGGTTTAAGCACAGAATATTGGGTTAAGTCGTTCAAGGGTCAGTCAATACAAAACACAAAATCTGAGTGAAATGGGCAATGCCACGTCAGCTTGTACACAGATGCTTTATTGTGGATGTTAACAGTCAACATTGTATGCAAGATTCTCTTACAATGGAAAATTTTTTCCCATACATCAAAAAACTCAATTTAGTCAGGGTAATGGCTGTATTAATGCGAAAACCTTACAACAAAATGCAGTATTATATGTGTAGTCAGTTTCCATGCAAGTATGGCTGCTACATGTTATGTCTGGCATTTTTAACATACTGAAAGAAATTCAAATTGAACATAACAGTATAAAAGGTGATTTAAGATGCCTGACATGTTTAAGATTAAAAAATCTTCTTGCAAAAAGCAACAAAGCAGTTAACTGGAGGATTCAACCAATACCAACTGAAATACGTACTATGTCCAAAAATCCCAAGCTTATCTGCAATATATTACATGTGGGATAATTTAATGCTCAAGAAAAACTATGCTTTAAAAAAATATAGCTCTTCCAAGATATTATACTTTGGTAATTGGAGACTATGTACATCCAAACCAGCCAAAGGCTACATTAAAAAAGAGAAAAGATAAAAGGGAACCATTATGTGCTATTAGTTCAAGGTAACTGAAATTGAAATGATCCAGTATGATTTTGCTACAATCATTGGTTTTACAAAGTGAAATTTCTGTGAGAAGTTCACTAATTAGGAAGCAATCAACATACTTAACAAACATGCTAGGAAGATTCAAATTGGTTCATCTATTTGTTATCAACAAGGCATAATCTTAGTACCACACATTTTCTTCACTTCTCACTACATATAATATGCAAAAATGAGCAAGTAGATTTAAATAGCTTAAAATCCTTTTAGGTCTACTGTTCAAAAGCTAGGCATTAAAATACTTCATATTTCCATTTCCATCAACAGAGAATCTTAAGCTGTTTTTGTTTTAAGGCAGAGCATTTTGGTATTTGCAAGAATTTGCCTGGTAATGGTTGATTCCATTAAGTTAACTTGAGAACTTGCCATCATCATACTTTTTATGTTTTCACACAGTGCAAGTGGTGGTCGCTCTTTCCTTCTCTCATAGCAGCAAGCCGATTCTGCTATTTTCTATAGCAGCATACTTCAGGAGTGGAGAGGGAGAGAGTGTGTCAATTACAAATAATTACAACTACAGTGTACAATTCTATTTACCTGTCAGTGTTTAAGTTGACAGCATACCATTATATGTTTCAAAAAATTACATAAAATCTCTACACAAAAGCAAATAAAGACATTCTTTCAAGAAGAAATAAAGTAAGTGCAAACACCTAAAACAGGCAACTGAAGCAACTGTTGTAACCTGTAGAGAAACACAAAACATTTATAAAAGGACAAATATTTTTATAAATAAAAGATAAGGTTCTCTACTTCTTAAACATTGAGTAAATATAATAAACTTCTAAGTGCAGACTGTTTTTAGGGACCAAAGTACCATATTATTTTTTTAAACAAAATGCAAAAATTTAAAACAAATATACAAATCACCAGATTAATTTATATGACCCCCCATATAATTTAAAAAGAAAATATTAAATTATTATTTAGTAAATTTTTAGAACTACTTTATAACCAACATGATTTAAAGGACATAGTGCAATATTTAGGTAGATGTGACATACAGTATAGATACTGAATTCTTTGCAGCTATAACTTACTACTGTTTCATACTTAAAAGTCAAAATTGTTCTTTACTATGTTATCTGTAATAACAGGAAACAACATTGGCTTCTAGACACCCTGTATAAGTTTAAATATCTACATTTAAGCTTTAAAAATGAAAATAAATTATAAAAACAGATTTCTTTCCAATTTACAAAGTTTTCCTGCTCCTACATACTGTACAATACATTCAACAAAACTCTCAGCTCTCTGAGATTTATGGAGAAAATACTGACTCTTTACCAATAAGGAAAAAACATTTTTGCAATGCCTTTTGTTTTGAGGACTATGCTCAAATAAATACATTTAACACTGTAGTTAATTTTACTATTTTTTGAAAAATACCAAAAATTAGTAGTGCAACTTTTATTCTTTTAAATGCCTTCCCACTGTGTTTCTCTGTAAATGGTAGCCTAAGTAAATCAGCAGATAGGCAAAAGTACTTCATAAGGCCATGTGTGCTTTCTGTATAGAGACTAATTTCAGAAATCACACATACTCTAAGACCTATCTATAACAAAACTGCAGCATCAGGAGAGTAGCAACATGTATCTTCTGAAGAAAAGATGTGAGAATTTACTTTCAGAATATCCTTGAACATTCTAATATGATTTCCCCATCTTGTTTTTTAAAAACAATTTTTAAAAATCTCATGTCTTAATAAAATAAACTATGAAATTGCCTACCCCTTACTTAAGTGCCTAGCTTTCTGCTTGCCCAATATGAAGAAGGATGTAAACCGTTTTAGGGCTGTTTTAAAACTTTAAAAACAATCAACAAAAAAAATTCATTGCAGCCTAACTTAGTATAGAATCTAGTAAGGGAGTGGGGGCATTTCATCAGTCTTAGTAACAATCACAGTATGAGAGCTCTTGAAGTGCTGCCTGTAGCTGTGTAAGTACTCAAATATCTTCTTGCTTGTTCAGTCATGATAAGTTGGTCTTCTGTCTTCCCATAAACCACTGTTTCCCATTCACAAGTTGACTAGGAAGGAAATATTAATAGTGATGTGAAAACTGCTAAGAAAACTATCCATTCTACTTCACAATTAAGACTTTTAAAAAATCAATTAATTGATTGGATATTTGATAATTACTATAAAATGTTTTTTACAATGGCATTGTGATTCTTTTTAAATAATGATGTTTCAAAATCATATATTAAAATGTTTATGATCAATTGTTAGTCAATGTTTTAGCAATATACAGGCCTGTGAAGGCAGTTTGAAAGTTCTATTTCCATAGCTGCCCCTCAAATCAATTCCAGTTTATTTTTAAATTGGAGTATATAGTTGCTTTACAAAATCAGTCTGAGCACAGAAATATCAGTCTTTACTGCTTCAAAGTTTTGCAAAAGATTTAAAGAGGATATAATGTCAAAAAATGAACCGAGAATGCTTTATGTCTTGCAAACTAAGAAAAATAACACAAAGTCAAGTTTACATTTGTTGTCCTCTATTATCAAGGTTACTACTGTATAGGTATGACCTCCTATGAAATAAATTTTCCTGAAAAGTTCTGTGTTAAACACTGGTAAATCAGATCACGCTAAATGGATTCAGAGAATGTGCTGCACGGCTCTGTGAGGAGCAGCGGCTCAATAAGGAGAGGAGGCCCCACACAGCTGACTGCCAAAGATGTTTTCAAGGAATGCTTGAATGTCAGGAACGCTAGTTCTGCAACCTTTGTGGCGTAAAGAAGAGAACTTTTTCCTCAGTGACCTCTCAAATTCTCTAGGTTGAATTCTTAAGATACAGTAAAAAATTTTCCAGCTTTCATTTGCAGCGACATAATGGCTGCACAGTATCTGAAAAAAACCATTTTGTTTTACCACTATGAGCCAGAAAGTTCACTGGAAACCATTATACCAACAAAATCAAGTTGAAACTGCTTCCAACCACTTACCCTTTAAAAGCTGCAATTTGGGCTACAATTATTTATTACAGAAGAAGAGGTGCCAGAAGTAGATTTAGGTATTTTTAGTTTAAGAATGAAACAGTGCTTAAGAAATCACCAGGAGAGTCCCCAGTTGTAATTCCAGGTGTTTACTTTATATGTGCCCTGATGAGTGAGTCTCTCAGAAACCCAAATCTAGTTTGAGTGACAAAACAATGGTGAATGTCTAGTTACTATTATAGTCAATTTTGAATTTAAAAGAAAAAGTATGATTTGTGATCAGTAGGTCCAAAGTGATAACTGAATACACAACAACAAAAGTCACTGAAAGAAATTTATAAATTCATACCTGAAGATTCTTTTCCAATGTGACAACTTTGGAAGTGTTAGGGTTTGGTTTCTTTTTATTAAGTGTATATGTTTTGTTGGTTGAATTTATATCTTGTTTTTCAGGAGTCAAGTTGCACCTATTGTCATGTATTTCCAATAATGGTATCATTAATAAAGATGTTGTAAATATATTTTCTGACTAAGAGAAAAAAGAAAGAGGAAAATAAAATAACTAATTCAAAAATGGAGACGAACAGAAGGACTAAGGAGTAAGTGGTAGTGGAAATCCTGTGCATGTCCCTCCAAGGAAGCTTTCACTCCGATGAAATTTCTAGCAATGTAGCGAAATTAAATATTTAAAAGGTGAACCAAAGATAAACATTGAAATTTCAAGCTTTGAGGACTACCACTCTTTGACATCATAAGAGAGCTAACTTCTCTCAAAACAAAAAACAAATATAAAAAGCAAGGATGTGAATGAAATATTCTCTACAGTTAACTGTTTCTCTCTGAATTAGGCTGAACACCACCAATGGAAACCCTCTATGATCTCTAATGAATTAACCACACAATGAGTAAAGCACAAGAACCACTAGAGCTTAAAGTAACCATCTTAATATAAGGAAAATCCTTTACAAACCTGCAAGTCTGAAAGGTCTTCATTTAACAGTTGAGTACCTGGTTCTTCTTTTTCCCAATTATCTAAGATTAGTGATTTTCTGACCTTCTTGACAGAAGCGGTATGCTAGAATGAATAATTTACAATAGGGACATTATGGCCAAGTCACTGGAACATGATAAAGACTTTTATCAACACAATACTAAAAGATCACCTCTTGCTTGCAGCTTTTGTAAGCAGGTTCATCTTCCTCTTTGAGGAATATGTCTCTTCCAGTTTCTTCTTTTAAAACTTCCCGAATATCTTCTTCCAAGAAGGCAAGTGGCTGTGACTAAATTATTTTTAAAAGGGGTTTTAAAAAGCCTTTTATAGCACTTCCTTTTTTCTCCCCATATATAGAAACCCAACTTTTATACTTTTTCATTATTGGCATAATTTTCTCCCAGCCCCTATAGACATATAAGTTGAATAAATTAACTAATCCATTGAATGGCAAAAATAATACTACACATTGCAAGCACTGAATGAAGTGCGCCACTTCCTTCATGGCAAGGCACTAAATAAAAGTCTTCCCTTGGGGGAACCCATTATAGCTCCTGCTTCAATCAGGAGCTTCAGAATTTAAAAAAAAAGAGATTACTTCCCTATTTTTACATAAAAATAGCAAACACAGAATAAATTTGGGCGACAGTAGCTCTCCGTATCCTATTTTTATTGTAGTTATTATACAGTGTGTAATTACTAGTTTGCATGTTTGTCTAACCACTACATATGTAAGCTGTATAAGAGCTTTTTCTTCTGTATACATCTCTCCACATCTAGCCTTAAGCTTAGAGCTGAGTCGGTGTTCAGGAAGCATGCGTGTGTGCATGTGTGTCTGTGGCTGTCTATGTGTGTACTGGAGTGTGGGAAGGGAGAATACAAAAAAAAAACTTGAATGTGGGCTGAATGATGAAATAGTCTCAAAATATTATTCATTTATCTTTCTATCAAATAACTACAGAAAGTCACTCAGTCACGTCCAACTCTCTGAGATCCCGTGAACTATGAAGTCCATAGAATTCTCCAGGAAAGAATACTAGAGTGGGTAGCTGTTCCCTTCTCCAGGGGATGTTCCCAACCCAGGGATCAAACCCAGGTCTCCAGCATTGCAGGCAGATTCTTTACCATCTGAGCCACCAGGGAAGTCCTCAAATAACTAAGCATACTATATAATTCAGAAAAAAATGTAAATTATATTAAGACCTACCATAGGTCTTAAGATCTACCATAACCAAGACCTGTTTAAAAAAAAAAAGCAATCTAAGCTCCACTAAACCAAAGAACAAACTGGCAGCGTGTAATGACCAGCAGCTTACATTCCCAGTCAACAAAGTTAGAGAGAATAGCATCCATACATAAACGAGATTTCACAGTACTTACAAAAATTTTTAAATGGAAACAATGTTTAAAGTGTTTTCATCTATAGCCTGAGACATGCAGGAATTATGTGAGTATTTCTCTGTGTTGCTCTAAGAGCTCTTGTTTTAAGGATTACGTTTCACAAAGAACACAGGTTATGTGTTCTTAAAAAGGAATCTGAAATCCGTTCTTTCGCCTGTAAGAATGCAAGTGCCCTAAGATGTGGTGCATATATAATGGAATACTACTCAGCCATTAAAAAAGAAAGAAAACATCGTATACAGGAACACTGATGGACTCAAGAGATTATCATACTAAGTCAAAGCAGACAGAGAAAGGGAAATACCATATGATATCACTTACATATGGAATCTAAAATATGACACAAATGGGCTTATGTATGAATCAGAAACAGACTCACAAAGATAACAGACTTGTGGTTGCCATGGAGGAAGAGGGGTTGGAGGGGGAAAGACTAGGAATCTGGGGTTGGCAGATGCAAACTATTATATATAGAAAGGATAAAAAACAAGATATAGCACATGGGACTATAAAATTATTCAATATCCTGTAATAAACCATAATGGAAAAGAATATGAAAAAGAATGTATATATATGTAACTGAATCACTTTGCTGTACATCAGAAATTAACCTGACATTGTAAATTGATTATACTTCAGTTTAAAAAAAAAAAAAGGAATACAAGTGTCCGAGAAAGCCAAAATCTAAGAAGTACATCTGATCCATAGTAAGATATGAAAGAAATCTCAGTGGTTAGCACACAGCAGGTGCTCAGTAAACAACTGGAGGAATGAAGTCAGCTTGCTGCAAATGAGCCTGCAGATATTTTAGAAATTTTACTTGCAAAACCTATACTTTCCTTTTATCTTAAATTTTTTATGAAAACAACCTATTTTGGCAATGGATAAATTCTTCCCAAACATGAACAAACTGATAGGGACTTTAGATACCTGAATCCTAATTTCTTGTGCATTATTATTAAAATAAATATTTTGATTCAAAGTATATGTTGGCGAAATGACCCTGAGGAACTGTCAGAATTTTTCAAATGTTTTCAAATTATTGCTTATTTTTAGAATTCTCAATTAGGCCCTACACCCTTATAAAGGCAGGAACCACACCTGATATGTTTAACATTACATCCCCAAAAGACTAGCCCAGCAGCTGGCACCCCAGGAGGCACTCAGTCAGTATTTGTCAAATTAATGGGTTTTTTTTCAATGAGTAAAAAATCGCTGAAATAAACTAGTTAAATCAACTAGGTAAGTCCATACAATGGAACAGTACAAAAACATGAATGCAATTTATAAATTTAAAAAGGTTACCAAAAAGTACATAATGTGATCCCACTATTATTATGTATATGCATAAAAACTAAGAAGTTTAGAGAACACTAAAGTTTTTTTTTTTAATAGCAGTATATGGAGCTAAGTGGCAAAAAGACCTGATCAATCCTATTATGTACCCTCTAAAACAGTATTTCAAAATAAGGAAAAGACTAGAACATTTGAGTGCGATACATGCTTTTTCGTAGAAAATTGATCAAGTAAACCAGAATTTATTAACTGATTTATATAACTAAAGTACCCTAGAAATGGCCATTTTAAAAATCATATTTTATTTCTAATGTACCTAATTTGTCAGTAATCTATATCTGCCTAGAATCAGAATGCTCATGGCTCACCTAAGGTACTTCAACATTGACAATATATATATGAAAGTACCTGCCTAAACTATTCTTATAAGATTTGCCACCTCTATTCACGTACTACTACTGTTACCCATCATTATTAAAATAAAATAGCAGCAACTAAGCACATACTACTTGAATCCTAGTACCAGCCCCTTAATTTCTATTATCTACCTTCATAAATAACCTGCTGGGGTGTTTTGTAATATCCACTGAATAGAAGAGGAAACTGAGCCTTAAAGAGGTATCGTGATCAGTTTCATAAATATAACTAGGAATGTGCTTATGTAATTTTGTTGTTTAAATCGTGTCCGACTCCTTGTGACCCCATGGACTGTGTAGCCCACCAGGCTCCTCTGTCCATGGGATTTCCCAAGCAAGAATACTGGTGTAGGTTGCCATTTCCTTCTCCAGTGCTTATGTATATCAAAATATTAAAATTATTTTATTATACTGTAGGTAACTGCTACTGCAACTACTAAAAGGTAGGTTTTAGTATTAAGAAATGAGTTCTACTGATACTTGATTTGCTTTCTCTGGATGACATAAAGAAAGTGTAAATTCAAAACCAGCCAAGCAAGGGTTTATTTACAAGGAAAAAGATTAACACAAATTCAAACGTATAGGAGGTAAGTCTTTTTAATCCAGTTCATTGAACATCTTTTTTAAATGTTAAAAATCAAGGATAAAAAAATCAAAATTTGTCTTATTAATATTAGGAACGTTTTTAAAAATAAAAGGAGTATACACACCACAATTTTAAGAGGTCCATATTTTTTCTCCTGAGCAGCAAGCGCATTCTTAAAAGGAGTAGGAGTCCTTGGTGTGGTACCCAATAAGGATCTTCTAATAGTAGGTGTTCTAAACCTGTCCAGATATTTTTATTATAGTCAAAATTTGATTTCATGTAAGTTAAGGAAGACAAAGCCATCATAAAAGCACACACTGAATGTTTCTGGTATATATACATGCTTTATATATACATGCTTTAAATATTCCAAGACTTTTAAAATTTGCCTGCCTAAACTATTCTTATTCCAATCATCTTAAAACAGAAAAAAGATTAATGTAGAAATAAGTACTAAAAATGTTATTTGCTTAAGATCAAACTTCTATACCACCTTTAGCTGATTTCTAGTCTCCTAGGGATAAAATTCAAGGTTATGATTTTTTTAAATTCTAAATCTCATAGGAAAAGGATTATGATATACATATAAATGGACAAAAAGTTAATCTACTTTTGAAACTGCTTCCCATTTTCTTCAACACAATTACTTAGTATCTACTTACCCTACATTTTCCTTTTGATCTTTGGGGGTTGTTTCCTTATGAAGAGGAGTTGTAATGAGAACCTTCTGCCCACAAATAGGGGTTGATGTGAATGAAGGATTTTCTATATTAATTTGTTCATTTCCAGGACATGTGTTGAAAAACTAAAAAAGAGAGTGTAGAGACAATTTCTAAAATGTAAAAATCCTACACAAATATCAAACTGTTTAAATTTTCAAGTTATTTCTCCATTCCTTTCTGGAAAAGATACCAATAATAATATATTTACATTCCACTCTATAAAAATAAAGTTCCACTAGAGCAGGAAATTTTGTTTTGTTCATTGCTGCTTCCCCAGCTCTTAGAACAGTGTTTAACACCTAACAGGTAATCCAAAAATAGCTATTTAACAAAAATCCAAAAGTAACAAAACACAATAAAAAATTTCCAAACAGTATATCTTATCAAATGAGAATCTATAGAAGCCATAACTAGCTGCTTTGCTAAAGGTAAGCTTTGTACAATGGTATAACTGAAAAAAAGTTTTATGATTTTATTAATAAATGATCTTAAATGCTCCTTTCTATAAGAACATAGAGAACTCAGAGTAAGTTTGTGGTGTGCTGTGCTTAGTCGCTCAGTTGTGTCCGACTCTTTGCGACCCCATGGACTATAGCCTGCCAGGCTCCTCTGTCCATGGGGATTCTCCAGGTAAGAATACTGGAGTGGGCAGCTTATCCCTTCTCCAGGGATCTTTCCAACCCAGGGATCAAACCCAGGTCTCCCTGGGCAGATGAGCAAGCAGATGCTTTACTGTCTGAGCCACCAGGAAAGCCCAAGAATACTGGAGTGGGTAGCTTATCCCTTCTCCAGAGGATCTTCCCGGCCCAGGAATTGGACTGGGATCTCCTGCATCGCAGGCAGACTCTTTACCAGCTGAGCTACCAGGGAAGCCCCAGAATAAGTTTAACTAATAAGAAATACAGCTGTCTGGCAAATGTGCCTATTTAGAACACAGTTCAGAACCTTTGAGCAGCCAAAACTGGTATCACAGAGTCTATTTTCCAAATGACACAATTTACACATTGGATTTTAACTTACATACAATTGCAAAATACTAATTTATTTTTGTAGCCAACAGATTAGAAGCAATCATAAGAAAAAGTAAAACCTGCTTTAAGGCTGCTTATAACTGAAATGAGTTCTAGCTCTATCATTTCTGATGCCTGTAAGCCACAGGATAAAATCCAAGCTCTTTGCTATGGAATATACCTTCTTTATGGGCTTCCCAGGTGGCTCCAGTTGTAAAGAACCTGCCTGCCAATGCAGGGGATGCAGAAGATGTGGGTTCAATCCCTGGGTTGGGAAGATCCCCTGGAGGAGGAAACAGCAACCCACTCTAGTATTCTTGCCTGGAGAATCCCATCGACAGAGGAGCCTGGTGTACTACAGTCCACGGGGCACAGAGTCAGACACAACTGAAGCGACTTAGCACACCACAGCACAGCATACGGTTTTTATAATCATGCCTCAGCTTCTCAGCCACTTTCCATCTTAGAATTTACTCAACAAAAACTGCAGGCATGCAAAACTCCAAAAACAAAACTGCTAGTGTGCTCAACCCAGGTTCACTTTCCTCAGGACACTCTGCAACTCCTGAGGGTGCACTGGGGCAGGGGGCGGGGTGGTAAATTTTCAGAGAAAACAGTGGCTTTGTGGTCACTGCCAGATATTCATCTTCCCAGCATCAAAATATACCTCCAATATAACAGCCTCCAAGTTTACTTGGCCATTAAACTTCCTTCTTCTTCCATAAAACTTTTTCACCTCCGTCAATACACTTTAAACAAATACCAGCGTCATCTCTTTCTTACTGACCTTGGACAAGTTGCTTAACTTCTGAATTTCATTCTAACTACCTCCAGAGGTTTTCTGCAAGAGCATTAACTAAGAAACTATAAGAAAAGTGTTTAGCACACAGCCTGGAATATGGTGTTCATTAAGACAGACAGTATTATAAAATCAAAGAAAGAGTTTGCCCCAATATAAGTATCTGCTCCCCAAAAATATAACTACAGGAGAAAGCAGGTTAATTCCTGACATCCCTAGATGACCTTCTGACACATGAAATTCTTCTAAGAAGCAGTTGTCTAGGAATATATACCTGGTACTTCTTAAATAGTCAGTCAGGAAACTGGCTCTCTGTCTCAGTTCTGCCATTAGATAACTGTGGGCAAGGCATTTTCCCTTTCTGGGCCTACTTCCTGATGAGTTCTACAAACATGTGGAACTATGTATTTAAGACATCCCTTTCAGCTCTAAACACTGTAAGATAAAATGCAACTACTTCACTTCCTGGGATACTTTTCTGATTTATCCCAGCTCAGCACTCTCACACATCTGATTACAGTATACATTTTTATGTGTTACTAAAGCAATGAACTAGATGCTAGTATGGATATCCAAGATCCAATTCAATCGAGCTCACCAACAGTTGGAAACATGAACAGAAGCAACACAACTACCTGTGAAGGAGAAAATGGTAGTGTTTTCACCGGTGTGTGTTTTAGTGCTGTGTGACCACCGTCGTTGAATGAGCTGTCGCCAAGCTCACCGCCCGGGGACTGGCCCACTCGCATTCTTCTCTTCTTTCTGAGGATGGTTGGTGGAGTGCTAAACTTAGCCACACTTGGGGAGGTTAAAGGAACAGCCTCGCCGTCTGCCCCATTACAACCGTTTTTTTTCCCTTCGAGTACAAGACTGACGTTAAACTGACATTCCATGGCGCCTTCGCTGTGCTGAATTCGCATTAGTTTAACTGGCGTGGACTTGACAGGTGAAGCAGCAGCATCAGAAAGATCGAAGCTAGTAACATCACTCCATGCTACAGGATCCTGCAACAGATTAAATTCCTAACTAAAGTTATTAATATTATAACCTGGTTACATCTAGTCTTGAACATAGGATAATGATTTCCAGAGTTAATTGACTACCCATTTTTATCTATCAAAATAGGCTTTCCTTGGTTCATCCTTTTTTTTTTAAGCAAGACCATCTGAGAGGTACAGATTATGGTTTTACTACAACTCCAATTTGGAACATTTCAAAATAACGCTTCATCTAATTCAGTAGCTGAAGCTTATTACCGAAGTACTTCAAATGAAAGGAACAAATTACATTATTTTCATAAAACAGTATAGTTTGTCATAAAATTCCACATTCTATTCTATCAGAAAACTTTACTCTCTATTCTACATCTGCATAATCATTTGGTAACATGTACGGCTTCCCTGGTGGCTCAGATGATAAAGAATTTGTCTGAAATGCAGGAGACCTGGGTCAGATCCCTGAGTAGGGAAGATACCCTGGAGAACGAAATGGTAACCCATTCTAGTATTCTGGCCTGGAGAATCCCACGGACAGAGGAGCCTGGAGGGTTACAGTCCATGGGGTCGCAGAGTCAGAGACGACTAAGTGACTGACACACAAAAACACACATGGAGTATCTTCAAAGTGGTCACACACTGTGATTCAAAAATTCAATTTAACCTAAGGACATAATCATGATTTTGCACAAAGCTTTTTACACATATTCTATAATTTGTAATACTGAAAAAACAATACCAGACAAATGTCCAATAATAATAGTACATTGGGTAAATAAAATTTGCTACATTCATATGATAGAATACCATCAAACCATTTATATTCAAGTTTAAAAACAAGTTAAGAAAATAGGGACATGATCATGGTATAATGTGGGAAAAAAATTCACAAGCATTAGTGCACATCTGAGTTTAAAAAAACATGCATATGTTTTATATGTATAGAACAGAGCCTGAAAGGAAATACATCAAATTATTAACTCTAGATTTATGGAGGATTTTCATTTTCTTCTTTAATTTTCTCTACTTTCCAACTATCTCTAATATACAACTTGTATAATAAGTAAATACATATATTTTTTGCCAAAAAACACCACAAAATATCAGAACAAAATTAACCATGACATACAAGGTAATGTGCAACATAAAATTGGTGAGTATCCATTAAACTGTTTCTGAATATGAAACCATAAATCTAAAATTGAGCTTTTTGATAATTTCACAATTTCAAACTTACAGATTCAATAAGTTCAAGAGTTTCTGCAAATTCTGGGATGGTCTGTAGAGAGGACAGCACAGCGTTTGCCTCCACGGCCAGGAACTTTGTAGGTGAGTTCTGCTGAGCAGACACAGTCTGATTTTCACCCATACTGTAAAACTCACTAGCGTGCTCCTCGAGGCTATTTAGAGTATTAGACATGCTGTCATCCATGAGGAAACTACCAGGCCAGCTAGAAAAGCTTCCAGGTTGCTGAAAGTACAGAAGAAATTTGAAAATTACTTGTCATTCCCAACCTAAGCAAAAATGTGGATTTTAAGTATGAGTTTTTCTAGGAAAACATCCTTTACAACATTTCAGCTAAAAATATAGTAACAAATATACCATCTTTCCTTAAAATTGACCCAAAAGCTTTTTTCATTAAACCTCATGTTGACTATATTTCTTTTGTCTAACTCACATTTTTTTTAAACCTATAATGTCATGGTGAGATAAAACTAGTATGTATATACTACAAAATAAGGTCCAAACTCCTAGAATCTGACTTTTCTGTACTTTTCAAACTTCATCTCCCAACACAAGCCCTCTTCCCAGGGAATACGGAATAACCCAACTGTAGTACCTGCAGCTCCCGGTAAGTTTTGGTCTTTTACCCTAGAAAAAGGGAGCATTCTCTTTATCTAGAAGGCTCAAAGTACTGACCAGGAAAAATTCCTATTCCTCATTCAAGATACAGTTCAAATACTGGGAAGTACTCCATCCTATTATACAATATTAACTGCTCTGTTTATAATAATGTCCAAGTTCATCTCTTTTGCTAATATATATTCACTGTCTGTCTTTCAAGACTAAGCTCAAATAGGAATTCTTCCGGGAACCCTTCTGACTACCTAAATCTCAATCTTCTATGAACTCCCATAAAACTGTGTGACTTACTTTATCATACTGTTTCCCCACTGCAAAGTAAATCCTTTGAATTCAGGGACTGTGCCATTTTTCCTGATCTTGCTAGAGATGTACACTGGCCAATTTACTTATCCTTAGAGCCTAGTTTTCTAGTGTCTCATAACAAAAAACAAGAAGTGAGATCTTGAAGACCCATGGTTAAGAAACAATACATAATCTGAGAACTGTTAAGAATGGCAGATTCTAAGAGCTTCCATCATTAGGAAAAAAAAGGTTTTTTTCCTTTTTCTTTTCTTTTGGTTATCTATATTAGACAACGAATGTTCACTAAACTTAACAATATGTAAGTAAAATCATGATGCTGTACACATTAAGCTTATACAGAGCTATACTTAATTATATCTCAAAAAAATAGGAAAAAAACAAGAAGCAACAGGATGTAAAGTGTAGAGTATGGTCCAAAGAACCCTCTGCGGTGATGAAAATGTTCTACACTGGAGGCTGCTCAACATGGGTGCCACCAGCCATAAGAGCAACAACAATGTGGCTAGTGCAACTGAGGAGCTGAATTTTAAAATTTTGAATTAAATGTGGCTGAAGCATCACTACGAACAAAGCTAGTGGATGTGATGGAATTCCAGTTGAGCTATTTCAAATCCTGAAAGATGATGCTGTGAAAGTGCTGCAACTCAATATGCCAGCAAGTTTGGAAAACTCAGCAGTGGCCATAGGACTGGAAAAGGTCAGTTTTTATTCCAATCCCCAAAAAAGGCAATGCCAAAGAATGCTCAAACTACTGCACAATTGCACTCATCTCACACGCTAGTAAAGTAATGCTCAAAATTCTCCAAGCCAGGCTTCAGCAATGTGTGAACCATGAACTTCCTGATGTTCAAGCTGGTTTTAGAAAAGGCAGAGGAACCAGAGATCAAATTGCCAACATCCACTGGATCATGGAAGAAGCAAGAGAGTTCCAGAAAAACATCTATTTCTGCTTTATTGACTATGCCAAAGCCTTTGACTGTGTGGATCACAATAAAGTGTGGAAAATTCTGAAAGAGATGGGAATACCAGACCACCTGACCTGCCTCTTGAGAAACCCATATGCAGGTCAGGAAGCAACAGTTAGAACTGGACATGGAACAACAGACTGGTTACAAATAGGAAAATGAGTCCGTCAAGGCTGTATATTGTCACCCTGCTTATTTAACTTATATGCAGAGTACATCATGAGAAACGCTGGGCTGGAAGAAGCCCAAGCTGGAATCAAGACTGCTGGGAGAAATATCAATAACCTCAGATATGCAGATGACACCACCCTTATGGCAGAAAGCAAAGAAGAACTAAAGAGCCTCTTGAGGAAAGTGAAAGTGGAGAGTGAAAAAGTTGGCTTAAAGCTCAACATTCAGAAAATGAAGATCATGGCATCCGGTCCCATCACTTCATGGCAAATAGATGGGCAAATAGTGGAAACAGCGTCAGACTCTATTTTGGGGGCTCCAAAATCACTGCAGATGGTGACTGCAGCCATGAAATTAAAAGACACTTACTCCTTGGAAGAAAAGTTATGACCAACCTAGACAGCATATTCAAAAGCAGAGACATTACTTTGCCGACAAAGGTCCGTCTAGTCAAGGCTATGGTTTTTCCAGTGGTCATGTATGGATGTGAGAGTTGGACTGTGAAGAAGGCTGAGCGCCAAAGAATTGATGCTTTTGAACTGTGGTGTTGGAGAAGACTCTTGAGAGTCCCTTGGACTGCAAGGAGATCCAACCAGTCCATTCTGAAGGAGATCAGCCCTGGGATTTCTTTGGAAGGAATGATGCTAAAGCTGAAACTCCAGTACTTTGGCCACCTCATGCAAAGAGTTGACTCATTGGAAAAGACTGATGCTGGGAGGGATTGTGGGCAGGAGGAAAAGGGTACGCCAGAGGATGAGATAGCTGGATGGCATCACTGACTTGATGGACTTGAGTCTGAGTGAACTCTGGGAGTTGGTGATGGGCAGGGAGGCCTGGCGTGCTGCGATTCATGGTGTCGCAAAGAGTCGGACACGACTGAGCGACTGAACTGAACTGAACTGAATAGCTACCATATCTTAGAGAACATATTGCTCAGTCCATTGGAAGCACTCAAGAAACAGTACCTGTTACTATTAAAATTAAAAATCACTAGAATGTAGTACATATTTACAATAGCAAAATGTTAAGTCTCAAGTTAAGGTGAAAAAATAACTTTCCAAGACTGTTTCAAAACAAGTTCCATCTATTTTAAAGAGTCCTATAAATAAAAGAAATTAAAGCAATCTTATTTCACTAGTGTAGCCACTTTCTGAGTTTACAATCACTTTTTGGAGATAACTTCCAAACCATATACATGTCAACTTAGTTTTCAGGCAGGAAAAAGATTCAAAGAGGGAGCTTACTAGGGCCCACTGGCAAAACCATAAATTTTTTTGTAATCACATACATCTGATTCTGAATACCTAGCAATTAATTTGCAGAGTTAATACAAGGATTACCAGGAATACATCTAGCACATCTACAAGAGTGGAATATAATGAATACTCAGAAAAATGGCAATCATTATTACCACATAATTGTCTAGAATACTTTATATGAATATAGATTCTGTTATACTGGATGCAGCAATTTCCCTCTAAAATTGCCTATCTCCTTATACAACCAGATCTTTATAACAGTGGATTTTAGATAGCAAGTTTGAAAAAAAAAATAATTAGTAACTTTCTTCCTTTTTAATGCAAAATAGCAATTCTTTTAATTGTATTTTCCTATTAAATTACAAAATTACACTATTATCAAAAATTTTAAATGTGCTTAAACCTGAATATATTATCTATAAATGTGGGCCCTCTAATCATGGTTATTTATTTGCAGTTTCTTAATAAAACTGAAATTAAGTATACTTCAGGTATTCCTGTTTGCCCATGGTATTTGTAGTTGCAAAACAAAAATTACTTTTCCCATGGTATTCATCTCATTTACTACAAGTAACAAATTTCATTTTTATTAATACCATCTGAAATGATTTAAAGACATCACCAGTTGCCTCATAATACTATTTCAAGCCCTGAGGTTATTCTATTTAGTAATTTTGTATTAGTCCCCAGTCACTCTAAATATATTGTCCCCTGACTCTGCCCCAGATCAAGAAAAACACTTTCCTAAATGTAAAAAAATCCCAGGATATTAAACTTTCAAAACTGTCATTTAAATACAAATGTTTTTTCTTCCTAACACAGCCTGTTTAACTTAGCTAGAATCATTATCATTTATCCTGATTAAATACTCATAGTTATTCTCATCAACCAAATCTCAGACAATACTTTTCATATCTGGTAATCAAAACCCACTTCCATTGAAAGATTTCTTTAGACAGCATAAAACCTAAATCTTTCCTTTTCCTATATTTAAAACATTACTTTTTCCAATTTACTGAATTTGTGTTCTAATACAGTAGACAAGAAAACATTTTCAAATGGAGAATAAAAATAATTCTGAAGTACAGAAATCTCTCTACATATCTAATTAAATTCCTTAAGTTTCTTTTTTTTTTCCTATTAAGGCCATTATCATATGGAATGTCTAACAGAAAATAAAGCCTAATCTAATCCACACATTTTCACAAATACACATATTGAAGATTATACCTTGTTTGTTTGATATTATTCAAGAACCATCTTAATACAAAACACTGTAAAGTATGTTCCAAGAGATGCATATCAAAAACAGGCAACTTCAAAGTTGCAAATTAGAAAAACTATTTTCAGTCCATACTAAAATCTGAAATCACAATGAATATGCTTTCCATTTGCTGGCATACAAAAGTCAGTGCTGATTAAAACTATAAAAGCATATAAAGCACATAAAAGAGTCTAACAATAAAATAAAACACTTTAGATTATTTCTTACTGATGGAACTCGTTTTCTTCTAACTTCATTCTCAGCCGACATAAGAAGCAACTCAAGTTCCTTTATTTTTTTTTCCTTATCAGGATCTTCATCTACAAAAGGTTGCTAAAATAAGTTAAGCAAAAGAGAAAAAACAGATTATTTACAAAATTGCTTTTTTATTATTAATGTTCTAAGTTTTATTTTCTTCTATGCAACATAAAGTCTATCCTCTCTAATAAAGCTTAATACTACAAAATCCCAAATACTCAGTATCACACTTCTTCTGGGACCTAAAGAGGTGCTGGTAAATATTTTCAATTTAACAGAAAAGAATTGGGAAATTTAAATGCATGAAAAAACTTACACTGTATCATCTAATCAATTTAAAATTTTACATGTGGAATTTATTTTAATTTATTGAATCTGAATATATACATTCTACCCAGTTTAGTAAAAATATGTTCATGCATAACTTGAATGTTCTAAGTTGGAAGAATGAAAGAACCACCTCACTAGTGTTGTGAACTACTTTACATTGGTACAGTTTATATTTCTCAAACACACTTAAAAACTTTCTCCTTTAATGCTATAATACTCAAAATAAGTAGATCAGATAGTATTGCTTTTGGCGAAATTTTATAGATGAGCAACAGGCACTATTAGAATTTGAAAATGTTTGAGTGTTTCCTTTGGGGTTTGGTTTTGTTTTTCAATAAATAAAAAGTTACCTGAATAAAGGCAGAAGCAGCCTGAACATGTTCTACACAATTGCCTTCAGATGATACATACTGATAGCCTGGGATCTAAAAAAGTAATTTAAAATTAATATCATTAATATCATACATATAACACTATAAATTTTTAAAAATCTGAGGCAAAGCACAAAAACTGAATAAGATATCAACGTGGAAAAGTCAGTATCTCTGTCAACTTTGAGTATTTACACATATAGTAATTTCTTAATAGCTACATCTTATTCTTAAAATCTATTGACTAAAAGGCATAACTTTATTAGCAAAGACCTATTTTCCCCTAAATGAAATATGAGAATTACTTGGGCTAGATTTATCACCCAATCAGTCTACTTATTATCTACAATATCTACCAAGTGTTTTTTAAAATCTGCTATTAAAGGATTGCTCTATCTCCTGGAGAAGACAAAAGAATTGTGTTTTATCATTCAGGGCAAAGGACTGATTGGCCCATATGAAGCACTTATGCAGCTGGAGACTAAAGCAAGTCTTCAGTATTCACATCTCCTACTCCTACCACCGCCCCCTCCATGCCAACCTCTGTATAGAAAGATATGAAAACAGAGGCTGCTTCTATTATTTGTCTCAGAAAAACAATCAGGATCACTTATGTATTTTTAATATTTTGACAACAGACAATGAATTATTCTGTCTCTTTTCTAAAGAATCTGTAATAAAATTTTTGAAGTTGCATGCAAATTTAGTGTGCAGTGGTAGGGAGAAATTTGAGAAGAACCTCATAAGATTTTTAAAACCTTAAAATCTAATAAATATATATAGGAAATTGTCTATCTTCCATAATGGCCTATGTAAATCAGTAATGGAAAAGCATTATGTATAACTTCTAACACAGAACTTAATTTTTACATTTGATTAATATCAGTTATTGCTCAACTTCCAATGAATTAGAAACATCTTTCTCAAACTTTTCATTTTAACCTGTGACAGTACTTCATACCAATCCATTTTCTTTCAAGTCAAAAGTAGAATTAGCTTTTCAGCAGTTTAAATGACTTGAACTATGCATACACAAATCTTTCAAGAATCATTAAAAGGTAAATAATTCTTAAAAGTGTAAGAAATACTCTCACATTTCAATATATTCTGATTGAGAGTATTAAACACTCAATTGGCCCCAAATAATTTAAAAAATTATCCTGTGAGTTAAAAAAAATAAATTTAAAGATAACTTTTAAGGCAGAAGCAGAATGTTTCAGTTTATGCTGCTGAAATCTAGGACTCTAAAGAAAAATGTAAACAAAAAGACAACAGAAATCTTAAGGTACTAAGTATCAGCAGATAACTGTACTGTCTTTGCAAGTTTTCCTATTTGTAAATTAAGATGTCACTACCTTTTTAAAGAGGTTCTTTGAAAATTATGTCTAAAAAAAAATAATGTCCATTTAGAAGAATAGTTAAATCTGGAATAAAATTAATAAAATTAAATACTAAGCACAGATTGTTAACCACAAGCCAATATTTTATCTTGCAGTAGATACTTTTAAGCCCTGACTTAATCTTTACATTCTATGTGACACAAATTAAGAACTGCTCAACATGAAAAATGGCACGACAGACAAGTAGACAGGGAAAAGGTAAAACAAAGCTCATGAAAACTCCTGATTTCTTGCAGGTAGGAAAATGCTTTGAAAGGAAAACAGCCTGCCCTATGATGAATGTGGGTAATCTGCAATGAACCTGTCTACACAAAGGCTGAATTCACTCAGTCAGCTAACTGATGAGGGAACAGCAAAGTTGAATGCCAAAGAACCAATTATTTGGTTCACCCCTAAATGATGGCTTGAAATATTTTTGACTGTTTTCCCCTTTAAACCATTATTTATATACACTCACCTCTTACAGGCAAGCTATCCTACAATTACACAAAAACAATTTTTAAAAGAAAACTATAATCGATATTAAAGCACAAATCATCGTTAGCTTTGAATCATGAAGATTCGGAGAATGATAGTTAGGAAATGTACATACTAAGTTTCGTAATTAGATACTGTAAAAATGATATATAAAAGGAAATATTTTAATGAATTTGTTCCCAAAATATCTATCAATCAAAACAGCAGAGATAAACTTCCACTAATGGAGAAAGAAATGGCAACCCACTCCAGTGTTCTTGCCGGCAGAATCCCATGGACAGAGCAGCCTGGCAGGCTACAGTCCATGGGGTTTCAAAGAGTCGGACATGACTTAGCGACTAAACAACAATAACAATGGTTTAACAGCTAGTAATGGTATATTTTTTCATTTTGGAGATTTAAATGTCTGTTTCTCTTAATATATTTTGTTTTTATCCTACTAAGAAACTAAACACCTTCCCATAGAGCAACTAAAGAAGATTTTTAAACAAAAAAGTATTAAAAATATGTGCCTGAACAGGTATGTAAAACTGATTCTGGGTTTGCAAATGGTCCATAGTTGCACAAGGTTTGTGTTGAAGTTTAGATGAAGATCGTTCTGATTTTATTCCATCTTGTAAGTAGCCTTCCTGCTCCACTTTTCTTCGCATAGTAGAATTCCAATGATTTTTGATAGAATTATCAGTCCTAAGAAATTAAAGTGTATATTTTAAAAAGAAAAAGAGGACTCCATAAATTTTTAACATCATATAAAGTATACAAAGTACTTAAATTTTTACAACTGGTAAAGTTAGATACTTTTCTGTATGTCTGTATATCAAATACACTTCTAAACACTGGAGATAAGGCAATAAGATAAAGTCCCAGCTCTCGTGGGGCTTACACCTTCACAGGAAGCATGGCAGCAGGGAAGGAGTAAAGAAAAGAAAAACAAAAAAATAAATAAGAAGAAAAACAGTGCAATGCAGATCATTTAAAGTAATAAGAGAAAATGAGTAACTATAGTAATTTTGATTTTGAGCAATTTTGAGGGGACAGGGAAGCTAAAATCTGAAGGACAAGAATGAACTAGTCATACAAGAACAGAAAAGAAAAATAAAAAAGAGCATTTCAGATAAAGAGCATAACAAGGGCAAAAGCCTTGAAGCCAAGACCAAATATGGTCATAAAAAGACAGAATCCCAGTATTCATCTTCACTTCTTATCATCAAAACACCTATGGAAGAAAAAATTCATTGGCTCCCCTTTGACCTAAGTCCCCCTAGTAAAAATGGAAGCCTTAACCTACAGCTACTTATAGTATACATTTTAGAAATACACAAACATTTACTGAGAACCTACTTTATGCTAAGCACTAAGCTACGTTCTATGGATAGTAAAAAGATGTATCAAACACTGAAAACATTAGAAGTTCCTCAACCAGCTTCAGTAACCTGGATAAAAAAACAACACTATGCTTTAATTTCTCTAAGACAAATATAGCAATGTTGCTCTGCATTATTTCACAAGTATATGAGGATTAATTAAGAATATATAGAATATAGTGCTCTATCTCCAAGTTTCATCAGGAAAGGAACTCAACTTTAGCTGACCTGATTCCAAGTTGTAAAACCACCTTCTAACAAAAAGATATGAGAAGTTTGTTTTTCCTTTACATAAAGCCAATAATTGACAACAGATGGGCACTCCAATTGCTAGGTAAATAAAGGATGAACTACATGAAATAAAATGGTGCTGTCAAGTCTTCTGACTTAGGACTAAATATTATCTTGAGAACCTACATATAATGGGTGGTATCTGCTTGGTTATATGGGTGAAAGGTGAGATTTCTCTTTTTTTTTTCAGTCTCTTATCAGATTGCCTATGATGGGCATCACATTCTGAGTTAATGTTTATTCAACAATAAAAGTATTTGATTTCTATTAAAAAAAGGATACATGTAAATGCATTTAATTAACTACTATGTACTATACAGAGACTACAACAATAAAAAACAAGTGCACACCTTCTGAGTGAGGAATGGATTTTCCCAAAATTGCTGGTCTACTGTACTGTAAATGGCTAGGAAGCATCTGAACCAATGCAATGTATAGTGTATATGTAGCCCATCACTGCTCCTGATGGAAACTCCATATTTTAGCCACATGGATATATATATACTACTTAGGATCTAAAGCATTAATTAAGAACTGAATTTTCTCTAATGCACTTTCAGAGCAATTTATTTCAGCCAGTGTATTTGTTATTCTCTGGTCTTATGCAAAGAATCCAACATGAAAGAAACCTCTTCAACTTAGATTCCATTACAGCTTAGTTTGTACAAAGACTGCTTGATTGGCACTAATATGTAACCATAATTTAGGGGAGTGCATTAAATGTTTACATAATCTAAAGGTCTATCATTTTGTTGCACAAATTACTGCTATAAAATATTTTGTTAAAAAAGTAATTACATCCCATCCCACAAAATGTACTACAAATATCACAAAGGGTTGCTTGTATTCTGCAGTCTAAATTTTAATTATAAATAAAAGTCATGGGGTACCTGTAAATATATTTAATAGTAACCATAATAAAGATCAAGTTTAAAGTACAGGAAAATATATATTCATTTGTATAAGTACCTTCCAGGAAGTAGTTTGGCAATTTCTGCCCAACGATTTCCCAACCGCTTATGTGCTTCATAGATAATCCTGTCCTCCTCTTCTGTCCAGGATGACTTCTTTACCTCAGGATTCAGATGATTATGCCATCTTTCTCTACACTGCTTGCCTATTCTTCCTTTTAAATGTTTTGCAATTAAAGACCATCTTTTTGGCCCATATTTCTGAACTAATTCAATAACCTAAGAAATAGAAAAATAAAGTTTAAAAAGTATGATTTTTTAAAAAATAAATAAGTCATGTGGATATACTGTACTGTACAGTACAGTAGCTACAGTCAGTAATACTGTATTGCATATTGAAAGCTTCTAAGAGTAGATTTGAAAAGTTCTTATCACAAGAAAAAATATGAGTAACTATGTACGGGGATAGATATTAATGAGATTTGCAGTGGTCTAGAAAACTCAGCAGTGGCCATAGGACTGGAAAAGGTCAGTTATCATTCCAATCCCAAAGAAAGACAATACCAAAGAATGTTCAAACTACTGCACAACTGCACTCATCTCACAACAAAGTAATGTTCAAAATTCTCCAAGCCCGGCTTCAACAGCAAGTGAACCGTGAACTTCCAGATGTTCAAGCTGGATTTAGAAAAGGCAGAGGAACCAGAGTTCAAACTGCCAACATCTGTTGGATCATCAAAAAAGCAAAAGAGTTCCAGAAAAACATCTACTTTTGCTTTATTGACTACACCAAAGCCTTTGACTGTGTGGATCACAACAAACTAAAGAGATGGAAATACCAGACCACCTAACCTGCCTCCTAAGAAATCTGTATGCAGGTCAAGAAGCAACAGTTAGAACTGCACATGGAACAACAGACTGGTTCCAAATAACAAAAGGAGTCCATCAAGGCTGTATACTGTCACCCTGCTTATTTAACTTACATGCAGAGTACATCATATGAAATGCTGGGCTGGTTGAAGCACAAGATGGAATCAAGATTGCTGGGAGAAATATCAATAACCTCAGACAAGCAGATGACACTATCATTATAGCAGAAAGTGAAGAGGAACTAAAGAACCTCTTGATGAAAGGGAAAGAGGAGAGTGAAGAAGCTGGCTTAAAATTCAACTTTCAGAAAACTAAGATCATAGCATCTAGCCCCATCACTTCACAGCAAATAGATGGGGAAACAATGGAAGCAGTGACAGACTTTATCTTTGGGGGCTCCAAAATCACTGCAGATTGTGGCTGCAGCGATGAAATTAAAAGACACTTGCTCCTCAGAAGAAAAGCTATGACCAACCTAGACAGCATATTAAAAATCAAAGACATTACTTTACCAAGCTATGGTTTTTCCAGTAGTCATGTATGGATATGAGAGTTGGACCATAAAGTTGAACATCAAAAAATTGATGCTTTGAACTGTGCGGTGTTGGAGAAGACTCTTGAGAGTCCCTTGGACTGTAAGGAGATCCAACCAGTCCATCCTAAAGGAAATCAACCCTGAATATTCACTGGAAGGACTGAAGCTGAAATTCCATTACTTTGCCCACCTGATGCAAAGAACCAACTCACTAGAAAAGACCCTGATGCTGGGAAAGACTGAAGGTGAGAAGAGAAAGGAACGAAAGAGGATGAGACGGTTGGATGGCATCATCGACACGATGGACATAAGATTGAGTAGGCTCTGGGAGTTGGTGATGGACAGGGAAGCCTGGTGTGCTGCAGTCCATGAGGTCTCAAAGAGTCGGACACAACTGAGCAACTGAACTGACTGTCATAATATACATATTATGTTGTACATCTGAAACTAATATATAAGTGAAAGTGAAGTCACTGAGTCATGTCCCACTCTTTGCGACCCCATGGACTATAGCCTGCTAGGCTCCTCCAACTGCAGGATTTTCCAGGCAAGAATACTGGAGTGGGTTGCCATTTCCTTCTCCAGGAACTAATATATAATTATATCCCAATTTTTATTTATCTATTGTTTTAGGCCACCCCCCCATGGCATGTAGGATCTTAGCTACCCAACCAGGGATCAAACCAGTGCCCCACGCATTGGGAGTGTGGAGTCTCAACCACTAGATAGCCAGGGAAGTCCCATATATCTCAATTTTTAAAAAGCACTACCTTGATAGAATCTTAAAACATAACTCTAGAATGCTATTTTAAATGCATTAAATCCAAACCACAAGTATAATTAAAAAAAAACAATTTTACTAAAAATATTCCTTCAGCATTTGCCAAGTTCAAAAAATTGATCCCAAACTTATCTAAATACAAGGTATTAAAGTGACCTGTAAATTAAATTGTTTCATACAAAATTAATATGAAATAACAGTAAAATGTTGAGACTTAAAGATTTTCTACTCTTACATTTTTTTTAATGCTTCAGCAGAAAGCCAAATAAATCATTTTGGAAGCAGGAAGGATTTATAGTTACTGTCTATTAATTACTTTCTTTCTCAAACTGAAAGGACACAAATCACACATTTTAAAACTTACCACTGGCCAATTTTTTTTTTTTTGAGTGGCAGTAAAAATGCTCTAATTTTCCAACTACATTAATAAGATGATGCCATAAAGAGCATGAACTAAAGGGTAATTCTCAGAAGACGATAGTAACTTTCCCATTCTTCTCATACTTTCATAACAAAGAATTACCTTGGTTTTGAATCCTCTAGCTCTCTGGGAACACGATGATAAGATATCTGTCTTATGTGGGAGCCCATTTTAGGTTAAGAGGGAAAGTTAAAGAATAACTTCCTTATACCTCAAGTTTTCAGATAAAATAAGAATAAAATTAAATTGTTTTAAAAATGCTAACTCAATTTTCAGTAAGAAACTATGCCCTAAATGTCGCTAACCTAAGCTCTAAAAAGGTGACTAAGCTGACAGTATTTTTTATTCTACAAACCAAACTTTCAGCCAGCAAAAGCTATATATTATATTACACTTGGTTTGACTCAATTCTGAAAAAACTACATCTCAAAATACTCAATTTTCAATTCTAGTACAAGCAGTACTCAGAGAACAAATCCAGATGATTTAAACATGTATTTATGTTACCCAAAAACAATGTATTAGTAAGGAAAAAAGCAAGTCCACCTACACAGTGAAAATAAAGAATATGAACATGTTACCCTCTGATCTTCTTCTTTAGTCCAGGGACCCTTTATCAATTCTGGATTTAAAACTTTCTGCCACCGATGTTGGCATTGAAAATCAGAACGATTCTGAAAGAATTTAGATTTTGTTAATGAACAACTGTCTTCCAAACTTTCACAACCTTAAGAAGAAAGTTTCCAGGAGTAATACATTCAATAGCATTCTCTAAAAATGCAATATTTATTTTATATGCCTGTATCCCAATTCATTTTTAATTAAAGTTTTCAGCACTGCTTAGAGTATAAATAAAAATTATATATTTGAAATTAAAATTATCTCTATTCCCTGCCTGATAACACAAGCAAAAAAGCAAAATAACACAGATACTAACATAAAGAGATGTACTGATGAATAAAAGGGAGTAAACAGACAACTAAACAATACAGACGTACAAACTCAAACAGCATAGCAGCCTGGACTCACAGAGTATAGCAGTACCTAACTCAACACAATTCAAAAAACACCCAAAAGGCATTACTAGACTACTGCATGGTATTTAAAGGATGTTTATAAATGATAACTCCAAGTTATCAAGAAAAAATAAATATATCCAGATTGATATACATTATATATCAGTTAAATATTTAAGCACTGAAGTTCAAAAGGAAAATGAAATTTACCAAGGTAAAGCCTTATGTAGAAACATGTCAAACTCGAAAAATGATTAATAAGTGTAGCCTTATTTTTAGTCAATTCATGACTTAGTAACTCCTGTGTATTACAAGGATAATACTACTAACACAACTTTTCCTTTAGTGATTTGGTTTCTAAAGATATTAGTTCATATACAGGATTACAGATAATTTTGAATGACATAAATAGAAATACTGTATTTAACCACAGCTCTCTCCTGATGCCTAGAGGACTTGTTTTTACTCATACTGAGTGTTTTCATGTATAGCTTCGGTACATCAATGCTGATTCACTTTAAGGTTATCATTTTCTCAAAATAATCAGGTTGTTCTTGTACATCCTTGTAGCATTTCTCTGTTGACTACATTTGCTGTTATACCACTGAAGTTAAACTGATAAAGCTAATGTAAGCAGCTTTTCTAATTTAGATTCTATTTATTGAACATGTGCTAAATGTAAGGCACTGTGCCAAACATCCTATATGTTACTTCTAATTCTCACAGCAACATAGCTTCTTCTGGTTTCATTAGTTACCAAACTATTTCAATAGATTTAACTTCTCTCAAAATGTTTTAACATTGATTAGCAAATATTTATAAAGCCCTATCCAAACTTCATATCATTTTTGCTTTAAGTCAGCCATCTTTTTTAGGTCTGTCCTCTCTTTATGTCAGTCATCTTTTTAGATCCCCAGATAAATTAATTACTAAAAAAGAAAACCCAGACTTTCTAAGTTTCCAACTGTAGGAAGAGCAGAACAAAACAGTTGTTTTTAGGATGGGAACCTAAATCTAAAATAACGTAGACACATTTCTGAAAAACAGCAACTGTAACCCCATGGCCTAAATCATTTGTGTTAGCAGTATGAGATAGTGTTTCACTTACTTGAAGATGACGAGCAATCAGAGTCCAATCATCAGTTCCATGTTGTTCAACCAACTTCTTTAACTTGTCATCCTATTAAGACAGGTTTATGGAAATGAAAAAGCTTTCCCTCACCCTATTCCCCTATTCCTGAATATACTGTCCAATTCTTTCACGTCATATCTGGTGGCCATTTTTAGAAGCACTGAAGCCATTATCACACATGTTCTCCCGTTTACTAAACTGATTCTGTCAGTCTCAACATCAACCCACTCTTCATGTATGGTTGAAGAAGAAAAATGTGCAAGTTAGCTGAGGGATAACTTTTCTCATGTTGTGTTTTTAAGTATCTTTAATACATATCTTATTAATCAGCAAATATAAGTATGGAATTAGTAAACCATATTACACATAATCACCTCGTCTCTTGTCCATTTTACTCTATTCCAGAGTTTCTTCAACCCTTTTTGTTGTGGTACTTCATAATCATGATCAGCATACTGAAGGTCATCATCCTCATCCTCACTGAAAACAACACAATTTGAAATCAAGATTTTTATTTAAATATGTGAATTCAATCACTAAATCTGAACACATAGATACAACTAAATAAGCCACTCAGACTAGCAGACATAGGTCCAATGAGATTATTCAAAGTATAAAAATATTAACAGTCACATAATGGACAGGAGCTATAGTGCTTACTGATACCAGAGGAATGAAGCTAGATATGTCAGCAAGGGCCAAGTGATAACCTTTACGTCATGCTAAGGAGTTTGGCCTTTATTCTTAATCTGATCTTTAACCTACAGAGTTAAAGGAATTTAAGTAAAGGAGTAAAAGACAAATATCTTGTGTTTCAGAAAAAAATCACTGGCAGGAATGTGGAGAGATGGAGGAAGATCAATTAGTGATCTTTCACAAGAATCCAAGTAAGAAATTATTAGGGCCTGGCAATGATAATGGTAAAATGGTAAACTACAAAACACAGTCAGTTAGAAGACATAATGTAAGAAATGAGCCATTTACAACACCAACAGCAAAAAAGTTAGAATATGTAGAAATAATTTGAATATACAAGATCAAGATACAGTAAACTACAAAACACTGTCAGGAGACACAGAAGGACAAATGAAAAAACAATCATACCACATTCTTGGGCACGAAAACAACATTACAGATGTCCACTCTCTGTAAATTAATTCATAAATTTAAATTAAATGAATAAAAATACCAATAGATTTTCAGAGGAACACAGACAAGCTGATTCTACAGTTCGTATAGAAAAACAAACAAGCAGTAATACCCAGAAAAGCTCTAAAAAGAGAGAGAGAATTAGCACTACCAAATACCAGAAAATACTGCAGAGAAACAATAAATAATACTCAAATCAATGGAACAGAATAGAATATTCAGGAAAAAAAACTCACATGGGAATTCCATCAATTATAATATCAATCAGTGTGGTAAAGATGGACTTTTCAACAAAGGGTGACAGTGGGTAGTTATTTTAAAAAATAAAATCCTACTTTAAAATAAAAGAATTCAGATGAAGCAAATATTCTACACTTTTAAAAATGAAAACATAATAGTACCTATTACGGTGAAAGTGTTAACTGCTCAGTCCTGTCTGACTCTTTGCGACCCAATGGATTGTAGCCTGGCAGGCCCCTTTGTCCATGAATTCTCCAGACAAGAATATTGGAGTGGGTTGCCATTTCCTTTTCCAGAGGATCTTCCCGATCCAGGGATTGAACCCGGGTCTCCTGCATTGCAGGCAGAATCTTTATCGTTGGAGCTACCAGGAAAGCCCTATTAGCCCTATTACTTCTACCTTTTAGGGTAGAACTCTAATTTTTTATATCCTTGAGTAGAAAAGATCTAAATGGACAAAAATCGAGAAACCATAAAAGAATAAACCAACTAAGGTCATGATAGTAGCAACAGAAAGATACACATAAAGCTGAGAAAAAAGTATAAACAAAAGGATTTTGTTCAACTGATGAATATGAGAGACATGGGAAGAAGATTCAAGGACAACTCCAAAATTTCTGGCTTTGGAAACATAGAGCTATCCGCTGAGATAAAGAATAGAAGGAGAAAAAGAACTTTGGGAAGGAGAAGGGAATGAGGAGAGTAAGTAGTTTGGACTGATTTCAAGATATTTGAGAAATACACAGGTGGATACTAGATATATCTACAAAGCATTGTCCAGTAGAAACATAATGCAAGCCACCTAAGTAATTTATTAGCAACCACAGTTTAAAAAAACAGGTGAAATTAATTTTAATAAGAAATAATATTTAACCCAATCTATTTTTAAGTGATCAATTCAACATGTAGCCAACATAATCACAAAATGTTTTACATTCTTCTTACTTAAGTCTTTGAAATCTGGCATGCATTGTCCAGGAGAAAAGAGAGCCAAAGGCAAAAGAGAAAAATAACAAGAAGATGAAGCTGATAGAAACAGCCCGGGAGCAACAAAGTGAATTCCTAGCTTCAGACACAGCTAACCAGAAAAATAAAAATAAAAATTTTTAGATGTAATAAAATAAAAAGTACACAGCAATTCAGACTAGTAGTACATCAAGAGTTAGACAGCCACATGTGGCCAGTGGCTCTCCTATTGGGCAGAGCAGATCTTGAAGACAACTGGGCATGTGGATCTTCTGCTCATCTCTAGGTCTAGGGGAGACTTAGTTTTGGCAATCACTAGCACACAGACACATTGGAAAAGGCTCTGATGCTGGGGGCAGGAGGAGAAGGGGATGGCAGAGGATGAGATGGTTGGATGGCATCACTGACTCGATGGATGTGAGTCTGAGTGAACTCCGGGAGTTGGTGATGGACAGGGAGGCCTGGCGTGTTGCGATTCACAGGGTCGCAAAGAGTCAGACACGACTGAGCGACTGAACTGAACTGAGCACACAGACAAAAGTTAAAGCCACGAGAGTACAAAACCCTAGAAAAGAGAGCAGGTCTTAACGATAAACTGAATTAGAGAATTCTGAGTAGTCAGTGGACTGAACCAAGATATGAACATCTGAGAATAACATAAGCTAATATTTATTTAACCTTTCTGAGTAACAGACATTGTGGAAAATGAAGGCCTAGATTTAATATATACTGTTTACAGAGCCTTTGCAGGAACTTCTAATTTCCTTGATTTGTCAATTACATCTGACCAAAAATTATTCTTATCTAACCAAACAAGACACCAAAATCCCCCACCCAAGTAGCTATGACACCTAACTGCTTCTCTAGTTCAATGCACTTCAGTATTCCAATGTTTTCTCCCCTAAAGCCAATGTCTATTTAACAATCTGCCAGTCCTACATTTTCATATATGATTGTTTCAATAAACTACGCTGAAAATAAAAGCACAGGCTTAATTAAAGAAATACCTATTATTTGCAGCCATCTTCAGCTATCAGAAATATCACCTGATTAGTGATGATTAAATTGTTAAGTTGGAGATGGTTCAGGATGCAATGACTTCATAAATTTCTAAGGCGGCTATTAAACCTGATAAAACACCATACTAAGCTTACTGTCCACTATATACACTCATGGCATCTATGCTTCCCATCCAAACAACTCAGGAGTCCAAAGACCATGCCTAATACGTTCACCTCTCTGCACCAAGTCCAAGACTTGACCATTCAAATGATTGTAAAATTACTGAATAATTACTTATGCTTTTACCTCCTCCAACTATTTTGTATTCCAAAATTACCTCACTCTTTCCCAACCCAATCAAAACTCCCACCTCCCTCAGTATAAATGATCTCAAATTGATATGAGAGAAAAAAAAAAAACTTTGTTAAACAAATTAAAATACCTCTAAGAGGAGGTGAAAAATACTCCCATAAAAAGAACTTTCAAAATCCAAATGCACCGCCAAGTGGTAGAATTTTAAGAAGCATAAACCTGCTGAATCAAATGTAAAGAAAATATTCAGTACAGAAGGTGTTCTTTGAGGTATCTACCAATACAGCCTAACCTTTCCTACAACTGTCCTCCACAACATTAACACTTCCAGCCTTCCCAAACAGCCCTCAGTTATGGTTTTTACAGGTTCCCTCTTTTATTCCCTTTTCTCAGACCCCAACAGCTTCCCCAACAGCATATTTTAAAATTATGCTTTAAAAATTAGGTTATTTGAAAATAACTTTAAAAAGGACTCATTCATATAAACTTTAATTATTCACAAAAATACCTACATTAATCTGTACAAAATTCACCATAAGGTTCTTATCAAAACATTTTCAAGATAGGCGTCCAAAAATGTTGTTCTGGTCAAAAGACTAGTTTCCAAGGAATGATCTTCCTGAAAACGTGTTCATTTTAACTTTAAAAATCTGCCTTATTTTTTAACCACATACTTGATTTGTGAGAAATTTCTATTTCTACAAGAGGTTTCATTATCTGTTTTGCAAAAGCATGGCCATCATGTTCAGGAAGCTGGGTTTTTTGAGTGGTTGAGTGTGAGGGAGGATTAAAGCAGAATTCTTAGAATCCATCTCTCTACCACTGGGGCTTTCCTAGAATCTATCTACCTAACTACTTCTTGGTGCAAGCATTAAGTTATTATTTCTGTATTATTTATGTAATTGTTAAAAGGATGATAAAACTTTCAAGTAAGCGTGACAAAAAAGATCCTAGAAAATTATCACTAGTTACTCCTTGGAAGGAAAGTTATGGCCAACCTAGACAGCATATTAAAAAGCAGAGACATTACTTCGTCAACAAAGGTCTGTCTAATCAAGGCTATGATTTTTCCAGTGGTCATGTATAGATGTGAGAGTTGGACTATAAAGAAAGGTGAGTGCTGAAGAATTGATGGTTTTGAACTGTCAAGAGAAGACTCTCAAGAGTCCCTTGGACTGCAAGGAGATCCTACCAGTCCATCCTAAAGGAGATCAGTCCTGGGTGTTCGTTCATTGGAAGGACTGATGTTGAAGCTGAAACTCTAATACTTTGGCCACCGCATGCGAAGAGCTGACTCATTTGAAAAGACCCTGATGCTGAGAAAGATTGAGGGCAGGAGGAGAAGGGGACGAGAGAGGATGAGATGGTTGGATGGCATCACCAACTCGATGGACATGGGTTTGGGTGGACTCTGGGAGTTGGTGATGGACAGGGAGGTCTGGCGTGCTGTGGTTCATGGGATCGCAAAGAGTCAGACACGACTGAGTGAACTGAACTGAACTGAACAACAGAAAGATGCCTAAGGACGTCTACGCTTTGCAAAGAAAACTGAGAAGGGATAAGACCCCACAAATAACCTCACCAATGTTCTATTTTTACCACTTAACAGTGAAAATTTTCACTGCTTAATAATGGTTGAAGTGAACTGAAGTGAAACTCGATCAGTCGTATCCGACTCTTTGTGACCCCACAGACTATACACTTGCTGGAATTCTCCAGGCCAGAATACTTGAGTGGGTAGCCTTTCCCTTCTCCAGGGTATCTTCCCAACCCAGGGATTGAACCCAGGTTCATTGCAGGCGGATTCTTTACCAACTGAGCTATCAGGGAACCCTTAATAATGGTTAGACACCATCAAAGCATTAGATACCACCAAAACAAATCATATTTCATTTGCTTTATTTCTCTGCTTTTTATTTCATTTTTTAGTATTTCTGTATTGTAGCAATCAATGTTAGCAGTATCTAATAGCTAAATAAAGTCAACTTTCTACTATCTATAAATAGGTAAACCATTTCTAAGCCTAGAGTGACTAATCTAGAAGAGAGTAAAAACAGGTGAAATTATTTCTCCAGTCACAAGGCAAAAAACAGAAGAGGAATTTGGTCTCTGAATCTCTCTCCAGGAACTGTTTTCCAGAATTATTCTGCCAGTTTTATTTTTTAAGTCAAAGAAAATATTTATTCTGTAACTGTCTAATATATAACCTAAGTACTATGTTCAAAAACTTTTGTAGATTATGAACAAAGTGATTAGGGTAATCATGAAACAGCAAAAGGAAGCACACACACAAAAATATTATGACTCACTAGACCAGGAAAATTGTTTAAAAGTAATTCCACACTGGGGTTAAGCTAATAGGATGTGATACTCATAACTTTCCCTGTGAAATAATACACAAACTATTCACACTTGGCAATATCAAGATAAAACATTCAAGAGAAGTTCAATTTTAAAGGACATCAATTATTCTACCTGAAAAGATTAAAATGAGGTGTGCCAAAGGAAGAATTTGAAATTGTTTAAAATTTATTTTATTTGAATAGAAACTACAAATTTGAAATTAGAGAATTATCAGAAGTTCTATAAAATTTTTTCTAGCAAAACCACTTCAACTTGACAGTATTTTAAATTAAACTGCATCAAGCCTAAATATTTTTATTATAATCAAAAATACATCTTTATTATACTGTCTTGACAGGATAACTGCATTTGCATTTTTTTAAGTTCAATCAAATTCAAGGCATGAAAATTTACCAGCTTGATTTAGTAAAGTAAAATCAGGCCACCCAGTGGTTAACATGATGTACTGCACACATGAATATCTTTTCAAATCTGGACTGCAACCTAGCATTATTATAGTAAGACAAATTGGACTTCATCTGACCATGAATAGCAATAACGAAATATATACTGAAAGGAGTTCTACCTAGCAATCCACAAACAAAAACAATGCGAGAACATTTCTATTTTATTCCATTAGTGTGTGTATATTTTTAAATGAGGAAAGATGATTACAAAGAGTTCAAAATAGGAAATATATTAAAAGACTTGTAAGACCACAAAATCCAAACCTTTATTAAGAGACAAAAAACTGGGATATAGAGTTTACTTGCTTTCTCCAAATAATATTGCTAATTACAAAGCTAATTAAACATATCAGTTCTCACATTCCAGTATTCTTTCACCCATGACACCCATCTCACTGGAAGCAACACAGTAAAATTGCTTCCTACGCACACACATACCCCATGGAAAAACATCTTCTAATTCAAGAGTTGGCTTTTGTCTTTCCAGTTTACTGTAGTTGCCAGTCATCTCAAGGGTAAATAACTGAATCTGTTACTACTTAAATACATCTTCTAGCTTCTAAATGACATTTTTTTAAGCTAATTTTTAAGAGTGGAACTGGCTTTTAAAATCTAAAATTACTTAATACATAAGTACGGTTAAAAATCAAGTACACATTAATAACATATATACCAATTTTAGTACTGCCTGTAAATTATGTCATTAAAACCCCCAATGGGACCTAAAACTATTTAAAGTCACAACACTAAATAAACTTTTTCCTCTATGTAAATCCAGACCAGAGATACTACAGCTATCTTAAACAATGATCAAAAGAGCTAATATCCTTCAGCTGTTTCTCCCTGAGATAACAGTTTTTTACTTTTTTTCTCAGATCATACAGGAAAGGTTATTACAGGATTTATGCCTGTAGTCTTATGCAAAACTTTTATACAGCAAAGTATAGTTTTCAATCAAACAGTTCAATGGTTGTATAGTGGAGACTTCAAAGTGATCATTCAACTATAAATTAAGATTCATAGTTAAAGGCATGAGACTATGCTGAATAAAGATTATTTATCCTTCAAAACATTTCACATTCTATTTTATCTAGGGCAAATAAGTCATATTTACATATACAAGAAATAGAATTTATAGAACAAAACCCATTCAACGATGAAGACCCTAAGAAATACACCATTCGGAGATGATAGTTTCTCACATCTACCCGTATATTCACATAGGGAGTGTAGCTTCACTACATTTAATTACTCCAGACTTATGACTCTTTCAATCATTCTATAATACATTTCAATTAATTTATACAGCTGACAGGAATAAAAGTCAATAGTACAATTAATATTTAGATCTCAAAGCTCACAATATTGTCAATAAAACAAAATAACTTACACCAGTTAATTAATCATGAAATCACTTTCTTCTTAGCCTACTATTATGAAGCATACACAAATTATGGACAAAAAACTAACTGAAGAAGGCAGGGTCTGACATTCAAGCATCCATATCTAACCATAACTAACTGCTGATGACAGCATTAGCCAAGAAACCGTTTCAAATAAGATTAACATCAATACCGACAAGTAGATAATGCCGCACACTAAATACAAACAAACTCCTGTTACTGAGTTGACAATATTGTCACCTTGCTTAAAGAAGGTATGTTTAAAAATTCAAAAGAAAAGGCCTAAATCAATACCTCAGTAATTATAGTTAAGGAGCTTTTAGTATCTATCTTTTCTGAAGACTGAGAAGTCAGTCAGGTCCTTGATGTTCTAGAGCAGTAATTCTCACCTGCGTGGTTTTGCCCTTCAACAGACATTTGGTGGTAATGTCTGAAGACATTTTTTGATTGTCACACCTGGGGAAGTGAAGTGTTACGGACATCCATGGGACAGAGGCCAGGGGTGCTGCCAGACATTCTACAAAGCGCAGGACAGCACTCCCCACTGCCCCCACCACTGCCTTCCCAATACAGAGAATTATCTGATCCCAAATATCAACAGTGCCTAAGCTGAAAATCCTCTTCAAGAGAAGTGTGTGTGTATTTGTTGGACTTCAAAAGTTTGATCTATTCTGTAGTTGGTACAAAATAATAATCTAATAGGGACTTAATTACATTCTATGCTGATTTCTGTAAAAATACCTTACAGATAGCAGATCCTTAATAAATGAATAGAGCAACAAATACTATGGTGTGACTGTTGACAATTTTTAACAGACATCAGCAATGAATGAAGTTACTACTAAATTTCAACTTGGGAAAAACACCTCTAGTTGAGACTTTGAAGTTGTGGATCCAGATAAATAAAACCGTTTGGAAATGCTGTCAAACAACGTTTCATATTTATTGAATAATACTGACAACTAAAAGACACCCTAGTGTTTTTTGTCATATGAGTGATTCCTACACACTCAGTTTAGGAGTAGCTACTAGAGTGACCTTTAAATAAAACCGAAATGCATAAATTCATCCTAGCAAGTTTTCCAAAACCACCACCACCAAAGAAATGCCCTACCTCTATGCAACCCTCAGGTACAGAGTCCAACGGACACACAAAATATTAACTGAATCAAATACATTGTTTTAAGATCAAGTTACTGTTACCAGTGTGACATCTTCCCAGTAGAAGGAAACTGCGACTATGGGAATGGTAATCACAGTAGACATCAAAAAAGTACTCTCTCCTCAGCTATTCCTCAGAGGACTTCCACACCTTTCAAGATAGCAGAGGGGTCCCCAACCCAGGTGTATCACAGAGCCCCTGTTTGTAACTGGCTCAGGAATTCAGAGAGAAAGAGGCCTTAGGAACAGCATTTTCAGGCCGTCCGGGCAGGACACCACCACCTTCCGGTGCGGAGCGTATTCCCTGAAAGCGCACCGACTTACCTGCCAACAAATCCCAAGAAGTGGTTGTGGGACAGTGGGGAGTTGGACAAATGCTGTGGGGAGAATCGACTCCAAGGAGCCGCCTGGGCATCTGTTACTCACTTTCTGAGTCCGAAATGCCCTGGTCCCCAACTCTCCACAGGTCACGGCTGCGCTCTGGCCAGCGGGCCGAGGCGGCTGTAGCGCAGCGGGAAGGAAAACTTCTGCCCTGGCCTCGGAGGGCCCAGGTAGGCGCGGGGGGGATCTCAGCGGGAAAGGAAAGGGAATCTGAGCCGAGGCTGTGCCCACAGGCCTGGGCGAAAGGGATGTCACCCACCTGCGCGACCTCTTCGCCATCCTTCAAGTACCGCATAGGCGCGGGCTGGGCGGGGACGCGGGTCAGCCTCCTCCAGCCTCGGGCGAATGCTCCTTCTCTCCGACCCTCCCCCGCCGCTTCCCTCGCTCCCGCTCCGAGGCCGACCGAGTGCGGAACGCAGGTCCCCGGCAGGGCAGGACGGAGGAACGGAGGGGCGGACCGCGACCCGCCCCCGGCCCGCAGCGCTGCTTCTTAGCCCCGGCCCGGCCCGTTCAGGGATGCCCCCAACATGTCAGCAGGCGCGCTCCCGCCCTCTCTTGGCCCCTCCCGCCGCCTCTTAGCCTCCTCGCCTTGGTCCCAGCGCGGCTCTGCCGCGGGCGCCGACCCCCGCCCTCTCCCCGCAGCGGGCAGCTCTGCAGGGCTCGTAGCCTCCTGCAGGGTTTTGTCCGCACCGCCGAATCTCGCGCCCAGCCTCCCTCAAGAGCCGCCGTTTGAATCTGCGCACGCGGCCCCGAACCTCATTGGCTGTGGCGGCCGCACGCGGGGGGAGAGCGCGCGCGACTGAGGGCGGGGCTGGGGAGCTGGAAGCCGGGACTGGAACTCGCGGGAGTCCGGGAAGGAGCTGGGAGCCAGTGGGTGTGGCCGTAGGCCCGGCTCAAAGGTCTTGCTGTGACAGGACCCGGAGCGCGCCGAGCGCCGCACCCGAGGGGGCGGGGCGCTAAGGGCCGCGCGGGGCCTGCTGGGAAAGTGAGTTCCAGGCTCTCCGAGAGGCGTGTCCGGAAGCGGCGGCGAGAGGCCAAGCTTCTCCGGGAGCGTGGACGGTGGCTCTAGGGGTTGAGCAGTGCGGTTCACCGCAACCTTCTCTCGTCCACAGCTCCTCAGTTCTCAGGGGCATCCCTCCTCACTAGTTAGGAGGCTCAGTCTTTGGATTTGAGACAAACCTAACCATAAAATTTGCGCGGCCGTTACTGTTTAAGCAAAAATGAGAGGTTTATTTTTTGGCCAGACATCATAACTACTAATCTAGCGAAGACTGTAGCGGGAAGGAGCACGAGTGTGACAGGTGAAAAAGAGTTTAGTTGGACACATGGAACGGGAAAGGGAAATAATCTGGGTCTGCGGCTGGCCTTCAAAGTACTTTAATCTCCTATCCGACTCTTCGGGGAAATAACTGCTGTGCTCGATGAAGGAGCCCTGGTCCAGAAGGAGAATGCAGGAAGACAGGAGCGGACTGGGAATTTCGCCCAGATAAATGAGTAGTCAACGGCAGAAGGTGACCTTCTCTCGCAAGAGAGACGAGAGGAAGTGGGGAACCGCACTGCAGGACCTTCTAGCAGTTACAACTACTCTAGAGGTTTCAACTCTAATACCTACGAAATGCTCAGTTCAAGCAGCATGAAAGTAGATTACAGTAACGATTAGAAATGGTAAAGGATGCAAATTTGCAAGGTAACATGCTCTACTGCATAGAGCACGAAACCACATGTTAATATTGTAACAGACTTATATTTTGCTATTTTGAAAATTTACGCATCAGTTTTTGCAAATCAGAGATGCAGGTGCAAATGTGTACTAAGAAGAGCTTGCATGCACTACTTTCAAAACTTAAAACACCTGCCTTTTTATAGTTCCTTTTTCTCAAGGTATGGATTCTGGTAAGGTAAAACAGTCTTTCAAATCATTCCTTACTATGTCGCTAGTTCACTTAAAAAAGAAAACCTAATTTAGAAAGTAATGTCTTTTGAAAACAATGTTTTCTTTACTCCTGGGCCATGCATTACTCCGCTTATTTACATCCTAACAAGAAGCAGAGTTTCTGCTATATTTTAGGCTGTAGTCGGTTTTATACAGAATACTGTTTTAGAGCTTGAAGAGAGTTATTTTAGATTTTGACAGCAAAGAGAATTCTTTTCATGTTAGAGATAGAGAAAAATATAATTCCTCAGAAAGATAACATTGCAGATTCATTTAAATTAGTTACAAAAAAACAAAATGTGGGCTTCAAGTGACTCACAGTTGTTTGAGTACACATGCTCAAAGATACCATAACCTGTGACTTGGTTTTTTTTTTATCAAAACATATCTTTAATAAATTTTACTTCTCAAAACTCAATAATGAGAAAAGCAATAAAAAATGGGAAGTTAGGGCAGACACTTCACCAAAAAAGATATACAAATGGCAAATAAGTAGCATGGAGAGGTGCTCCACATCATTAATCATTAGAGAAATGCAAAGTAAAAGCTCAGGAGGTACCACTGAAAAGCTTTTAGAATAGGAGGGGGAATACTGTACTAGTGTTGGTGGAAATGAAGAGACTGAGCAAATATTAATTTTCATACATTGCTGATAGGAACGCAAATGAAACAGCCACTTTGGAAAACAGATGTTTACAGTGGCTTTATTTGTAATCACCAAAAGCTGAAAACACAAGGAACATTGTCACACATGTACTCCTCAGCATCCCAGGAGTTCGTTTTGAATAGTCTGTAAATGCTTCCCAAGTCTTTCCACAGAAATACAGGGGAAAATACCAAAGGGGGCAAAGGCTGGGGACAAGTGCTGGAAATTTCCTTGAAAACTGTCTTAGTTTTAAAAACTCATTTGTAACTATAAAAATGAGTTTAAATTGTGAAAGTAAAAATGAGTGATTTACTTTCTCACTCCAAATCTTTAAATAAATCGCCTCATTATTACTAATAGTAAATAAATGAGCAGAAGGTACACCATGCTTATCTTTCACATGACAGTACCAGCTTCTTATCCTAGAAAGGCCAAGTACCCCAAAGATTTGCCAGTGTTAGTGTGAAAAGCTTATGCTGGTTTAATATAGTACCTAATACACTGTAGTTTCAGTAGAGCTGTATCAACCATTTCCATGATTAGATTTTTGTCTAACTATTGTTAGATTGTCCAGCCCTTAGAATAGTGATGCACTCAGATGCGCAATATAACTGCAAAATGAATGGAAAAATATAAATAAGTACATAAGTAAATATGCTTACCAGAATGCAAAATGTACAAATTAAACCAGATTTGAAATACCATTTTATGACTACTAAGGTAGCAAAATTTTTCTAAATCCTGCCAACAAAGTTTGAATAATTCTTTGATGTATTAAAACTGGTATAATCCTTTTGGAAAGCAATACAGAGCAAAAACCATAAATGTGTGCACAGCCTTTGACAAAAACTTAGCTTTAGAAATATAATTCAATACAAGCAAAAAAGATGGGCTTCAATGCTAATAGTAGTATATTCCATTAGAACCCCAGTTTGGAAGCATTCACATTTTTAGATTAGTTTAATGGTTGTCGGCAGGAAAAAAAAATTGTATAGCCAGTAAAAAATAGTGTAATATTAAGGCAGTGCCATTAAACGGCTACTACACTACTAGGCCCTCCTTGGTGCTTCACATGCATTAGTCTTAGGTAACATCCACAACTGCTATAATCATAACAACTCTGAGGAGAAGGGGACGACAGAGGATGAGATGGCTGGATGGCATCACTGACTCGATGGACGCGAGTCTGAGTGAACTCTGGGAGTTGGTGATGGACAGGGAGGCCTGGCGTGCTGTGACTCATGGGGTCACAGACTGAGCGACTGAACTGAACTGAACTGAACTGAACTGATGAGAGAGTTACTGTTACTTTCAACCACTTTATAGATAAGGAAAATTGGGTACCAAAAGGTTAATTTGTCCAGGGGCATAACTTGACAGAACCAAGATTTAAATTAGAACCCAAACTCTAAATCACTCTACTACCTTAATATCTATGGGCATTCAACTATCAATATAGTGTAGGTGTAGAGACAGTGTGATTTAGTGCAAAGAAATAGCAGCAGAACTGTATAATTAGTATAACGTCGTTTACATAAACAAAAACTCAGGGGAGTGTATATGTGAAGATGTGTCTAATAGTCTGGAAGGCGATCTGTGCAGCTCTATGGAAATCAAACTGTTGAACAGTGTTTTACTTTGCAGAGAGGAATGAAACAGGAACAGAACAGGCTTTAACTTTTTACCACATGTACTTCTGTATGATTTGACTTTGTTTTTAATCATAAATTCCATGTTTCTTTTTTAATTAAAAAAAATTAGTTGATGATAAACTCTAAAAATTGCTGAAAATCCTAGAAAGAAATAGAACAAATATGGTATATAAAACTTGTCCTAGTATTGATAATGCTAAATAAGCAAGCTTTGGCAGAATAATGAAACCGTATATTATGTATTCAATATGAAAACCAAATCAGGTTTAGAACTCTATTTTGAGGGAACTTCCCTGGTGGTCCAGTGGCTAAGTCTATGTATTCCCAATGCAGGGGCCTAGGTTTGATCCCTGCTCAGGGAATTAGATCCCACATGCCCCAACTAAGAAGCCATGTACAGCAACTTAAGACCTGGTGCAACCAAATAAATATTTTTTAAAATAAATCTGTCTTTAATATGTACATGTATTCTGTACAACGTCTATCTCCCCACTTTACATTTACATTACAAATCTCTACTGTACATTTAGGGTGCTATTTTAAATTTAATGGAAGTTATAAATAGAAACCATACTAACATAAGCAGCTAGAGAATTCTTAGTTTGGCTTTGAAAGGTAAAAAATAAGGGTGGTTGAACTGCAAGAAAGAAATACTATAAGAAAAAAATTTTAAAGTATCCCAGTTTCAACTCTGTATTCCTTGCTTCTATCCTTTTCTGGTAGATAGAATAATGCACACCCTACCCCCTGAAGAATTGATGCTTTTGGACTGTTGTGTTGGAGAAGACTCTTGAGAGTCCCTTGGACTGCAAGGAAATCCAACCAGTCCATCCTAAAGGAGATCAGTCCTGGGTGTTCATTGGAAGGACTGATGTTGAAGCTGAAACTCCCAACACTTTGGCCACCTGATGCAAAGAGCTGACTCATTTGAAAAGACCCTGATGCTGGGGAAGATTGAGGGCAGGAGAAGGGGACAACAGAGAATGAGATGGTTGGATGGCATCACCAACACGATGGACATGGGTTTGGGTGGGCTCTGGGAGTTGGTGATGGACAGGAAGGCCTGGCGTGCTGTGGTTCATGGAGTCGCAAAGAGTCAGACACAACTGAGCGACTGAACTGAACCCCCCAAATATGTCCACTTCCTAACTGCCAGAACCTGTGAGCATATTACCTTAATGGCAAAAGAGCCTTTGCAGATGTAAGTATTTAAAGATCTTGACAGAGTTTGGAATATCCACATGGACCTAGTGTAATCACAAATGTCTTTTAAGAGTGGAAGACGTAAGCAGAAGAATCTGAGAAATTGAAGATGTTACACTGTTAGCTTTAAAAATGAAGAAAAGGGTCATGAGCCCAGGAATGCAAACAGCTTCTAGGAAGTAGAAAGTCAGGGAAACGGATTCTCCTTGAGGCTCTGGAAAGGAACACAGGCCTGCTAACACCCTGATCTTAGTCCAGGGACATGCTGTCTGTACCTCTGATCTCCACAACCTTAGAATACTAAGTTTGTATTGTTTTAAGCCACTAAATTTGTAGTGATTTGTTACAGCAGCAGTAATACAATAAGAGAAATAGGAAACTACCTGCTCTGAAATTTTTAACATTTTTGACCTGGCATAATAAAAATGGTGCTTTCTCTTCAAAGTAATCTTTCACAGTGTGTAAATTTTAGCCCTTACAGCAAATGAGCCTACTAGCTGAGGATTTTAAACGAAAGTTAGGAATCCAAGATAAGGGAGAGGGTACTTCCCAAAGGGAAGTGAATTTAGAAAATTTGGGGAAATCTGTAGTGATTGAAGGTCATTACTGCCATTCAGACTGCCAGGCCTAGAAACAGAAAAATGAGAGTGAACAAGGAAAAATTATGTTGAGTTCTGGTCAAAGTTCAAACAGGTAGTTAGTGAAAAACCTGATAATTATTTAAGCCTGGAACCAACTCCTTTTTACTTATAAACACAAGTATTCAAAGTGTCGGAGGATTTTGCACACTTTTAAAATACACCGACTATATCCAGAAGCACAACTACTATGTAAACCAGGGCAAGACTGTATTTTACTTTATTCAGACTTATGAGTTATTTGCCTATTTTAGAAAATCAACCAGTGAAGCTATTAAGACACTCAAGATTTTAAGACATTAATACAGCCCACCAATCTCTATTTGCAGCTATTGTCTACATATATATCAGTTGGATTAGTTGTGCTTCAGAGAGGTTTTATTATAAATCTCTTGTTTCTCATAGGTAGAGCATTCAACTGGCTTTTTAAATTATCTGAATTCTATTTCAGTAGGATATAAAGACTAGAATATATTATCATAAAACGGGGATACTGGCTCCAGGAGGGTTGAAACTATTGATCTAAATATTATCTGAAATCCATCCATATTCCTCTTGTATCTGCAGTATTTTGTTCTTTCCTTTCAGTCAAACATTTTGTGGCAGGGAGGGAAGCTCCTATTTCTTAATAGGTGTCTCGACTACCCAATTAGTCTTAAGTCTTTTCACAATCTAACCTTTACCACCATCACACCATTGAAATTGTGGCTGTAAAAGTCACCAACCCCTATTAAAAACAATGGACACTTGAAGAAAGGAATCTGTTTTGCCTGAACTTTCTATAGGATTTGACATCATTACTCCCTTTTGCTTGAAACTTTGGAAAGGATGGGCTCATACCCGTGTCATTTGTGTCATCAGCATATGCCGTCAGTGAGTGAGACCACGATGACAGTCACCAGAACAAGACAGTAACAACTGTTAACAGGTTGTAGTAGAAATGGAGGTCTTCAGAGGCTCCACGACTCGCCTTAGGTCAGAATGTGTTAGTCACAGAGCACAGACTGTCAGTTCAGATTTCCAGTGTTGTGTGTGGTCATAAAGCTCTTGCCTAAAAACTGAAACACATAACCATTCAGTTTTTAGCTCATTTATTATATACCACAAATAAAGCAAAGTTTAACATAATGTTATGCCCTGAAAGTGAATTCACTCAGTCGTGTCCGACTCTTTTGTGACCCCATGGACTGTAGCCTACCAGGCTCTGCTGTCCATGGCATTTTCCAGGCAAGAGTACTGGGGTGGGTTGCCATTTCCTTCTCCAGATCTTCCCACCCCAGAGTTCAAACTCGGGTCTCCCAAATTGCAGGCAGACTCTTTACTCTCTGAGCCACCAGGGAAGCCCTAGGTGTGATTTATCCCATTTAAATGGCAACTGAGCTCGAGTTACATTGATGAGTAAGTAACAGTAATAGCAAACATTTTACAGTTTACTATATATCAGAGAAAACCACTCAGTCGTGCCCAACTCTGCAACCCCATGGACTATACAGTCCTTGGAATTCTCTAGGCCAGAATACTGAAGTGGGTAGCCGTTTCCTTCTCCAGGGGATCTTCCCAACCCAGGGATCAAACCCAGGTCTCCCACATTGCAGGCAGACTCTTTACCAGCTGAGCCACCAGGGAAGCCCTTACTATGTCAAGCACTGTTCTAATCATCTGGTATGCGTTCACTGGTTTTTATCCTCACAAAAACGCCAGGAGCAGATGTTATTATCCTCCCAGAGATGAAACTGAAGCACAAGGGTCACATAGTAAAGAGTTGCCAGGGCTCAGATCTATAAGGCTATTCACTGACTACTAAGTTAAACAATCTAACAAAATGGACATTAAGCATATACCTTAAAAATTTAAAATATCAGCTGTGTTGATTGTTAAGCTATACAACACAAAAACAAGTTCTATTAGAACGTCTTAAACAAATGTGATTTGTTAAATCATGTGATTCAGTAAGCATCACATGACCCAATTATGTAATATGTCTAAGGAAACTAAGCATCACATGACCCAATTATGTAATATGTCTAAGGAAACTTTGCTTGCTCTTTTCTAATTGGATCCATTTCATTTGCACTGAAATCTGCATTAAGGGGAGAAATCACTGTCCCTATATGATATTCCACTGAAGGAAGTTTTTTTTTAAAAAAACTTTATTATACTAAGAATTCCTTTATAAAACTGAACTATATTTTCATGCATTTTAATAATTAGGTATGATTCCAGGAAACTAAAGAATAAAAAATTATTTTAAAAAGTTAATATGGAGAAGTTGAGGGGGAAATCAGTATGTATTATAGTTTTATTACTGATATAAAATTTTCAAATACTATACAGTAAGGTGTGTTGTAGAACTCTATATAGATATCATACACTATTACCAATTATTACTCAAGTATAATATATACAGCAATCACAAAATCAGAAAATAATGGATAACAGCCAGTGCCTTAGGGATGGTAGAACATCTATACTATTTTATTCAGCACTTAAAGCACTTGCTACTTAATTTTTTCTAAATATTTACACTATTACACTTATTTTTACATATTCTAAATAACATTTCCCTCCAAAAAGCAGATCCTCCAGCTCTTGGCACTAATTCTCAAAGTCAAATGAACCTAAAAATACTGACAACCTTTTCAGGCTTTTATTGCTCTACCACAGGCATAAAAGCTCAGGAAGGGACTTGTGCATTCTAAAGAAAAGTATGCAATACCTTAAAATTTCAAATACTAAGTAATTGATACTCACAAGCACATAACATCAACTAAAACTTTTTACTAGTTTTCCTTTTCTTTTACAAGAGAATAATCATCGTATTAATATTATACTACAAAAGCATGTAGATTCCATAATTTAAAAAAATTAAATGTCAGATATACAAGTAATGGCATTTTCTCCAATAATTCACAATTTTTACAATTTCTGCTATTTTGGAACAAATGTTAAGTATCATTAAATATGAATTGAAACACTTAGCATCTCAAAGAATTATTAAGAATGGCAGAACTTACAATTAACTATAAATCTTACATTGGTAATATAGCTCCCCTTTTGTTAAGTAAACATTCTACTGTGGTGTTTTCAAGTGAATACTTCTGGTTTGAAAAACTATAATGTGAAGAGCCTGAGGTTATGCAATTTTGTTAAATTACATGATAACCTTGACATGTAGGATATATCTATACCCCAGCCTAGAGTATGTATCTGTTACTCTTATAAAAGGTGATTTTAAAGTCATATTAAATGAATGGAGTTTAATTCAGTTCTGCAAAAGCTTTTATGAAAATCTTAATATGGAAACTTTGTTCTGAGAACCATGAATCTTAAAATTCTGCTCTGTGGTATTTTATGTATGGACCAATTGAAATTCTTGTTGAAAAATAAAAACAAAATGGTACTGATATTCTGAAATAAACATTTTATATTGTCACTGTATTGACCAAAGCTTAATTAAAGAAATTACAAGTTTATTTCATACCTAAAGGTTAGTTATTAGTGAGGTCTAAATTTTTTAGAGAAATGTTCACTAGCAGCCAGTTAGTAGTTAACTACATAATACTGTTATAAATTCTGCATTTAGTAGCTAACAAGTGATGTCAGTACAATTCTCAAAAACCTGTCATTAGTAGTGAGTTGCTAGCAAGTGATCTTCCCTGAGGTAAGAGATCATATGCAAAAGTTTGCTAATTTCCAATAAAGTTAGATTCTTAAAAATAATGGCGATGAGGACCTGTGTGGCTAGGAACCATAGATGCATTTCAGACTGACATCTTAATTGCAAGTAGTAGACTTGATTGCAAAAAACCAAACTAAAACTCATCAGAAGATTTAAAGCAAATTTCACAGTCAATAGCACTTGCTAAATGTCTCAGGTCTTTAGCTTAACTTTTCCAATAAAATACCTGAAATACAGTGAAAGGAGGGGAAATGGGCCTTAGACTTGCTCTTTAGTTCCTGAGTAACCCTTCCCTGGGTGTTCATTATATTCTAGCTCATATTTGACAGTGTCTTGTTTTCTTCGATTTCAACCAGTTTCTCACACCAGTATTCTAGAGACATATCATCTTCAACTCTACCTGGACTGCGGGTCATCAATTCAATCTTGGTATGACTAACTACACTTCAACTTTCAGTTAAACACTGCAAATGTAATTTAACTATAGGATTGAATTAGAGTTATTATGTTTCATGGAGAGCTAAGAAAATATTTTAACTGATTTATGATCCCCAGTTTAGACTCAAAGTTGTGGCAATCACAAAAGGTAGTTCTAAAAATCATTTCTGTAATTTATGTATTTGATGATGGTAACCATATGGAAGGACAAATAATGAGTCTAGAAATTAAAGAAATTCTAAGACTTTTTTGTGAAGATGATTCCTGGCCCACTTCTCAAATCCATTAATTCCAACCATATTTCAGTTGATTTAAAATAATGTCAAGAAACCTGACCATTCTCAGCATCAAGCCTTTTATTCTTTATCAAGGGAGAACCCCAACTATTACTAAAATATTCACACCTAAACCAGCTTCTAAACAGCACTGCCATAGCAAGAGAAATTAACACTGTTGTCAGAGATTGAGCCTGCCTTCTACTGTCCACAGGTGCATTCTAACTTGATAAAGGGAGATTTAACAGGGAGATAAAATGTGTAGCTTATGTTTTTACTTTATGCTATTAAATGTATTTGTCAGTTATCAAATATACTGAGCCACAGGTGAAGAAAATATTTGTTAAAGAAAAGGTGATTATATCGTTTACCTGGAAGCAATGCATTTGTTTGTGAAACAGTTTTCCTGTATTTAAACTAAAAAAAAAAAAAAAGGAGGGGAGGTGTTCAGTGGCTGAAAAGGCCAAAAATAATTATAGTGGTTAGTGATATCTGTAATTTTTAAATTTAATAGAGAAGTCACCTGCATTAACTAAATGGGAAATACTATTTGGGAGCCACAGTTCTTTATGTAAAACTAATATACAATATAAAAGTTCTAAAATTTCCTTCTATTTATAGACATAGAGAAAGGTATTTGAAAGTAAATTTAGAAGAATGGAGATAAAATTTGATTTTAAACAGGTGATAATGTGATAAAACCCAAATGTGTATCTTGCTCAGATATCACCTGCAAAATGTCTATAGTTTCCATTCTTTCCCTATTCAAAACGGAGTAGTTCGTTTAATAAGCGGATTCAGGCAGAGACATTTTCATAGAAAGAAACCAAAACCTCCCTTATTTGGAAACACAAGTACTGTCTATATTCCTTATGAGTCAATTGGCTGAGATTTTTAAACACCCAATAATACACTTTCTGATGTACATTTTCTTAAAATGCAAACGGTCCTGCATCTATCACACGAGCAAACAGAGAGAGCCAGGCTTTGAATGCTCTAGATAAGAGATTGTATTAACATACATTTTGTCTTTCATCCATTCAAATTCAACTTAATTTCAGTGAACAGAGGAAAAAGATGTATTAACGTGTACATTTCAGAATACAGATTTGCAGAATAGGATAAAATAGTGCGATGCCAATCTCAGGATAAACATTCTTTAAGGAGTAAACATGAAAGCTGCTTCTTGAGGAAACAGGCACTAAAGGTTTGATGAATACACTATTTAAGCAAATGCCCAGTTGATCAGGGTATGATGCAGTCAAGTTTGCATCCAAATCCAAGTGAAGCTAACAAATGAAGAAAATGTAATGGATTCTAAGAAAAAAAAAAAGGAAACATTTTTGGTTCAGAGGGGCTCAAAGACATTTAGCATATACAAGCTTAAATACCATTGATCAAAATTGTAGAACAATGTAACCCATTCATAAAGATAAATTCTTATTTATAAATTCTCTGTGAATCTGACAAACTCTGAAAATTAGAGATTAACTACTGCTACCATTATTTTTTTAATTATTTTTCTACCACACTTTGCAATCAACTTTTCTGCAAGATTAAAGAACAAAAATTTGGTGGTACTTGACCAGGCCAGGATTCAAATAATGGTAACATATTATCAACACCAGAGCACACAATTGGCTGCGCTGGCTCAGACAGCAACATTACTGAATCACATTGACTTTATCATTCTAGAATAGATACTTTCCCCCAAGCTTGCTCAAATCAGCAAAATGTTATATATCATTACACTACATTCTCAAGATATTTTCCAAAATGTTATATATCATTACACTACATTCTCAAGATATTTTCACGAAGAATACATATCTCTATGAATGTGTTTACGTTCACAGAAATGTCAGGATCCCAGTGTCTAACATATCCTTTATGAATTTCAAGATACAATTTAGTTCAGATAACCTTCAAATTTACATAAATCTTTTGACACGCTAGTAAGTATGTGGAATGGTTATCCTGATGACATCAACATTAGCAAAATCTTATCTTCCCCCAGTTCTAGCCTTTTCAGAAATCAAACAGATATAGCAAGAGAATCTTCATGTTTGCAACATTAAGACTTTCATGGAATTAAAATTACAAAGAACTTCCAATGAACCACATATATGGAAGTAACTCATTTTAGCAGATCTAATAACTATTTTACAGGAATTCAGAGCCAGCCTGGGCAGCAGTATATTAAAAGCTATTGCCAATCACACACTTGCTATCATGCACTGAATAACAAGATATAATCTTTGAATTATATACGTACAAGATTTTTTAATGACTAATCAAGTTATGTGGCCCAGCCAACAAATATTACATATTCACAATAAACATTCTGCCTTTATTAGCCTCTAATTAAATCAAGAGTGATCCATTGGCTCAGTTGTGTTTGTCATCTCAGCATCTTGACTATCCATCTCTTCGGGCTCCTCCACGGAACTTCCCTTTTGTGCTTCTGACCTTTCAGCAAATGCTGCTTCCAGTGCCTCTGCCACACAGCCATCGGCTGTTTCTATATTCAAATTTTCAGTGTCACCAGTTGGAGAAAAAGATTCAGGTAAGCCAGTCTGAAGACTACCAGACTTCACAGAAGAACTCACAGCTTCCACTTTCTTTTGAGGAGGATCAGATGGTGACTGCTCTGTACTCTGATCCCGCAAGTGCTTGTCCATTGACGCCTGAATAGAAGACACCATTTCCTGCAATTTTTTCCGCTGGGCCTCAACCATATCAGGATCAAGCTGCCTGCTGTCTCTCATTGTAGCTACTCCAGGAGCTATTCGAATAAGCTCACTGTTACTAGGAGCAGCTGTGAATACAGAAGGCTCTGTTTTAATGGAACTACTACTAAAGTCTGTCCCTGTCGTATGCTTCCTTACAACTGCAGTCTCCCTGGCTCTTGGGTCAATGTGAGGGGTACTGGATGCAGTTCCTAGAGAATGCCCTTTCCCCTGAAAGGCTGTTACATTGTGAAGTTGCTCGGATTTCTTTTTCACTACTCCACCACTACCTAGTTTTAATAACCCATGTGAGGGGCTTGATTCCCTACTTCTTGTAGTAGCCTCTGCTCGAACCTGACTTACAGCCTCTTTAACTAAATCTTCAACATCAGGACCGATGGGAAAATGTCCTGCAGCGTCCACACACAACTCCAGTCTATCTTCAGAAGCATTGTAGACAAAGGTTTTGCCAGGCAGATGTGGGAAAGTACAATGCTTGCCATCAGCCATACCTTAAGAAAGGAAAAAGAATTTAACACATTAAAATCTTACTTTAAAGGTGGAGTAAAGACAATTATAATTGAAAGAGTAAACCTCCAATAATAATTTACAGGTAACAGCTTTCAAAACAAAATTAATTAGCAAATAATTTATTATACTTATTAACAGAATTTAATACATTACAAAAAAACAAAGAAATACCACCATAAACCTTAAAGTAGTTCCCCAGAGGGTCTGAAATATATATATCATTAACCTATTACAAAGTTAGGAAAGTTAGTCTTGAAACAAACAGCTGAGTTTAATAAAAAAAACACTAGCACTAGTGTTAGTAAAGCATTTGCTTAGAGTAAAGCAATAAGAAAATGGATTTTCATTTAATAAAATTCAAATTATAAACTTTAAAAATTCCTATAAGGGCAAAGTGTTACATACACATGTTGCATAATACTGAATTAAAAATCATAGTAATTCTATTAAATTACAGAATACCAGAATAAAAAGTTTCCTCTGTGTGTATATATGTATTTTTCACAAATATAAAAAGTATAACTTTCAAAGTAAGATATTCCATAATTAAAGTAGTCGATGTGGGGGCACATTTAGGAAAGTTAACATTAAGGCTTAAGTATAACCGCAAAGACTTAAGTATAACTGCAAGAACTGACATCTGGTCACAATAAATTAATAATATCTTCTTCAACTCCTCTGAAATAGCTGTATTTCATGTTACAACTCTTATTCTCCTCTGGCAGATGAGAACCACCAAAGTAAGAGTGAGCTGTTGATGCACCTCAAATGGCCCAGTGTGATATGCTTTCTCACAGTCAACTGATGCAGCGGTACAGGGTAAGGACTTTAAAGCAGGCTTCCCTTCATTTTCCAGCTGAAGAGTTTGGTCTCACTACGTGGTATTTCAAATGTTTACACTTTTCCCAGCCTGGGCATAAAAAAGGTGCATATGTGTTTTAAGCTATCCAATATCTTTTTACATGTTAAGTTTGTACACTGTAAGTATACTCCAAATATGCAAAAATCAGGGTTTTCAAATTTTATGAAACCATAGATTTTTCTATGTTAAAAAAAATGAAATAGAGAATTTATAATAATATATGGGTATGTTTATAGCAAAATATAAAGCCAAAAGCAAACTAGTTTAAAATGAAGGAGACTGTTAGCAAGCACTACGGAAATTCAGAGAAGGGAAGGATGAGTGATATCTGGAGTGCTTTGTGGGCATTAGGTAGTCTTAGAAGTATTAAGAATAGTTTCTTCCTTTCTGAAAAAAGCTACAGAATGAGAGTAAGTTCAAATAAACATTCATTTTGGTGGTAAGTTAAAGATCCAATGAGAATTTCCTCTTAGCAACAACATTACCTCTTAACAACATTTTTGGCAGAGAGAACTGACAAAAATAGATGGATAAACTTTAAAATCAGAGATGTCTAAATCGTACCTTTCAGAGTACAACCCTGAATTCAGTTTTTACCTTCTACCAATCCCCTACCTCAGAGAGCTGTAAACCATGGCCTAGGAAACAAAGGTAGCAAAGAAGACAGACTTTTGAAAGGTAAGGCCAGGGATTCCCTGAGGCAAAGGTTTCACACAATTATTTCAACAGAGAATAGCTACTGAGTCTCACTGTGCCAGGAACTAAAGTAAACCCTGAAGATTAAAAAATAAAACATAATTATTAGGAGATGGATATAAATAGATAATAACACAATCAGGTAAGTATAACAATGGCAGTACTTCAGTTCAGTTCAGTTCAGTAGCTCAGTCGTGTCCGACTCTGCGACCCCATGAATCGCAACACGCCCTGTCCATCACCAACTTCCAGAATTCACTCAGACTCACGTCCATCGAGTCAGTGATGCCATCCAGCCATTTCATCCTCTGTCGTCCCCTTCTCCTCCTGCCCCCAATCCCTCCCAGCATCAGAGTCTTTTCCAATGAGTCAACTCTTCGCATGAGGTGGCCAAAGTACTGGAGTTTCGGCTTCAGCATCAGCCCTTCCAATGAACACCCATGACTGATCTCCTTTAGGATGGACTGGTTGGATCTCCTTGCAGTTCAAGGGACTCTCAAGAGTCTTCTCCAACACCACAGTTCAAAAGCATCAATTCTTCAGCGCTCAGCTTTCTTCACAGTCCAACTCCCACATCCATACGTGACCACTGGAAAAACCATAGCCTTGACTAGATGGACCTTTGTTGGCAAAGTAATGTCTCTGCTTTTCAAGATGCTCTCTAGGTTGGTCATAACTTTCCTTCCAAGGAGTAAGTGTCTTTCAATTTCATGGCTAGAGTCATCATCTGCAGTGATTTTGGAGCCCCCCCACCCCGAAAAAAGTCTGACACTGCTTCCACTGTTTCCCCATCTATTTCCCATGAAGTGATGGCACCAGATGCCATGATCTTCGTTTTCTGAATGTTGAGCTTTAAGCCAACTTTTTCATTCTCCTCTTTCACCTTCATCAAGAGGCTCTTTAGTTCTTCACTTTCTGCCATAAAGGTGGTGTCATCTGCATATCTGAGGTTATTGATATTTCTCCCGGCAATCTTAATTCCAGCTTGGGCTTCTTCTGGCCCAGTGTTTCTCATGATGTACTCTGCATATAAGTTAAATAAGCAGGGTGACAATATACAGCCTTGATGTACTCCTTTTCCCATTTGGAACCAGTCTGTTGTTCCATGTCCAATTCTAACTGTTGCTTCCTGACCTGCATATAAGTTTCTCAAGAGGCAGGTCAGGTGGTCTGGTATTCCCATCTCTTTCAGAATTTTCCACAGTTTATTGTGATCCACACAGTCAAAGGCTTTGGCATAGTCAATAAAGCAGAAATAGATGTTTTTCTGGAACTCTCTTGCTTTTTCCATGATCCAGCGGATGTTGGCAATTTAATCTCTGGTTCCTCTGCCTTTTCTAAATCCAGCTTGAACATCTGGAAGTTCACGGTTCACATACTGCTGAAGCCTGGCTTGGAGAATTTTGAGCATTACTTTACTAGCATGTGAGATGAGTGCAATTGTGCGGTAGTTTGAGCATTCTTTGGCATTGCCTTTCTTTGGGATTGGAATGAAAACTGACCTTTTCCAGTTCCGTGGCCACTGCTGAGTTTTCCAAATTTGCTGGCATATTGAGTGCAGCACTTTCATAGCATCATCTTTCAGGATTTGAAATAGCTCAACTGGAATTCCATCACCTCCACTAGCTTTGTTCGTAGTGATGCTTTCTAAGGCCCACTTGACTTCGCATTCCAGGATGTCTGGCTCTAAGTGAGTGATCACACCATCGTGATTATCTTGGTCATGAAGATCTTTTTTGTACAGTTCTTCTGTGTATTCTTGCCACCTCTTCTTAATATCTTCTGCTTCTGTTAGGTCCATACCATTTCTGTCCTTTATCAAGCCCATCTTTGCATGAAATGTTCCCTTGGTATCTGTAATTTTCTTTAAGAGATCTCTACTCTTTCCCATTCTATTGTTTTCCTCTGACAGTACTTAATTCACTAATTACTTGAGGATTATATAACTCATGCAAAGCACATACCACAGTGCCTAATATACATCAGGCAGTCAATAGTTTTAATTTCTCTTAGATCAAAAGGTTTTGTAATTGCTTCCAGGTTTCTACTGTAAAGCTTTCCCTTGGCTATTCCTAGAAAGAATCATAGCCCCAACACATTTATCACAGTATTACTTAACAATGAAACAATGGAAACAATCTAAGCTTTCAACAAGAAGAGAGGGGTTAAGAGAACTGCGGTCTATCTATGCAACAAAAGTAATACGCAGCTACTAATACTGGTATAAATAAGTAATCTATGATGCCTCAGATAGTAAAATATGCATGATGGTAAAATAGCAGGAAAGTACTGTAATTACAATCATGCCAAAAAATGTATGTATAAGAGGAATATTTAGCAATTTTAGGTCATGTTCCCCATTTCTATACTTTCTAGACTTCTTACACTGTTAAAAAACTTTAAAATATATATCAAAAAATCAATCCAAATACTGTGTTGTGATTAAACATAATCATTTAAGCTTTACATAACTTACATAGTCCTCTGAATTTTAAGAATCAAGGTACATTAAAATTTCTATATCTTATATCAACAATTCCAGTGGACGTATATACCAACAGACATGCATAATTATATTTATAGCTACATTCTTTCTTACATCAAAAAACTGGAGACTACCTAAAATGAATCAGAACAATGGATGAAGTATATTAAAATGATAATAGAATACTTTGCAGCAGTGAAAATGAACAAACTAGTTGAGCCCATGAATTTGAATGAATCTGAAAAAAGAGCTGCAGAAGAGAAAGTCACAGAGACAATGTACACAGCATAATTCCATTTTTATAAAGTCCAAACAAAGCACTAAACATTGTAAGGTTAGATAACTATAAAAGTATTAAAACTAAATTTTCCATTCATCTCTGCATTTATCTCTGTATAAACATCTGCAAGGAAACTTACTACAGTTTAAGCAAATTAATTTTAAAACACCTTTCCAAACATAAACACTAGGAATATTAAAAGCTGATTTGTTATATTAGGCAATATGTCTGTTCAAACATAGATACAACCATCTATCTGTTAAGAATGGATTTGAAAGTAAGAAAATTATGTTCTTTTTTCAGTTTTTGGAGGGTAGTGGGTGTATGTTTCGGGGGTGAGGAGGGCATGTTACACTTTTGAGTCTTTGCTCATGGGATGAGGAAAATGATCTGTCAAACGAATCTGTCCTAAAAATACAGATAACATTTTACCACAAATATAAGATGAAATTATATTTGAAAGGTAAAATAATTTTCTGACGGTGGCCTATTTCAAATGGCTATGTGATGGTCAAAAAATAATTCTGCAAGTTACAGCTGGGATTAGCTAAGTAATTATTAGGTACCAGGCGTTGGCTAACTGCTTTATGTGCACAACCTCAGTTTACACTAGTCACAATCCCAAGATTATCACACCTGCTATACAAACAAAGACACTGAGGCTTAGAAATCACACTGGACTAAGCAGTAGAGCCAAAATTTGACGTTAGATGTTCTTACTCCAGAGCTCTAAACTACCTCCTAATAAGAACAAACACCGCAGGTAACATTTGAAAAAATATATATAATGACTCTACTGACATCTAACCCAAACAAAATTCACCCATTTTTAAGTGTACAGTTTATTTTTTTTTTTTTTAGTATATTCAGAGTTGTGTAACCATCACCACAATCACTTTTAGAATATTTTCATATTTCAGAAAGAAACCCTGAATGCGTTAGCAGTCCCTTCCATTTCCTTCCCCCATCCCATTCCTGGCTCCAGGCAACCACTGACATATTCTCTAGGTGGACCTATTCTGTCATTTATATGACTTTTCGTGTAAGTGAAATAATACAGTATATGGCCTTTTGTTTCTGGCTTGTTTCATATAGCATATTTTTAAGGTTCATCCATGTAGACTGTCGGAGAAGGCAATGGCATCCCACTCCAGTACTCTTGCCTGGAAAATCCCATGGATGGAGGAGCCTGGTAGGCTGCAGTCCATGGGGTCGAGAAGAGTCAGACACGACTAAGCAACTTCACTTTCACTTTTCACTTTCCTGCACTGGAGAAGGAAATGGCAACCCACTCCAGTGTTCTTGCCTGGAGAATCCCAGGGACAGGGGAGCCTGGTGGGCTGCTGTCTATGGGGTCGCACAGAGTCAGACACGACTGAAGCAACTTAGCAGCAGCAGTAGCAGCATGTAGACTGTACCAATACTTCATTCTTTCTACTGCCAAGTAGTATTTCGTTATATGTATATGCCACATTTTACTCATCTCATCATCAGCCGATAGACATTTGTATGCTTTCCACTTCTGACTATTGTGAATAATGCTATTATAAACATTTGTGTACCAGTTTTGTGTGGACAGTGTTCATTTCTTTCTGGTACACATGTGAAAGTGAATTGCTGGGTTGTACAGTAACTCCATCTTAAATCTTTTGAAGAAACTGCCAGACTTTCTCCCCAAGCAACTATACCATTTTACATTTCCACCACAATGTCCTTGCCAATAGATCTTATTATCTGTCTCTTTGACCACAGCCTTACTAGTGAGTGTAAAGTACTAGCTCATTGTGGCTTTGATTTGCAATTCCCTATGGTTAATGATGTTGAGCATCAGTGTATGTGCTTACTGGCTATTTATATATTTTCTCTGCTGCTGCTGCTGCTGCTAAGTCGCTTCAGTCGTGTCTGACTCTGTGCGACCCCAGAGATGGCAGCCCACCAAGCTCCCCCATCCCTGGGATTCTCTAGGCAAGATTACTGAAGTGGGTTACCATTTCCTTCTCCAATGCATGAAAGTGAAAAGTCAAAGTGAAGTCGGTCGTGTCCGACTCTAAGTGACCCCATGGACTGCAGCCTACCAGGCTCCTCTGTCCATGGGATTTTCCAGGCAAGAGTACTAGAGTGGGGTGCCATTGCCTTCTCCAATATATTTTCTCTGAATAATGTCTATTCAGAGTCTTTGCCCATTTTTAATCAGGTTGTGTGTCTTTTTACTGCTCAGTTCTTTATATTTTGTATACAAATCTATTACCTGATAGACAATATTCAAAATCTTCTCTCACTCTGTGGGTTATTTCACTTTCCTGTTGGTGTTCTTTGCAGCACAAAACTTTGCTTTTTATCTACTTTTTTCTTTTGTTGCTTGTACTTTTGGTGTCATATCTAAGATTTTGCCTAATCCAAAAGCAAGATGTTTTATGCCTCTGTCTTCTTCTAAGAGCTTTCTAGTTTTAGCACTTATACCCAAGTTTTTTACACATTTTGAGTTAATTTTGTATTTGGTGTGAGGCAGAGGTCAAACTTCATTACTTTACATGTGGATATTCAGCTGTCTCAGCACCATTTATTGATAAAACTATTCTTTCCCCCATTAAACTGTCTTAGCATCACAGCTAACATTTTTAAAATAATTTCAAACTGAAAACAAAAAACTATTTAGAAAACAATCAAGAGAATCATCCTCATACCACCCACCACAACCCTCCTACACACAAAAAACAACTGAGGGAAGTTATTTTCAGTTCTGTGAAAGACACTGCATAAGGACCCCAATTACTGGGGGCCTTATGATCAAATACAATTAAATAATAACTTAAAAAAAAACATGAACGGGTATCAATATATTTCAAAAGGTAGAAAGAAGTGACAGATGAAAAATTAAAAAGAAAAAGATGCTAGAAAAAAAGGGGGGGAGGCAGGGGGATGCTCAGAGAGAAATCTATAGCTTTAAATGATTATAGTAGAAAAACAAATTTTAGAATCAATAATCTAAGCTTCTACCTAAATAAGCTTGGAAGTACAAATTAAATCCAAAGCAAGCATAAGGAAGGAAAAGGTATACATAACAGCAGAAATCAATGAAAATGAAAATGAAATCAGAGAAAACCAATGAAACCAAAGTTGTTTCTTTGAAAAGATCAATAAACTGATAAATCATTAGCTGGACTGGTCAGCAAAACAAGAAAGGCAGAAACTGCCAATATCAGAAATGACAGAGCTATAGACCTTACAGACATTAAAAAGACAGTAAGACAGTATTATAAACAACTTCATGCCAATAAGACTACTAACTTAGATGAAATGGACAGATTTCTTACAGGCAAAACTAACAAAGCTTATTCAAGAAAGGGATTAACCTTAAGAGCACTTTATTAAAAAAAATTAAATTCACAGTTAAAAACTGTCCTATAAAGAAAACTCCAAGAACAGATGGCTTCACTGGTGAATTCTACCATTTAAGTAAAAAATAATATCAAAGCTATAACACTTCCCAGCTCTATTTTCTGAAGCCAGAATTACCCTGATTAAACAGTCATTACAAGAAAACAAGAAAATGAGATGGTTAGATGGCATTACCAACTCGATGGACTTGAGTTTAAGCAAGCTCCAGGAGCTGGTGATGGACAGGGAAGCCTGGCGTGCTGCAGTCCATGGGGTTGCAAAGAGTTGGACACAACTGAGCAACTGAACTGAACTGACAAGAAAACCATATACCAGTATGCCTCATGAATACGCTCACAAAAACACTCAACAAAATACTAGCTGTTGGAATCCAGAATGTGATGTTGGTTCAACATTCAAAAATAAATCAATGTAATTTACACTATCACCAAACTAAAGAGAAAAGCCTTAAAATGTTATTTCAATAGATGTAGGGAAAGACCATCTGATAATATTCAACATCCATTCACAATACTATGAAATCATTAATGAACTGATAAAGGGCATTTCTGAAAAACCTACAGGTTTGAATGCTTTCCCCCTTAGACCAGGAACAAGGCAAGAATATCTACTCTCAACCCAAAATACAGTAATCCAGACTGTGGTATTGGTGGAAGGAGAAACATACAGATCAACAAAACAGAAAAGAGATCCTAGAAATAGACTCACATGAATAGGTCAACTGATTGCTTTAAAAGTAACTTTACTGATTATATAATTCACCTTTTTCAAGTGTCTAATTCATGGTCAATTGATTTTTTAAGTGTCTAATTCATGGTCGATTGATGTTTGAATACAAGTATCCAATAATTCAGTGTATAAAGTATACCTTTTCCAACAAATGGTGCTGGAGCAACTACTGGATATGTACACACACACACACACACACAAAATGAACCTCATCTTATACCGTACAACATATTTAAAAAATCAATTCAAAATGGATCATATACCTACATATAAATTAAAACTATAAAACTTCCATAAGAAAATACAGAAGAAAATTTCTGTGACTTTGGATTAGGCAAAGATTTTTGGATAGGACACAAAAAGTATGAATCACAAAAGACTATTAAATTGGTTATCAAAATTATAAACCTTTGATATTCAAAAGATAATGCTGAAAGAATGAAAAGACAGGTTATAAACTGGGAGAAAATATATCCAAAATACTTATCTGATAAATGATGTGTGCCCAGAATATCTAAAGAACTCTCAAAACTCAATTTAAAAAAAATTTAAACCAATTTTAAAATGGGCCAAAAAATAACAAGATGCAAATAAGCACAGGCTTCCCTGGTGGCTCAGACGGTAAAGAATTCACCTGCAGTGTGGAAGACCTGGGTTTGGAAGATCCCCTGAAGGACGGCATGGCAACCTACTCCAGTATTCTTGCCTGGAGAATAATCCCCATGGGGTTGCAGAGTCGAACATGAGGGTCGACTAAGCACAGCACAGTACAAATAAGTACACAAAAAGATGCTCAGTATCAGTTATTAGAGAAATGCATTTTAAAACCATTATGAGAGAATAATATAAATCTATTAGAATAGTTTTAAAAATAAACACCAATACTACCAAGTGCTGAAGAATACAAAATGATCCAGTCACTTTGGAAAATGATCTGGAACTTTCTTATAAAGATGAGCATATACTTACCACATGACTCAGCAAACCCACTCCTAGGTATTTAGTATTTACCAAAGAAAACTGAAAACATCCGTTCACACAAAGACCTGTACGCAAATGTTTTCAGTGGCTTTCTTCACAGAAGCCCAAAACTAAAACCAAACTAAATGTCCTTCAACTGGTCATAGGATTTTTAAAATGTGATATATACACACAATGGAATACTACTCGGCAATAAAAAAATAAACAAAAATGAATAACCTATTAATATATGCAACCAGAGAGATGAATCTCAAGCATTACATTAAAAACTGAAATTAACAAAAATTTTTGGTCAAGAGGCAAGATGATAAATATTCTAGGTTTTGTAGACCATATAGTCTTTGTCACAACTATTCAACTCTGCCAGTGCACTGTGAAAGCAGTCCTATATAAGCATAAGAGTGGCTGTGTTTTAATAAACTTTATATACAATAGGCAGTGAGTCTGAAATAGCCCACAGGCAGTAGTCTGCCAACCCCCATGTTCAATCAAAAAGCCAGATACAAAAGATTAAACTATGATATGGCCCTATTTGTATGGTGATATGAAAAAGGAAAACAAATAGGGACAGAAATCAAATCAGTGGCTGTCAGGGCCTAGGGATAGAGGTAAGGGATTAATTAGAAGGGCACAAGGCAACTTTTTGGAATGGTAGAAATATTCTCTATCTTACGTGTAGTAGTGATTACATGACTGCATATGTTTGTCAAAATTCATATGCCCATGTACCTAAAAAGGGTGAATTTTATTATATGCAAATTATGTTTCAATTATCTTGTCAAAGAAAGAAAGGGAGGGAGGGAGAAAAGAAGCAAGCCAACTGGCCATTTTCTGGTCCCTGATTCAATAAATCAAAAGGAAAAAAAAAAACAACACTTTTTTTAAACAATCAAAAATCAAGGGAATTTAAATACTGCCTGGTGATATTTTTAAAAACTATTGTTCATATCTTTTAGATGTGATAATGGTATTAAGGTTAAAAAAACAGTTCTTACTTTTAGAAATACATACTGAAGTCTTACAGATGAAATTATGTCTGAGATTTATTCTAAAACAGTCCATTTGAGAGGGGATGGATAAAAATGTACTGATAATTACTGAACCTGGGTGGTAGGTAAATAGGGGTTCATTACATTATTCTTGCTACTTTTATATGTGTGAACATTTCTACAACAGCCAAATTGGGTTTTGTTTTTTAACAAGGAATAAAAAGTACATGAGAAAGAAAAAACATAAAATAGAGATTATGCACTTGGTCTAAAGAGGTCAGGTAGGTAAAAAAGTGAGAAAGCCAGACTGATAAAAGTCAGAAGCCAAAAGCATTCACATTAAATCTTTGAAAAAACATATGGTGTCTAAACATACACACTAGCAATCTCTCTCTTAACACCTTAAAACTCTGAAGATAACAGTTACACACTTGCACATATCTTTATAAACAATACATACACAATGTGAAAAGAAGTTATATATAAAGTGAATTATTTCCTAGACTCCAGAAAATACTGAGGTATATAGTAATCACAGTCCAACACAACAACAACAAAATGCTGCATTATCTGATTCTGGGATGGACACTAGCACTATAAATAAACTGGCCTCTAATTCCACAATTTAAATGAGAAAATATGAAAAAGAAAGTGATAGGAGATTTTTAGTAATATTATAGCAGAAAACAGTTGACCCTATCAGGATAATAATTCATTCTAACTAGGCAGCCTGATAAAGAAGAATATATACCCTAACACTGGAAATCATTTTAGAAGAATATTATCTGAACTTTCTTAAAACCTTATAATAGCTTGAGTGGAGATATTATCCAAGAATAAAATCAGAAAGCAACTATACCCATGGTTTTCTTCATAATATTGTAGAATACGCCACCCTGCTGGAACATGTGAGGAAGACCTTTTGCATAAGACCATACATCTTCTCCTGTAAAATAAAAAGATACAGTATTAGCAGAAAACCAGAGAGTTCAACCCAGGCTTGCTTTAATATGGATGAGCCTCAAACAGAGACTGTAAGGCAGATATTCTAAATGAGCAATGCAGTCTAGTATAACATATCATCCAGGGAGCAATGTGGAATGAGGGACTATGGCTCCTCTAAATGAGACAGCCATTGCCAAGTGCTGTCACAGAAGAATATAGGTCCAATGGTTCAAGAACAAATGGCATTTTAAGAGAAGCCAGAAATCCAAATTTCTAATGTCAATTCTCCCAGTTTTTAAACACAGGACCTAATTCAAAAATGACTTTAAAACTGCATGAGTCAATACTGGGCATATTAAACAAAATATACATGAAGACTCAATCCAGTTTAAAGTAAACCAGTATGCAACTATGGACTAGAACAACAGAAAAGGTTATAGAAAGATATTTATGTTTTAAAGTAGAATATAAAAAATATATTCTATATTTATGTTACAACTAATAAAAGCAGATGGAAAGGGCTAGGGAGTAAAGTAAATAGGTAGACTGAAGATAAGTAATTAATGTATTTTGTTGTTCCAAAGTTGACTTTTTAAAACAGACATTTGGTGGGGGGGGGGCGGAATGATGAGATTTAGAATAAGTATCAGAAGCCCACAAAATAGCCACAAGCAAACCACCATTTCACAGAAACATATTTTTCAAGAACACCCTTTGAAGTGCCTATTATCAATAAGAAGTTTCAAATAAAAAGTTAAGAATGATAACCACTATCCCGGAAGTTAACAAAGAATGGAAGGAACATAAAAGTTATTTTGGTTTGTGGAATATGGTTTTTGTGTGTGTGTGTGGTTTCATTATTTTCTAATCTGATAAAGTATATGTAGTACTGCTTTTATACTCAAGACTTTTTAAAGTTGATTTTTACTAGAAGATGATATTGTTGGATCTGAGCTTTGAATGGAGGTTATGATGATGTGAGTTAAGCATTCTGTACCTACAATCTCTCAGAGCTCTAACCCCTTCCCACATTCATAAAAAGGAATATGAAAATCTGCATGGGAGTTGGTGAAAGTATAAAGTTTAAAAGTATACAACAAAGCCTAAAATATATAAAAAGCCTCAGCACTTAGCATTTCCGTTAATTAGAACATTTACTTACACATAAACACTTCATTCACTAATGATACAGTGCAACCGGAATATGGCAATATTTAAGGGTGAACACAGAAGTTTAATTTAAAATTTTGAATATTAATAAGAACTGCCAAATATAGAACGTTAACAACTCTGTCAGAAGTTCTGACTGCTGAATTTATCATTGAACTTTACTTGGATTATTTCTCTGGTGGTAACCTTTCATTTAGTTATTATCAATGTTATCTTAAAGGTACTTAGTATTTTATAAAATACTCTAGGATATCGTCAAATATTCTAGAATATCAAAGCATATCAAAAATTTTATGGTAGCACTTAATTATTTGGTCCGAATCTAGAAATGAAGTGAAGCTGCTCAGTCGTGTCCTACTCTTTGCAACCCCATGGACTGTAGCCTACAAGGCTCCTCTGTCCAAGGAATTTTTCAAGCAAGAGTACTGGAGTGGGTTGCCATTTCCTTCTCCAGGGGATCTTCCCGACCCAGGGTCGGAATCTAAACAGGTGCCAAAATAATAAACTGCTCAGAACTGACCACCCAAATACTAGTAAGAAAAATGTGTCTTAGTACTACTTTATAAACCAGATGATTCCTTACTTAAGCAGGCAGAACTCTAAAAAGAAAGAATTCTACTGAAGTGCTTATCAACCCTGTGTTTTCATCATCTCCCTAAGGATTGTTTTTAGACATTATTTTCCTAATCTGCCTTCCTAATGACATCTGAATACTACAGACACACTGTTTATCCGGTATTATGTGTATATCCTACACTTGTTTCATTAAATAGAGTAAGATTTATTTTACCCTCCCCCAAGAACCAAGTTTCACCCCCTTCAGACTATATGGCCCCAGTAAGTATGCATACGCTATTGCTTTAAGGAAAGGATAGATACCATCTAAATTCCTCCCAGATGGCTCAAGTGGTAAAGAATCTCACTGAAATGCAAGAGCCTCAGGAGCTGCTGGTTCAATCCCTGCGTCAGGAAGATCCCCTGGAGGAGGAAATAGCAACCTGCTCCAGTATTCTTGCCTGGAAAATTCCACTGACAGAGAAGCCTGGCGGGCTACAGTCCATGGGAGCACAACAGTCAGACACAACTTAGCGACTAAACCACCACCACTCAGCTCTGAGCAGGTACCTCACATGGCTTCGTTTTCTCCTCACAACTGAGCCCTATTTCACAGAAGAGACAAGCTCAGAGAGTGTAAATCATTCTCCCAAGATCAAACAGCCATTAAGTGGCAAAGCCTCGGTTTGAATCCTGGGTACATTCTACAGCTTATACTCTTTCCACAGTTACTAAACCGTTGCTGCTGCTAAGTCACGTCAGTCGTGTCCGACTCTGTGCAGCCCCATAGACGGCAGCCCATTAGGCTCCTCCGTCCCTGGGATTCTCCAGGCAAGAACACTGGAGTGTGTTGCCATTTCCTTCTCCAATGCATGAAAGTGAAAAGTGAAAGTGAACTCACTCAGTCGGGTCCGACTCCTAGCCACCCCATGGACTGCAGCCTACTAGGCTCCTCAGTCCATGGGATTTGCCAGGCAAGAGTACTGGAGTGGGATGCCATTGCCTTCTCCGGACTAAACCGATACTAAAGGTCAATCATGTTAGAACAAATTTGGCATAACCATCAACACACTCTCTTCTTATAGAAACCTACAGCATCAACGACTGATTGGAAGAAAAAAAAGGCAAATTATTGCCTTTGGTGTTAATATATACACTTCCACTGAAGTCATGTTTGTTGTAAAAGAACCAAGGAAAGGGATTAGGGATCAGAAAGCAGGAACTGTGACAGAGCGTAAGTCTCCCATCAGCCATGGACAGTTCCGCATCCCTTCTAGAACTACCCTGGTTTAGGCCTGTCTCCTGCCTGAAGGGCTGCCACTGCCTCATCCTTGGTTTTCACTTTAATCTTCTTCTCCCCAAGTCCCTCCTCCACACAGCCTTAAGAGTTAAACCTTTAATGGTTCCCCCATACGATAAGGCAAAAGGTCTAGTCTCTTTTCATGGCATATAAGTCAGCCTAAGATTCCTTGTCCTCACTCTCACCTCACATCTCTCATTAAATCTTGATTTATACAAAGCAAACCACCAAAGTGCTCCATTTCCCCAAAGGCCAGTAATAGCTATGCATTCTTTAAAACTCAACTTAGGTGTCACTTCCTCTAGGATTCTTCAGTGGTGGGTAGGGAAGTTCCTTCCTTGCTGCTCCTGAACACCACAGCCCTGGTCACAAGGCAGGTTGAACTAACTTTTCTGTTTCCCTTTCTATATCAGAAGCTTTTCAGAGTCAGGAAAAGGTCAGTGGCCCATTTGACTTTCTACTTCCAAGGCCTGGCACAATGCTGCAGAGACAGGAGCACTTAGAATTCATGTAATGAATACATAGTATAAATGAGGCTTTTTCTTTTAATAATGCCTGAGAGGAGTCCATGAAAAAACTTAGCTTAAGCACTATAATGACAACTCTTCTATAATGCTATCTGGATAAAATGTTAACTAATGGTACTATCTGTATACTTCTTCATGAATTTAATAAAATCATGGCAAAAACAAAGGTAAAGACTTTTAGGTACAAACTTGGAGTTAAAAAATAAACAAATCACAGTAATGTAACGTATATCATGGTAACTATAGTTAATAATACTGTATTTGAAAACTGCTAAAAGAGTAATCTCTAAAAAAAAAAAAGCGGGGGAGGGGGCATGAATAGAATTACTTTCTACCATTTCACTGGAAAGCAAATTCTTAGAGGAGAGTACTAGTCTCATAAAGCATCTACCAAATGTTAATTCATATTCTTCTGATAGCCTCCACTTATTTTATTTTAATTCAGCTCCTTCTTCATAGTACAATAGTAAAATACTTACATTGAACATACTGTGCATAACTGTACAAAAAAAGACTATAACACAACCATAGAAAACCTCTGTTCATACCCTGTCTTCCTCAAATCCTTCCTAGTAATTTTTTTTTTCCTAATAATCTTAATTCTCCCACCTGACAGTAATTATTATATATGGCAGTGATAGTATGGATGATTTTCCCTTTGGTTGTCTAATTTTCTTCCTCTTTAAAAAGAAATAAAAATTTTAAAGAATGTTAAAATAAATAATTTTTTAAATGATTTTTTTCTAGATTTTAGAAAAAAAATCAGTTAATCACTAACAACAAAATAATGAAGCTAAAAGTGAGTTTAAAAGGTTATCATTCCAATTTTCTAACTTTAGATATTTAAAAAGGCAATTTGAAGTTTCTACTTGGCAATTTATAAAGCAAGTAAGATTTTAAAATCTAACATATATGTGAAAGTTATTAAAATAAGAAAAACAAAATCAATTTTGAAATACTATTTACAGTCCCCCCTCCCCAAATATCTAAGTTAATTCTGAACTCGAATACCTATTACCATAAAACAAACTGACCAAAATGTACATTTAAACTAGGAACTTGGGGCTGTTTCTACTAGAAAAAATTCTAAAGGTGTTCATTAGCTGAAAAAGTTGTTGCCATCTCTCTACCCTTCCTGCAGATTCTGCCATCTACAATTGTCTCTACCTTGGTGGCTCAGAGGTTAAAGTGTCTGCCTCCAATGCGGGAGACCCGGGTTCGATCCCTGGGTCAGGAAGATCCCCTGGAGAAGGAAATGGCAACCCACTCCAGTATTCTTGCCTGGAGAATCCCATGGATTGAGGAGCGTGGGGGCTGTAGTCCATGGGGTCACAAAGAGTTGGACACGACTGAGTGACTTTACTTACTGAAAGAAAAGTGGAAGTGAAGTTGCTCAGTCCTGTCCCACTCTTTGCAGCCCCATGGACTATAGCCAAACAGGCTCCTCCATCCATAGGATTTTCCAGGCAAGAATACTGGAGGGGGTTACCATTTCCTTCTCTAAAGGATCTTCCCGACCCAGGGATCGAACCTGGGTCTCTCGCATTGTAAGCAGATGCTTTACCACCCACCATCTACCTTACCAACTGTCAAAACCATTTCTAAGAAAGGCATGCTTGTTTCTCTCCTTGTATTCAGTCCCTTATGCGTGTCTCAGTGTAATCATCAGCATTAAAAGATATATTTATCACACACATACATGCACACAAACCTAACTGTGTGGAAACACAAACATACAGAGTCTGAGTCTCTGGGGAGTAAGAGAACTATTGTATTCTACTCCCTACATAAATGAGTTCTTTGAATTTTTAAAAGTAATATTATCTTATAATTGAAAAAATATGAAGAAAAAAAGAAATAGAATCATGTTTAACTTAATCTTCAAATTAATTATAAAAATCACCATTTATAATATACATATTTACCTTAAGATACATCTATATGCATTCCTTTTATTCAATTTTATAACTGTTCCCCCATTAGAAATATGCTGTTTATAAATAAATTAGAAAAGTTATCTGATAGTATGTTAAGAATAGATGCATTAAGTAATATCTAGATTTGAAAGTGTCCTTCACCCAATATTTGAAGAAAAAATTCAAGAAGCCATAATGATATTCAGACTCCAAGTCATCTTAAAAATAAGTGTCTGAATACCAGATGTGATTCTGAAAATACCCAAGGCAGCTACCACATCAAGAAGTACTATGAAATTATGAAAAACTGTGTAAAAAAAAAAAGAAGCTGTGTAATTTAAACTTGTATATTAAAAACTCATGCCATTCTTTCAGGAAGATAGAAAGTAGTTTCTCACCTCCTGAAAGGATGCTAATCTTCGCAGTAAAGTGGAGTACATATAACAAGTAGCTTAATTCCATCAAAGCAACTCTGACAACGTATGTATAAAACTCCCATAAAACTGACCAACTGTTTTTCACAAATCTGTCTTTATCTCTTGAAAAAGAAAATTAATGAAAAGTTTTGTGGAATATAATACTAAAAAAAAAAGAAATTAGCCTAGTATTTACAGTGGATAATGTACTGTCTGTCATATCTACCACAAAAAGCTGGCCTATAAGAAAATTTAATTACATATTTTGAAAAGCCAGCGTTAGAGTCACTCACATATTGTATAAATAATGAAGAGAACAGTGTAAAAAACTGTTTTATAACATCCAAGTGGTCTGGATAAAGAAGATTAAAATCTGTGAAATATTACAGGTAAGAACACTGTTATTCCTTTTTTAACTAATGTTAATCATTAGATTCAAAGTGCCAAGTTCCATGAACTGAGCAAAAGACTGATGCACTCACTTACTGTTTTTATACAAATAATAGATATAAATTCTATTTAATAAATATCCTACTTAAAAAAACAATACAGAAACCTCATGTCTCTGGCTATCAAGAAGTCAGCCTATTTAATGAGGATACACAATCGTTATACACACATATACACATATATATCTTATATCTTTATAGCTTTCATCAACAGGTCTCCAGCTTCCTTTTTCTCTAAATATAAAAATTATAAATCAAAGCTATAAAAGTATGGGAAGTCCTCAGTTGAGACCCTACAGGTAAATTTACGGAAGGCAAGGATCATGTGTGATTTATCTTTGTATCTACAGCACAGTCTCTAGCTCATAGCAAACATTTTGCTGAAAGAATCTGCATTCATTCATTCAACAAGCAGGTACTTAGCACCTAGTAAGTGTGACGGCCAGTACTAGGTGATAGGGTAGTAAGTAAACCAACATATAAAATCAGGAAAACTTGTAACAGGTGCTATGAGGGAGATGAACAGGGTGCCATAACAGAGGGAACCTACTTGGAGTGGCTTAGCAAAGGTCTCTGAAACCCTTACCCCTGGGTAAGGTGGTCAGGAGGAAACCTCTTTTAAGAAAGTGGTATCAAACCTTAACCTAAATGAGAAGGAGCCAGCTATTTGAACAGCAGAAAGCTTGATGAGCTATTTGCTAAACTAACACACAGTAATTCACAATTTCTGCACTTTGAAATTACAATTTTCTTAGTAAACCCTGTCATTTCCCATTTTCCAGCCCTCTCCAATCTAAACATCAAGAGTTGCCAGCACTCATTCACATAAGGTTGTGCGTACTTACTTAGCTATCCCCATACTGAGATTTTTTACAAACATAACACTTTTAAGAAAATCTTCCCAGGAATTCCCTGGCAGTAATGTGGTTAGGACTCCATGCTTCCACTGCCGAGGGCATAAATTCAATCCCTGGTTGGGGAACTAAGATTCCACAAGCCCCACAGCATGGCCAAATAAAGAGAGTATCTTCTACATAATTCAAATAGAGTTATGAGAGAATTAGAGGTAGAAAACTAATCCTTACAGAGGGACTAATATATGGGCCAGGCACTATTTTTGTACTTTAAAGCAGAAAGTCAAGTAATACCACCATGAAATTAGCAAAGCATTACGCTTAAATTCTGTGTCAGGAGTAGAAATGGGAGAGTTAATGAAATGTGTGGGTTTTTAAGGGCAGCAACATAAATGCCAGAGGTGGAAAGAGAAGAGATCATTAACAAGAAGACATCATCTTAGTCAATTCCTCGCAGTCCACAGTCCAGTACTCAGACACTAAGGTCCAGAAACCTCAAGTCAAACTCAAAAAGTGACTAACTGTAAACAAGAATTATATTTTACTGATTTTCATTATGAAATAGAAATATATTATTATGCTGGCCAGAATTTTAGACTACTGATCATAATCTCACTGGTGCCACTGCATTTTTAATCTCCATGGAGAACACAACCTCCAAATGAATATAAGCCTCACCTCACTGTCACCTCCACATCAATACTTACATCAGGAAGCTAAACGAGTGATTAGACTAGAAGTTGATGACTATGGAATCGGTAAAGGGATACAGATTTTTCAGCCAGGCCACGGTGAGGACTGATCAAACAGTATGTCCCTCAAAAGAGATTACCTTTCAGTTACCAGAATTTTCATGAGCCCGAGTTGACACATCTTTCTCCTTTGTACAGCACTGTATAAACAGTGCCAAATTCTGCTTTTCAACTGTTTTTCAATGTTCAATGCTGACCATCCATTCCATTTCTGCTGACATAGCCTTTCTTTAGCTATGTTAATGTCATCTATTTAATTCAATCAAAAAACTTCCAAAGTGCCTACTACCTGCCGGGCACTATACAAGGTGCTGAGCATCCAAGGCTGGCTATGAGCCACATCCTCTTCTATTGAGAAAGACCTCTCTTCCTGACCAATCTATGACCTGGAGATTACTGGTTTTCTTAAAATGTCCCTTCAGCATACATCTAAGTTTACCCATTCTGTGCTGGTATTATTTAATTTACAGAGTTCTGGGAGTACATAACTGTTACCTAAGTATCAGCTACAAGAGGTAATCCTGTGTATAGGAAGCAACTGAAGGCCTGAGCAGTTAAGCAGCTTGCCTAAAACCACTAAGTTAATAAGTACTGAAGCCAGAATTCAAATTGTAGGACTTTGTGACTCCAGAAATCAGTCTTTTCCTTTACTCCACACAGTCTCCAAGAAACTAAAAACTCTTAAAAGACAGAAAAACGTAAAGTGCCCCTAGTAAGTACATTTCTTGACATATCCCCCAATTCAATAATTAAGTCTGATAAAATAAAGTCAGCAATATTAAGCTATAAACTGGCATAGATAGATCCCCTATTAATAGATTCCCTATTAACTAGGCCCCCAAACTTAAGCCAGAAATAAATTATCTTCATTTTGGAAGGTCAAGGCCCAATTCACTGATATTTAGTACTCTTAGAAAAGACAAAAAAAACCCAGATCACTTTTTTACTTGAAAGATATCATCTCAGCAAAAATAAGGCCCCTCTAATATGTAATATATTTCAGTTTTACTTCTACTTTACGCCTCAATAAAACATACTAACAGTAATTTAAAAACAGATTAGCCAATAAAAATAATGTAAAAAGTACACCATTGGATCATTTCCCAAATCATTTAAAACTTTAAATCACCTATTTGGTTGACAATATATTTTTCTTTATGTTGAATTATTAATAAGAAATGCTTAAGGAATCCCATTAACATCTACCTCTGTTTATTATGTTTTTCATCAGTTATAATATAATAGTTCATTATAACTGATGGCAAAGAGTCACCGAGCAAATTACTTAAAACACAAATCCCAATGTACAAATAAGAAAAAGCTGATGGGATTGGGAAAGGGAGAACAGGAAATGGATAAGAAATTATTAGGTGGGAGTGCAATGAGCATGTAACCCAGAAACTGCAATTCATCAAACAGGAAGTCCTGAAATCACATGACATACAGGAAAATGAAATTTAAAAATAAATGACAAGGGACAAGGTGTGCACGCTCGAAACAGCCAAAGGGGTAAAAAATGGAAAAGGCTGTAAATGGAGTTATTACACTACGATTTTTAAAAAATAACAAGCAATACATTATACTTAAATAATCTGGTGACAGTAAGGGACTACTTTCACTTTCTTAGTTATGTTTTCCCAGTATTTACTCAACAGAGAATCACACTAACATCTATCCACTGTCAAAAAACGAAAGAAAAGAATTTTCTTCTAAAATATATAATGTTTTTACACTGACCAGATTTTTTTCCACAAAGACATGAGAAAAACTCAGTATATTACATTTACAGTTATGAAACACCATCTGAGTTAAGCTGATCTTACCCATTAACGTTGCTAAAAGACACAAGGAGTACATTTCTTTGTCAGCTTGCTCCTGAAGCTCCTTAGATGACAGCCTGCTGGCGACAGCACTATCTTCTGGTTTCACAGTGTGGGCCGAGTGGGCAGCAGCAGACTGACCCCCTTCGGCTTTACTTTTCAGAATCTCGATTGTGATTCTGTCACCATGCTGTAAAGGAACTGGCTCCTTTTCCATTCCTGCCTGGGGTGGCATTAACTCTTTAGGAGGAAAGCCATATCGAATACACTGTAAATATGGCGGAATGTTGAATTCTCTGGCTATGCTTTCCTGAAGTTCAAAAAAGGTTGTTGAAGACTTAAGTGTAACCATGGACTGCCGTCCGTCATTAGTTGTGATTCGGATCTTTTTCTCCTTAGAAGTGGTTGGCGAATAGGGAGCCTTGGTAGGGGTGGCAGGTGCAGAGGATGGGCCATCACGAACAGTACTGGGAGATACAGTCCTGGGCTGCCCCTTCTGTTCTTGTTTTAACTTCTCTGTTTTCCGTTTCTGCATTACAGAAGCCTGTTCCGCAATATTCTGTTGAATAGTTCTTTCAGTTTTACTCATGTTTAACTCCTCCTTGTGCAAAGTTTTTGCTTTCTGTCCAGTAAGAATAATTTTAGTTGGGAGCGGGGACTCCGACTCTTGTCCTTGTACATCTCCAAATCTTTGGGCATGAGCACCATCTATATTTACAGGAGTATAATCATCAGGATTCTTTTTGGCAGTCTGATGCAATATAGTGTGGACAACTTTCTGAACTAAGATTTCACTCCCGAATTCACCTGGAAAGTGCTTGGTAACAAGTTTCATCGCAACGTCATACACATTGCTATTCAAAGATGCATCACTTTCATACTGGAACCAATACACTGTTTCTCGGACCACTCTTCCACCCCATTCCAAAGTAATAGGAAAAGCTTCTGGTAGATTGTCATACTCTTTCCCATCCCAAAAATGTTTGAATCCACAACCACATTTGCCACCAGTGGACCTGGAATTAGTTCTGTCCCCATCCAAATACACAATAGACCCATCTCCTCTAACTCTTCGCACAGATGTGCCATGGCACCAATTACAAGCTGTAAGGTTACTCAAGCCGTAGTCTGGTACCAGGACATCTCGCACTGAATCATATGAGCAAACCAAATTGTTCAAGGGAAAGCTATAATTTTTGTCAGGCCTCAGCTGTCCATGAGTACTTTTTGCCAAGTTATACAGTTTCCCTCCCGGAGCCAACCACTCTGGAGGAACATGAAGTTCAGAAAGGGCACCACAGAGCAAACATTTGTGAAGGCGATTATCCATTACTGCTTTTTTAGCAGCTGCTGTGACTTCTTCAGGCTGAACTCCTATCACCCCGGTCCTCCTGTAGAAATACTGATGGACATCAGCCACCAAACTAGGATGGATACCGTGCTTGTCCATAAAGACTTCTTCCATAGCAGCAACAAGCCGAAGTAAGTATTTATCCTGCAAACTTCTGTCTCCTCCAATAACGCAACCACCATCCTCCTCAAGTTTGATGTACTTCTTAATGAGGTCCTGAGGCACACCCCATGCTTTAGGAAGCAAATTCATAGGCAGTTTGGGCAAAGCAGCCCCTTTTATGCCTACCAACGGGATATAATGGTTTCTACCAGAGCTACTCCAAGCGATACAGATTGGTTTGTTCAAATGACCATCTCTGCCGGTGCACTTCTCTGCAGGGATGAGGCCTGGCAGAAAGGTGGCTGAATAATCACCAGAGCTTCTCATGCCACTGAGCGAATCTAACAAAATAATAGGGCGATGAAGCACATTGGCGAGGCCAAATATGTGGATGTTCCGCAGACCCAAGGGAACCCCCTCAGGCGGTACAAACAGAGGGTCACACTCGTTGATAATGTCCTCCCACTCAGCAGCATCAATGAAGTCATGGAACAGCGCTTGATACCGGGCCAAGTGCTGCTGGAAGTGCTGTTTAAGATTCTCTCTCAAGGCATGCCAGAAGAGCTCCCGGCCCACTAGGGCCCGGGACACAGCATGCACCAGGCAGTGCCCGTCCCCGTCCACATGCACGGGAATGAGGCATTCCTGACTTTTATTGGCCCGCTTGATGTCCTCGAGGGTGTCATGCAAATACAGGAGGCTTCCGGAGCGGTCCTTGCCGTAGCCCACCGTGTTGACATGCTCCGGTTCGATGAGGAAGGCGCGGTCACCCAGCAAAGCGCAATCGAACAGCTCGCCCTGGTTCATGTCCCGGAGCAACTTAGCCCGGCCAGTCTGTTTGTCCATTCCGTAGCGAGCTAATATGGGCGACAGCAGTTTGCAGTGGTAGTTTGAAAGGCCCATCACCTTTACCAGTTCCGTGTTCTTCTTGGGTGCCCCCGTCACCCCGAGCAGCGCGTTCCGCAGCAGGTTGTGAAGCACTACGTCCGGGTCGGTCACCTCCTCCACCCCCAGCAGCTGTTGCTGCTCGTGCCGCTGTCCGCACTCGGTACACTCGATGCTGACGGAACCGGAGGCCGGGAAGAACAGACGCGCCTGGCACTTCGGATCCGGGCAGCTCCCGGAAAGGATTCTCCGGTCTCTCCGCTTCGAGAGCCCCCCCGGAGTCGCCGCCGCCGCCGCTGCCAGAGACGGCGGAGTCTGCGGAGCCTCTGGGGGAGGCGGCGGCGGCGGCAGCGGAGGCGGCGGCGGCGGCTGAGACATAGCTCTCGGCTCTCGAGTCTCGCTCCGCGTCCCAAGCGACCCTCAAAGGCTCATAGCCCAGACCCCCGCCGGCCCGACTCGGTCTCGTCCAGGCCCAGGGCGAATCACTTTCCTTTCCCTACCAGCTCCTCCTCCTCCTAAGCGAAGGCGGAAGCGCCGGACGTTGTTTCTCTTCTTACTTCTCCACTGCCGTAGCCGTTGCCCCGAACGTAACGGCCACCACCCTACCCCGCACTCACACTCACTCACTCTCGCTCTCTCTCCCTCAGACACACAGACATACACGCCCTCCCTGAGACTGCGCAGGCGCAGCTTTCACTCTGCCCTCTGGGAATTAGAGTCTTTCAGCCTTTCGCCTGGCCATCAAGTACTAGGAGCTTGGGTCCACAAAGAACTACAAGTACCGTGAGGCAAAGCGGTTCGGTGCCCGGAGAGAGGAGGAAGAGGAAAGCAATAGGAATGGGGGCAGACAGGAAGAGACTCACTCACGTTGTCTTCCGGAAGTTGTAGTTCTAGCTCAATCTCTTTTGTCGTCGTCCCCATTCTAAGGCCCAAGCGAAATGAGTATGAGAGACCACATTTCCTAGGATGCCCTGCGGTGCGACCAAGCTCACTTCCCCCTTAGGCGGAGGGAAGGATGCAGGGAAGCTTGGTTAAAAACAGAGTTAAAGGGAATGGGTGTCGGAAGCAGAGGGTCTGAAGTTCACGACTCCTAGAAGGGGAGGGGAATGAAAGGCTCTCAGTGAAGAAGGTACAGTAAATAAATGTCCAGCGACATGGCGGGCTGGGAAGCTGAGTGAAATGGTCTAATCAAGGCTGGAGGTCATGAGAGAAAAAGGCGGAGAATAGTGAATTGATTCTCGGAGTGTTACTTAATTTTTTTCTGTCACACTCCTTTCTTCTCATTCCCGCCTCTATTACAAGCCGCTGAGGCTATTGAGTCCCCTTTACTGCCTTCCCTCCCCCGCCATTGGGAAGCACAGGCGCCATTTGTTTCCTCGTTCCATGTACGTCTTTGCAGTTTACAGTGCAAATAAAAATACCTTGGATGTGTACAGAATTTAAGTACATATCCAAAGTCTTTTAAGTAGTTTTGTTTGCTCCTTACCCTCAGAGAGTAATAACGGCTATCATTTATTACGTTCTTGGTATATGTTTGTCATAGCATTTACATACACGATAACATTTGATCTTCATATGTTGCTCCAATACTTGGGCAACCTTGCTAGGAAACACTTCCGAAAAGGAAATGACTTGCTCAAGTTCAGGAGCTCTCAGGCCTTGGTCTGTACCCATTTTACAGACAAGGGACATAGGCAGGAAAGGTTAGGCCAGTTTTGTACAAAATAGTAACTAACTTTTAGTCGCTTATGGCTTTATAGTTTACATAACATGATCACACAGATCATCCCACCCACACTTCTGTAACTCCTCTACCAGGTATTGTTGACTCCATTTACAGAAACAGACTAGAAGGAATTAAATCACTTGTCCAAAGTCAAATCACCAGGATCTCCCAGATCCAGAGAGTGCTTTTTTTTTTTTCTTACTTTATTTTACTTTACAATACTGTATTGGTTTTGCCATACATCAACATGAATCCGCCACGGGTGTACACGAGTTCCCAATCCTGAAGCCCCCTCCACTTCTTACAAGAGAAAAAAGAAACTTTTAACCCCAGACCTTTTGTTAGGCCTCAGGCTCTGCTCTTAGTGACTCAAGGGGCTGTAAGGATGTTTACTGTGTGCTAGGAAACTGTCTCCTCATGCAAAACACATTCATATATTAATTGAAAGCTAGTATTTTTTTTAATATTGTACAGTCAGTCCCTTTCTCTTATCATTCTGGAAACTCTTGCTTTCTGAAACCTTAGATAAGTGCACCACCTCAAAACTTCTGAAACATTTGGCACAAAATAGATACATCAGTACAGTCCATGACCCCATTCGTGTTTTCTGTAGCTGCCAAGGCTATATTTACCACATTAGGTTTTTCTGAATAAATAAAATTTGATGCTCTGAAATGAATTGTCTACAAACTAGACATTCCTAAAAGGTATTAGTACTGACTCACTAATTATCTACAATTTTCTTCTAAAGAAATGCATTTTAGAAATCCTTTAAATGTTAATTATTTTCTTGCTCAATTCTACCTGGCCTGTGCAAAAATAATGGTATCTCTGTATAAGAGAAATGTTACTTAACTTGAAGGGAATAATCTTCAATAAAGTTTTTCGTAATTGATTCATGCAGGAAACTGTTTCTATTTTAACAGTAGTTTGGTGGTACACTACACAAAAGGTCTTGGAACTGATTTTTAGTTCTAAGGTGAGAAATTAGATATGCCTTTTAAATGCAAATTATTTTATACTGTGACAGAGAAGTTACACCTGTGGTGAAATTATATTTTTCTTATGATCAATGCTGAAGCTCCAATACTTGGGCCACCTGATGCAAAGAGCCAGCTCATTAGAAAAGACCCTGATGCCAGGAAAGATTGAGGGCAAGAGGAAAAGGGGACAACAGAGGATGAGATGGTTGGATATCATCACTGACTCAATGGATGTGAGTTTGAGCAAACTTCAGGAGATAGTGGAGGCCAGGGGAGCCTGGCCTGCTGCGGTTCATGGGGTCACAAGGAGTCGGACATGACTTAGCAACTAAACAGCAACAACATGATGAAAGCTTAGGTGAACAAGAAAGATAATGCCAGTGTGCAGTTCTAACGTTGTGTACTTTCATGTCAGCATCACCAAGTCACATTTTCCTTGTTGATGATATGAACAGTGAAATGAAATTTTTAAAAATTGCATCTGAATATTTCATTCTAATTTGTGCCTTCACAAAATAACTACTTCTTTCCTACTGAAGACTGGCTTGTCAATCATAATCCATTTGACTGGTCCAGAGTTTCTTTATCCATATGGAACCTAGATTAGTTAGAAACAAACTTCCAAAACTAAATTTGATATCTAAACCCATTTGTTACCGTAGTTGTCCTACATTTAAGGGTTATAATTTTGAAAGAAAAAAATAGAGATACCCTGGATTAAAGCATAGTTAATGGGAGGGAGAGGAGGTAAATTTTCAAACAATTCTAAAATGAGATCATTTAACCTGAAAGTCATTTATTTAATGAATCTATAGATGCAAAGTTCAGAAGGTAAGAAAGCTAACAAATAATATATTAAAATTATTATATGTTTTGTATTATATTAACCAGGCCAAATCCAATATGTGAATTCTTTACAGGCACTTAGGCATCGATACCTATAAAGTAAGATTGTTAGGACAAAACAAAATCATAGGAGTTCAGAAAGCCCTTAACCTGCTTATATGCAGGCAATACACGTGTGTCCTTCCACTTCCCCTAATGCCATGATCTTAATTATGTAATAACCTGCTTTATAGGATGCATAATAGTTCTTTATTCTTGCCTCAGTATTCCAGATGGGAAAAATGAGCTGGGCACCTAATGTTAGCTGTTCTAATACCCACCTCTTCTACCAACATCATCCCAGCATCACTTATATCTGAATTGTCAAAATTAAAACTGAAACCCTCTTTTTTTTTTTCTTTTCACAATTTCTAGTATGGCTCGTGTAAACTTTCTGTATTGCTTTTAACAAACCTGGTAAATGTAAGGAGCAAGTGGCCTCCACTTGACAATGGAACAATCATCATTGTTCTCTTTTATGTAGTAAAAAGAAGGGAAGCATAACTTTGGGGATGATTAGAAGTGGGCCTCATGTTTTTGCCTATGAAAGGTACATCTCTACTGAGAATTGACTATGTCACTTCAGATACGTACCCTGGACATTGACAAGCTTTCGTTAAAGTTTGGGGTGGATGTGAGAGGGACTTAATTACTGAAGCAGGTATTATAAGAACTTAAATGGAGAAGATTGCAGAAGTTAATCCCTGTCCCAAAGAAACATCCCAAAGGAACTCAAAGTCTAGTAGAATGAATGTTATTGTTTAATTGCTAAGTCGTGTCTAACTCTTTGTTACCCCAATGGACTGTAGCCCACCAGGCTCCTCTGTCCATGGGACTTCCCAGGCAAGAATACTGGAGTGGGTTGCCATCTCCTTCTCCAGAGGATCTTCCAGGCCCCAGGATCAAACCACATCTCCTGCAGTAGCAGGTGAATTCTTTACTGCTGAGCCATGAATTGTTGTTCAGCTGCTAAATCATGTCCGACTCTTTGTAACCCCATGAACTGCAGTACGCCAGGCTTCCCTGCCCTTCACCATCTCCCAGAGTTTGCTCAAGCTTGTCCATTGAGAATAAGCAGGCTAAACTAAATTGTTCATAAATACAAGCAGAATAAAGAATATAATCAAAATAGTATAACTGATTTACTTTGCTATACAGCAAATTGGCACAATATTGCAAATCAATTATATTTTTTTAAAAAATCACAAGTGCTATGAAAAATTTACTGAGGACTTACTATAGGGCAGGCATTTTAAGTATATTATCTTAATCTTTAAAACAGTCCTATGAAGTAAGTAAGGTTGTCTTTATTATACAAATGAGAAGACTTAAAGCTGAGAAGTTAACATTATTTTCGTTATTACCACCCAGCTAGCAGTTAGCAGAGCTGGGCTTCAAATCAAGGTTTTCTTCCTTGTTCAGCACTCAGTCTTTCCACTGCATCATAGCTGCTTAGTGATTTGAGAGAGAATTCGCCAAGACGTCAGAGTGCAAACGGTGGCCAGGAGCCAAACTTGGCTTAGATGTGTTTTTGTTCAGCCAGAGGCAGTTTAACTTTGCAAAAAATGTGGACCTGTTTGGGCAGTGGCCAGCACTTCACTCTTTAAGGTCATGCACCAGGCCCTCTTGAGACAAATTACCTGCCTGGCTCCAGGAAGCATTTGCATTTTCTATCACTGGGCAGTCACTGAGGATCCGTAGAAGCAGTAGCTCTCAAGAGGCTCACAAAGAAGATATGTCCAAGGGTAGACATTGTACACAAGAGCTGCAGAATATTTGAGGAAGAGTGATTGGCAGAACTTAACACTATGTGAACATGAGAGAGGTCAAACATAGAGCCACACGTTATGCCTTAGCACAGTCATTCTCAAACTTTTAGCGAGCTTCAGAATAGAATATAAAGCTAACATATGAATTGCTGGGCTCTACTCCAGAATGAATACATCTGGGCTGGAACTTGAGAATTTACATTTCTAGCAAGTTCTCTGGTACTGCTGATGGTACTCCAAGATCACACTTGGAAAATCACTGCTTACCTGACTGCAGGGCACTTTGAGGGAAGATTTCAAAGCCAAGATTTTGTGTCTTGGTTTCTATTGTTTTCAGTCCAAAAAGAATCACTTGACATAGAATGTCTAGTAAATAAGTAAAAAAGAAGAAAATTACAGGGAACTCTATGTAATGCATTGTGGGGGACCTGAATGGGAAGGAAGTCCAAAAGGGAGAGGATGAATATGTATATCTGATTCATTTTGCTGTACCGTAGAAACTAACACAACATTGTAAAGCAATTCTGCTCCAATAAAAATTAATATTTAAAGGAAGAAAATTAAGTCTGTTATCAATTAGACTTCTCAGTTGTTAACATTTTTGATGGACTGTTCAAGTCCTTTATTTCTTAAAAAAAATAAAGATGGAGAGAGGATATCCTTTTTTTAAGAAGCCAAGATTGTATCGTTCCCAGCCTTATCGTAATAGCTATTAACACTAAGTGTCTACTGTGCACCAGGCTCTCTGCATTTATTTAGCTAATCCTTACAGCGTCCTTATGAGCTAGGTACTACTGTTATCTTTTTTATATTACAGATGAAGAAACTGAGGCACAGAGAAGTTAAGTAACTTGCTCAATATCTCATTGCTAATAAGTGCCATGAAAGTAAAAGTGTTAGTCGCTCAGTCATGTCCGACTGTTTGTTACCCCACAGGCTAGCCCACCAGGCTCCTCTGTCTTTGGAATTCTCCAGGCAAGAATACTGGAGTGGATAGTCATTCCCTTCTTCAGGAGATCTTCCCAGACTAGGGATCGAACCTGGGTCTCCCACATTGGCAGGTGGATTCTTTACTGTCTGAGCCACCAGGGAAACCCAATAAGTGGCATAATTAAGGTTAAAACCCAAGTAGTCTAGCTCCAGAGTACACTCAGCTGTTGTCCTATACTGACCTTTAGGCTGTTCTGACCATTGTGCTATATATACTACCACGCACACAGTCCTTAACTTGTATTCATTCATGTCATGAACAATCTTGATAACGTTAAATATTCTTGTCCAACATTTCAAATGAACACCTCCTTTTAAAAAAATATTTCAAGCTTTCAAAGATGTACAGAAAAATAATATAAAAACCACTACTAGGTTTAACAAATGTTTCTATTGCAGAATATTTGCATCCGAATACTCCCTTCCAAAAAACACACACACACAGACATAGACTTAGTAAGACTATGATTTTGAGGTTTGATTTTACTTAAGATTGTGCCTTAGAAGTTATAAGGGAAATCATTCCCCTTAATAAAAATAGGACATCCCTTAAACTTAGTAATTGAGGAAGGATTTCTGTGTAGTGAGCAACTCCATTGTTACTGTTACCATTATCATAGCACAACCATACCATTCCCCTTAAGCACCCTAGGCCAAACATGGGTTTATTGACTACTTATAATAAAGGTAATAAACACAGTAACATACAGCTGGGTTATGCGAAATGTACGGCTTACTCAGCTTACAGGCTGCTTGGCCTGCCTCTATGTGGTGAAGGTCACATTCCACCAGTGTTTCAACTCAGTATTGCCCAATAGAATTGTCTGCAGTAATGGAAAAGTCCCTACCTGTCCTGTCCAATATGGCAGCCACTAGCCACATGTGGCTATTAGGTACTGGAAACAAGGCTAGTGCAACTGAGGTGATGAATTGTTCATTTAATTTGATTTACATTAAAGTCGCCACATTCGGATAGTGGCTGCCATATTGGGCAGCCCAGATCTACGTCCTTAAAGCCCACACTAAAAATAATGAGTCCCCCAAGGCCAGTGAGTTCCTGGCTCTGGTGGGGGTCAGAGAATGAGCCCTGACTGCAAAAGAGAACAAGGGAACTTTGGGGGATACTGTAAATAGTTTTCATCTTAATTATGGTAATGGTGGCATGGATATATACATTTGCCAAAATTCATCTGATTGTGCCCTTGACATGGGGACATTTTGTTGTATGTAAATTATACCTCAATAAAGTTGATTTTTAGAACGGGGAAAAAAAAAGATTTTCTGAGACAGGAGTTCTACCTCTTGTCTATCTCAAGCATGCCTTCTGCAGTCCCAGTTCTTTCCCCAACAGCCCCCAAAGTCATTACTGCGACATAATAAGACCTTGTGTGATCTGACCCCGGCTACTTCTCTGACGTCATTTCCCTGGCTTGTAATTCAGCCACACCAGCCATTTTTGTTGTTGTTTAGTCACTAAGTCGTGTCTGACTCATTTGTGACCCCATGGACTGTAACCCGCCAGGCTCCTCTATCCATGGGATTTCCCAGGCAAAAATACTGGAGTGGGTTGCCATTTCCTTCTCCAGGGGATCTTCCCAACCCAGGGATCGAACCTGTGTCTCCTGTGTTGGCAGGCAGATTATTCACCACTCAGCCACCCGGGAAGCCCAACCGGCCATCTTAATGGTCCTCAAACTAACACTCCAAGTGCATTCCTGTCTCAAGGCTTTTGCATTTGCTCTTCTTCTAAACCTTCCCAGACAATATTCATTTAGGTATCTGCTCAAATGTCAGCTCCAAAAAGATGCCATTCGTGCCACCTCTCTTCAACAGCACTTCTGTCCTTGTCACTGTCCATTCCATTATCCCTTGCACTTTCTTTACAGCACGAAGCACTATCTGAAATTATATAATTACTTGTCTATTGTCCTCCTTCCCCATCAGACTGTAAGGCTGTTCATAAGGGCCGGCAGTTTGTTGATTGTTGGATTCCCAGTACCAGGCACACAGTAGCCTCAATAAATACTGTTGAATGAATGAATGGTTATCATCCATGGCACTTTCTCAGCCTGAGATCCAAGTGTATGTTCATAGAAAACCCACAAATTCTCTACAAAATTTAAAAAACCTGTGTTATCATTTTGATACAAATCTAAGTAATATTATGATTTTTCTAGATGAGCACCTCAAAACATGAAATTTCGAGTGCTGAGTTCACACTGACTTAGGGTTTTGTTCAGATCCGATGAACACCGAAGGACATCCTGACAAAGTGTGTGAATACAGAGTTCATGTAATTTTGAAAGTTGAGTCATCACATGTCACTGAGAAACCTCAACAAAAGAACCAGCATGTTAACTGTCAGTGCCACATTCCAGTTAGAAGCAGAAATTGCACAAAACACACAAACATGTGCTTATATTCACAACGACTTTAGCTGTGAGTGAACTAGTTACACACACACAAATTGCTCTTTGGTTCCCAGCAATAATTAAATTATGTTGTGTAGTCTCTTAATTGTGCCCAACTCTGTGTGATCCCGTGGACTGTAGCGCTCCAGGCTCCTCTATCCATGGGATTTCCCAGGCAAGAATACTGGAGTGGGTTGCCATTTCTTTCTCCAGGGGCTCTTTCTGACCCAGGGATCTAACCCTTGTAGTCAGTCCTACATTGACAGACAGATTCTTTGCCACTGCATCAACTGGGAAACCCTAATAATTAGATTAAATACTATTTAATCCAGACTACAAACACTCAAAAATACTAACCCTATCTTATAGTGAATAAGACTGCTTTACAGAGTTATTAAGTGATACTCAATTAAAATTGACATTCCAGGATTTTGTAGCTCCAGAATTCTTATGAAAATATGAAATCTGATCATCTTGCACTAGCAGCAAAAATCTTGGAAGTTATTAATATTTTGTGCAAACAGGTATCATTTGCACTGCCATTATTAAACATATAGAGACACATAATGTGGATCATAAGTTGAGTCTTATACTCACAAACCGAACATTTTACAATTTTCATGGACATTAATTTTAAATGGATGGACCAAGTAACCATCGTCCTTGGGGCAGGAGAATGCTCATCACTGTGGTTATATTACAGTTTCCTCTTCTTTCTTTTTCTTTTCCCTCAATTTAGAACCTGAAGAGTAAAAGAAAGTTCAAGAATGTACTAAAAGAAAAACGTGTATCTTCATTCCGGGAACAATTTTGAGTTTTTCTAGAATGGTCAGACCTCTCTCTGAACCTTCTAGCTCTATGCCCTAAACACAGTTGTGCCATTCATGAACAAAAAGTTAGAGCAAAACGTACTTGACACAGTTTTCGTATGTATAGTTTCATAAGACTATTTTAAAAGGCAAGGGAAGAGCCAAAGTATAAGCCAATACACATTTTTAGCCCTGTGAATCATGTATGTAAATTTATAATATTCCAAGATATAAATGCATCATAATGGTGATGGGCAAGAAGTTAAATCCAAGGCAGTCTGCAGGAGGGGGCTTTTATGCCAGTGAGTAGCAGTATATTGAAGAAATTACACGCATGTCCTAAATTAAAGCATCAGCACTAGATGTCAGCAAATCTCAACGTGGAGAGAGTGATTAAGTGGATAGCATATCCCTGACAAGGACACCTCAGCCAGCATTTTCCCATATGAACATTTATTTTCAAATAGCCTGGCATTTGCTAAGGTGTGCTCCCCAAACTCTATGGCTATTAATAGGTATTGTCCAGGGAAGGATTCTACAGTCAGATACGTTGAGGAAAGGTTGAGTAAACTAAGTCTTCTTTTTTCTGCTGAAGAACTTCTCAGAGCCTTTCTAAGCTGATGACAATGTTACTCTTTCCAGAGAGCAGTGCTGACAGCTCCGAATGCCTAGGGAGAGGAAGGGCTTAGTGACCAGAGTCTGCTGGCAGCCCAAGATCCTAAGTTACACTTACTCTTTGCACAGTTTTATTTATTTACTTTTTTTGGTTTGTTTTCTTTAGAGTGTATATTTCAAGGGTGATTTGGGGATGGTGAAAGATGTAATGGCCTATGCCACCTGGACCCTATTATTGACATGGAGCGTTTCTACACTTCTTTGGCTGCAAAACCATTTTGAATCTGTGTCAGAGGCACACTCTAGGAAAAACCAAGACAAAGTTTGCCTCTCATTATGGTCTACCTTTATCTGGGTGCTTGAAAAAGAGTAAACTGCTTGCCCATATTTTCTGCTAGGATATGGAGGCTTTTTCCATTTAATGTTATACTCTAGTTAATATGTGGTTTTGTATAAGATGTGGGCAAAAGATTCACCTTATTTTATTTATCTCTTTATATTACAGAATACCAGTTGTCCCCAAACCTTGCATTAAGTGTGTTTTTGGTTTTGTTTTCACGTCCAGAATCCTTCAGATCTACTTAGCAATAAGTTCAATATGTAAAATAGTTAAATGTGGATGAAATGAGGAAGGATGAGCGTTATTCCAACTGGCAACACTCCCTATACCTGTTCCCACCCTCCCTATCTGGCAGGCTCCAGGGAGTATTTTGAACGTCATTGGAGTAATTCATCCCCTCATAAATGACTTTAAAACACCATGTCTGTAATATGCTACACTAAAATTTCTACCCATTTTATTTTTTTTCTATTTTACTGCCAATTTCATACTTTAATTAATTTAGAACCCAAGAGCTTTATAATATAACAAAGGAAGAGATTGAAACATCTAATAGATGAGTAAAATAACAGTATGATTTGGGGGGGGCTACAACATTAGCATATTTCTTTTTAAAATAATATTTACTATTGGCAAGAGTTGACTAGATACCTTCAACATAGAGAAGACTAACTTGGTAAAACCATATATTGATCGATAATGTGATAATGTGTGTCACAAGTTTACAGGGTTGACATTCTTTTCTCTACCACATCACTTACAGAATTTAATCCTAAAGAAATTACCATAATGTATAGGAAATTTTTGCTGTTGTTTATATTACGGATATATTGAAAAAGGTCCAAATGTTTAACAATGTGGGACTGGTTGAATGAATCCTGGGACAGCCTTGAGACAGGATACTCTTCAGCCATTACAGTGATGTAAAAATAAAAGAATTTTATTGCTTACTGTGATACATATGGCCCTGTACCAAGCACCTTAATCATATTGTCTCACTTAAGCCTAACAATATCCTTAGATGATAGGTATTAGCATTCCCATTTACAGATGAGAAAACACAGAAGTTCGAACAGCTAGTAAAGTAGTGTTGCTGGAATTCAATCTCTGTCTGCTGTTAACTCTCATTCTTAATCAGTGTCCTAATGATGGGGGAGAATACTCACTTCTTACTTATAAGTTACTGTTTCAATGCAGTATAACTGACCTTAAACAACAAACAAACAAACAAAAGACCACACCCTCCTATATGCAACTCCTTCTTCCTAACTTTGGAAGTTACTTATCCTTAGTATTGTCCCCTTCATTCCACCCCCATTCCTCTTCCCCCAGTTAATCGACCTTTGTGGATGTATGCGAAGTCACTTCAGCCACTCCAGCTCTTTGTGACCCCATGGATGGTAGCCCACCAGGTTTCTCTGTCCATGGGATTCTCCAGGCAAGAATACTGGAATGAGTTGCCATTTCCTCCTCCAGGGGGATCTTCCTGACTCAGGGATCTAACCTCAGCCTCCTGCTTCTCCTGCATTGCAGGGAGACTACCACTAAGCTACCTTGTGTTAGGGGGCTTCCCAGGTGGCAGTAGTGTTAAAGAAACCACCTGCCAATGCAGGAGATGTAGAGACTCATGTTCCATCCCTGGGTCAGGAAGATCCCCTGGAGACGGGAATGGCAATCCACTCCACTATTCTTGCCTGGAGAATCCCATAGAGAGAGGAGCCTGGTAGGCTACAGTCCATGGGGTCACAAAGTTGGACACGACTGAAATGACTTAGCATGCGTGCACACACCATGTGCTGGGCTTTAAATGCCCACTGAAGCCCAAGAGGACAAAGAGGACAGGAAGAAAAAGCCTCTTCCCCAGAGACTCCTGGAGCATTCTCTGCTCTAACCAGGAAGGTCTGGAGCAATGCCCTTTGTCCTAGAGGAGGTACTTTCACTTACTCATCTGTCCAGCATGACTCATGCCCAAGAGTGTGGAGTAAATGAAATTTTACAGTATTTATGTTTTTGTGACTTCTATAAACATGGCAGTGTGGAAAGAGCATGCATGGACTTTGGAATCAGACAGACCTGAGGTGAACTCTTGGCTTTGACACTTAGTAGTTGTGCAACTTGGGGCTAGTTAATAACTTCTCTGGGCAACCTCATCTGTAAAACAGGAATAATGAAGTCTGCTTCACAGAACTGGGTATGAACATGCAATGAGCCAGCAAAAATGAAAGTGGACCCTGTAGCCCCTGGCACACATAGACACTCAGACCTTTCCTTCCGCTCTCAGATTGTGGTTTGAGGGGCGAGCATCTGCCAAGTCTTGTGTTTATTTTTACACTTTTCTACTATATAAAGTACAGTGCTTTGTTTACAGAAGCGTCCTATAAATACCAGCTGAACAATGTTGGCATACATGAGCAGAAACTAAATCATGGGTAGATAGATTTTAGGTGTGGGTTTTTAAAAAATACTTATTTATTAATATTTATCGGAACTTAGTTGGGGCATGCAGGGTCTTAGTGGTGGCCCATGGGCTTAGTGGCCCTGCAGCATGTAGGATCTTACTTCTCCAGGGATCTAAGCCGCATCCCCTGCCTTGGGGCTTCCCTGGTGGCTCAGATGATAAAGAATCTGCCTGCAGTGTGGGAGACCTGGGTTCAGTCCCTGGGTCAGGAAGATCCCCTGGAGAAGAGAATGGCAACCCACTCCAGTACTCTTGCCTGGAGAATCCCATGGGCAGAGGAGCCTGGTGTGCCATGGCTTTTACAATTCATGGGGTGGCTGAGTGACTGAACACAACTGAGTGACTGAATCTTTCACTTTCTTAACCATTGGACCACCAGAGGACTCCCCTAGGTGTGTTTAAATATTTAATAAGTGTTTATCCTATCATAGAGAAACTGCCAACTAGTGATAAATGGGATGTGGAGTCAGGGCCTAAGCGTCAGCTAAATGGTTTCCTGCATGGAGCCACCAATTCCAAAGGGGAATGGGAATCAAGCTCTGGGCTCTAGACTCACTGAGCCGCCGAGAGCGCCATGTTTCATTGGCTCAAAGGTAGCCTTCTGTGGGTAGATGACAGCCTGCCCTGGCCTATCAGTGTCTCTTCTGACATGAGGGGTTCCTCTTATAAACAATTCGCTATGCCCAGTTTAAATGTTTTCTTTTTATCTTTTAATTATAAATTCATGTAAGAAAGATATCATGTGAAACTCCTTTACCCATAAACTGACATTGCCATACTTGCTATAACTTTAAAAAAAATTTTAAACTTAATTTCAGACTTTTAGAAAAGCCAGAAGAATATTACAAAGAATTCCCATGCACCGTTCACAGTTTCCCAAGTGTTAATGTCTACCACATTTGCTTATCCTTGTCTTTCTGTTAGATAGGCAGTTTTAATTTTTTTTTTTCCTGAGCCATTTAAGGTAAATTTCCCTCCCTCCCACTTTTTCCTTCCTTGTGTGTGTGTTAGTCGCTCGGTCATGTTCTCTTGGCAACCCCATGAACTGGGGCCCTCCAAGTTCCTCTGTCCATGGAATTCTCCAAGCAAGAATACTGAAGTGGGTTGCCATTTTCTTCTCCAGGGGATCTTCCCAATTCAAAGATTGAACTCAGGTCTCCTGCATTGCAAGCAGATTCTTTACCATCCGAGCCACCAGGAAAGCTCTCCTTCCTTGCTTGCTTTCTCTCAAATAAAACATTTAGGTAGAGCTGAGCTCCCCATTCCTCACCCAGCCCCTTTCCTCCCTTCTTGCCTTCCCTCACCTTTGTCAGGGAACCTGCTGGCTTGCGTGTTTCTGTCCTTTTGCTGTGTATGATTAGACCTAGAGATGAATTTTTGTTATTTTGAGACTTGTTTTGTAATCCAGAACTTGATCACTTTTATGAATGTTCTATATAACCCGAGAATTCTGCAAATGATCCAATAGCTGTAAACCACTTACAACAGTGGCTAGCACAGCATAAGCACCATAAAGTGTTAGATTTTTAATAAATAGCCATTTGGTTGTAAGTTATAAATAAAGCCCTCTAGCTCATATTTTTATTATTGAAGTATAATTGATTTATAATATTATATTAGTTTCAGGTGTATAACATAGTGATTCAATACTTGTATGGATTATACTCCATTTAAAGTTATTATAAAATATTGGCTATATTCCCTGTGGTGTACACTATTTCCTTGGAACCGATGTACTTTATACTTAATAGTTTGTACCTCTTAATCCCCTACCCCTATCTTACCCCTCTGGCTCATATTTTTTAACTGTCTTGTTCAAATTGTATGTGTACAAGCTGTCAATATTTAGAGAAGTGGGTTGAAATCTCCCTGTGATTTTAGAGCTATATATCTTTGCCTGTATTCTTCCAACTCTTCCTCCTTGGCACAGAAGTGAGAGCTTCTAGTCATTGCCCAAATCCCAGCCCCTGATCCCTCCCATTAGTGAGGGCTGTGCTTCAGTGCACAGCAGAGACCTAGGATGAAGTTAGGACACTGGCTGAACAGCAGAGATATCACAGGGAAATGTAAGTTCATGAATTCAAACACGCCAGGAACCACAGTGGTATCATCTCCCCCGCACGAGGTTTACTCTGCAACCAACTCATCACTTGCTCTACTCTGATATTTTTCCTTTCAAATTCCCCCTGCTCCCTCAACCCTAATTCCTCCAAACCTTCAGTTAACTTTTCAGATGATACTCACCATACTCCCTTTTTCCAAAATTCCAACTCTAAATTTCAAGATTCGTATGATACTTACAGGACTAGAAGCTTAGTAAAAATGATTCTTAGCTAATTCAACAAAAATGGAATGTCATTGGCTATACAGTGGTAAACAGAATACACATGGAGAAGAGTAGGGTAAAGAGACAAAACTATAAACCCTAAGCAATTGTGAAAATTGATAAAAGAGGAAAGAACTGTTTCCATTAGGGAGAAAACAATAGGTTGGGGAGGATGTTCCAAGACGAACGACAAGCTCAGGGAAGGTCATGGGCCAGGACAGACCTCAGCCATTGGAGGGCTGATGGAAGTCAATGGGGCAGGAATACAGTCAGTGGGGCAGGTGAGTGGCCCAGAGCAGGCAGGAGAGACACACAGGGACTAACTAGCTCACATGGGCCTAGTGAGTCACGAGCATTTGATTTCACTCCAGGAACTGGAATCCACTGAAGGGTTTCAGCAGAGAGTGAGATACCTGTATTTACAGTTTTAAATATAACCCCAGCTGGTAGGTGGAGAGTGAGTAGAGAAAGTCAGACATGGAAGCAGGGATATCATTCAGGGCATCTTTGACAAAGGAAAGTTTTTGTGACCTCAGATTATTTTTCCCTCTTGTCAGAGAGTTTAAAAACCACAATGGCAAATAAAACAGACTTACAGTAACTTCATCTATAAAGAACTGTTTATGCAGTTTGCAAATAACTATCATAGACTCTTCACAGGTCTGGAAGGTCGAGACTGATAACCAAAACTCCCTTTCCCACTTTAAAGTTTAGAGGGTTTTTTTAAAAAACATTTTATTTTTAAAAATTTAAACTTCATGAAAAGGAAGAGTATAATAAATTCCCATTACCTTGGGAATTACTCAATGAATATTAAGTCTGCTGACATTTACTTCATCTACCACTTTTTTCATCCTTTGTTGAAGTAATTAAAGTGAGTGAAGTGAAGTCGCTCAGTCGTGTCCGACTCTTTGCGACCCCATGGACTGTAGCCCACCAGGCTCCTCAGTCCATGGAATTTTCCAGGCAAGTGTACTGGAGTGGGTTGCCATTTCCTTCTCCATTAAAAGTAATTAAAAGCAAATCCCAAATACGTAATTTTATCCCTTCACATATCTTCTCTAGCTCTAAAATATAAACATTTCCTACAAACCACAAAGCATAAAATAGAAACATAAAAATTTACTGCTAACATCTAGTATCAATTCTATTAATATAACCAAATTTCTCTGTTGTCTCAAAAATGTCTTTTCATAGTTGGTCCACACCATGTATTTTGATCTCAGATCTTTTAAGTCTCTTTTAATCCAGGGCATTGCTTTTTTTCTCCCTCCTTTTTCCTTTTTAAAAATTTCTGTCATTGACTTGTAGAAACTGGATTAGTTGTCCTATGTCTATTTCATAATAAAAACTTTAAAGTTAAAAAGTAAAAATAAGAACAAACTGTGGAGTTTGAGCCTTTCAACTTCCAATAAGTTAGCCCGTCTCTCTGGAACGTTCTTTGAAGTGTTTGGCATACAGTCCAGTCCAGTGAACCATGAACACTCACCACGCTTGGCAGGCATACACAGGCTGTTAAACAAGAGAGCTTGTGCTGAATGTTTTAATTTTATCATTCAGCCTTCTCAGGTTCTTGACTTGTTTCGTCACTGTGATTTGTCTACTGTTACTAAATTAACAGCATCTGAAACATAGCACCGTTTCTGAAGCACTTAAAAACAATTAAGATAGTGCTTGTTTGCTAACTTGAGTCTTCTCTACTTCAGACGTTAGAAAATTAAAAATAGTTGAACTGAAGGTAGCATCCTGCCAGCATGCTAAGTCGTTTCAGCCGTGTCCGGCTGTTTTTGACCCCATGGACCGTAGCCCGCCAGGCACCTCTGTCCATGGGATTCTTCAGGCAAGAATACTGGAGTGGGATGCCGTGCCCTCCTCGAAGGGGATCTTCCCAACCCGGGTATTGAACCCGCCTCTCTTATGTCTCCTGCAAGGCAGGTGGGTTCTTTGCCACTAGCGCCACCTGCGGGGGAGGTAGCCTCACTGAAAACCACATTTGGTTCCAATCTAAGGATGCACCGAAAAAGCAGCTACGAAACAATGCATGTTTTCTTTACCTCAGTGTCAGCTTCACCTTTGATTTCTTTGCTATAATTAGCTTCTGTTGCCAATGATGCCAAGAACTTACCTGCAGTAACTAGAATTAGATCACTGGTTCTTTTGGCTTTGTTGTTTCAACAGGTACATGAATGTTGTCAATTTTAAAGGATTAAAAAAAATCCATCTTATGCTAATCATTTTGAATCATTTAGTAGTTTGAAGATTCAAAGAAAAGCTACAATTCCAAACTGAGCATAAATCTTGTATTTTAGAAAACTATTTGATATCATTTCACTTCTGTAAAACAAAGGTAATCTCTTCATTGAACCTGTCTCACACATTCTGGACTTAATCCTGGCCCTACCACAGTACATGCTAGAGAAAACTTGTAACATAGTTTTCTTGTGTAAAAGGAACACACCCTACTTAATTTATAGGGACTTAGGGATAATAAGTGAAACAGAGTTTAAAGTGTAACTTGGGTAATTCTGGGTGTGTCTTTTAGATCTTAAAATATTAGGCCTTAATTTAGGAGCCATTTGACAGGGGTACATATTAGCTTTTTGGGGGGAGGCACTTTTTTTGCCTGTACCATGCGGCATGAGAATCCTAGTTCCCAAACCAGGGGTTGAAACCCACAACCCCCTGTGGTGGAGGTATGGAGTTTTAACCCCTGGACCACCAAGAAAGTCCCTATATTAGTTATTTTAACATGAAAGAGAGTTGGGAATCAGGATCGTTGAAGCCTCAACCAGACAGCTACTGCGGTTTCTGCTGCCCTCTCTTGATCCATATATGAGATACATGTGTAGAGAACCAGGCTGGAGCCTTGACATACTGTCTGGGATGAATTGGGTGGGCAGTGGATGGTCTTTCCCACAGTCCACTGATCATTAGTCCCTCTTTTCTTTGTGCTCCTGTAGCTCTTTGGATTGATCATATCCTACCTTGTATTATACTTACCGTCTACAAATATATACCTTCCACTGAAATATAAGTATCCTAAGAGCAGGGATCATAGCTGTCTTTCTAGTAAGCCCTCAGTAAATGTTTATTTAATTAAATTGGCCTTCTAACGGTAGAAAATGTTGATGCTTCCTCATCCTTCAATTCAACTAGTTGTAAAGTAGCAAAAGTAACTTAAACCAAGCCCAACTACATTAACAATGAGATTAACATTGACAGATAATATTCTACGAGTTATAATGGACGAATTGTTGAACCAATTGTTGTCATCCATTTATTTAGCAAATGTTTATTGAGACCTTGATGTATACATCAAGTGTCTGGGAATGATTTTTTATAAGAATAAGAGAACAATAGAAGTTATAAGTCACAAGAGTCCTAAAGGGAAGTAGTTTACAGTGCTGTATGTAATTACAGTAATTTATTGAATAGCAGCTATATGCCAGGAGCTATACTAATTGTTTTTCTTACTGTAGATAATTGAATCTTCACAAGAGTCCACTTTACTGATGAGGAAACAAACTTGAAGAGATTATGCAATTTGCCTGAAGTCATAATAGATAGAATGTAGATTTAGAATTTAACTCTTGCCTTTATTAATCACTACTGAATACTGGATCACCAGAGGCTTGCCAGCACATATGAGAAAACCAGCCTGACAGACTGTAAGAATCACAGTGACTTCTAAGTATATAAAAGTTTAAAAATCTTTCCAATGAAGAGGGTCAGATTTCCCTACCCTAACAAGCCAGAGCCTCCACTTACTCCAGAATAACATGAGTTGACCTGTCCATGTATGCAGGTTCCCAAATCACTGCATCCCATGCTGGTACTTGTCTTTATTGCCATGATCAAATGCAATATATGACTCTAATTAGACATCTCTAACATTTTATCCAAAGTGAGATTTATTTGAAGTGTTTTAATCCATTGCCATCCTTGTTCTTTTTCAAAAATTGTGAAAGAATCCACATAACAGAATTTACCATGTTAACCTTTTTAAAGCATCCAGTTCATTAGTATTAAGCGTGTTCACATTGTTATGCAACCATCACCACCACCCATCTCCAGAGTTCTTTTAATCTTGCAAAACCGAAATTCTGTACCCATTAAACAGCAAGTTCCCATTCTCTTTTTCCACCCCAGCCCTTGCCAACCAGTGTTCTACTTCCTGCCTCTGTGAAAGCGACTTCTCTAGGAACCTCACATAAGTGGAATCATACAGTGTGATTGTCCTCTTGTGACTGGCCTGTTTCACTTAGCATAGCATCCTCAAGGGTACTTCCCCAGTGGCTCAGTAGTAAAGAGTATGACTGCAATGCAGAAGACGTGGGTTTGATCCCTGGGTTGGGAAGATCCTCTGGAGAAGGAAATGGCAACTCACACCAGTATTTCTTGCCTGGGAAATCTCATGGACAGAGGAGCCTGGTGGGCTACAGTCCATGGGGTCAAAAAGAGTTGGACATGACAGAGTGACTAAACCACCACCACCAGCATCCTCAAGCTTCATCCATATTGTAGCAGGTGACAGAAGGGGACAATCTTATAGTCTGATCATGAGAACACACCAGGCAAACCCAAATGGAAGAACATTTCACAGAATATTAATATCTGATCAGTACTCTTCAAAAGTATCGATGTTCTGAGAAACAAGGCGAGACGGAGACTCTTGCCATGTATTAGAAGATGCTAAGGAGACATGGCAGCTCAATGCGGTGTGGTATCTGAAACTGGAGCCTAGAACAGGAAAAGTTTACCAGTGACATATTTTAGAATTGCTGGAGCATAAGATGAGAAGAGCCAACCCATTAGAAAAGACCCTGATGCTGGGAAAGACTGAAGGCAGGAGAAGGGCACGACAGAGGATGAGATGGTTGGATGGCATCACCGACTCAATGGATATGAGTCTGAGCAAGCTCCAGGAGTTGGTGATAGACAGGGAAGCCTGGCGTGGGCAGTCCTTGGGGTCACAAAGAGTCAGACTCCCCCTTCACTGGAAATGCAGAGTCTTAGCCACCAGGCAAGTCCCTATTTTTTTTTTTAAACAGTTTTATTGTTTCAGTTTTTCCATTTAGATCTTTAAATCTCTGGTAAATTATGGGTAGCCAGTTATCCTTGTGCTGTTTGTATTTAATAATCCAGTTTTCCCTCACTGACTTGAAATACAACCTTGAGCATATATGAAATCCTCTACATAAAAACCCTCATTATTTTCTGGACTCTGTTCCACTTCTACGATCTACTTATGTTTTCTTGATCAGTACTACACTATCCTATTTACCATGTTCGTTTCAGTGTCTCCTGAGCCAAGTCCTATTTTGCTACAGTTGTTTTTCAAAACTTCCTTGGCTAGTTTCAAGCATTTACTCTTTTAGATAAGCTAGAGAATCAACTTTTAAATTTAAAAATTCCATTGGGAATTTGATTAAAATTGCATTTAATTTACAGATCAGCATGAGAAGAATGGGCTTTTATTTTTATTTTTATTTTTTTAAGAATGGGCTTTTAAAAAGTAAATATTGAGGTTTCTTATCCAGATATGTCTTTAAATTCTTATCTGAAAATTCTGTTACCAGCATATAGAATACTATATTAGGTTGTGGTTACATAGAACACATCATCTTATTAATGTAGTAATAGTATTGCTAGTACCACTAGTAGCAGTATTAGTGGGTAATAATAGCAGCTTTTAAATACTGAGTGTTTACTAAGTGCTAAGGACATGATATATATAAAATCTCATTTAATCCTCACTATAATCCAATAAGCCAACTTTTTCACTCTCCTCTTTTACTTTCATCAAGAGGCTTTTTAGTTCCTCTTCACTTTCTGCCATAAGGGTGGTGTCATCTGCATATCTGAGGTTATTGATATTTCTCCCGGCAATCTTGATTCCAGCTTGTGTTTCTTCCAGTCCAGCATTTCTCATGATGTACTCTGCACATAAGTTAAATAAGCAGGGTGACAATATTCAGCCTTGACGTACTCCTTTTCCTAACATTCAGAAAACGAAGATCATAGCATCCGGTCCCATCACTTCATGGGAAATAGATGGGGAAACAGTGGAAACTGTCAGACTTTATATTTTTGGGCTCCAAAATCACTGCAGATGGCAATTGCAGCCATGAAATTAAAAGACGCTTGCTCCTTGGAAGAAAAATTATGAGCAACCTAGATAGCATATTGAAAAGTAGAGACATTACTTTGCCGACTAAGGTCCGTCTAGTCAAGGCTATGGTTTTTCCAGTAGTCATGTATGGATGTGAGAGTTGGACTGTGAAGAAGGCTGAGCACCGAAGAATTGATGCTTTTGAACTGTGGTATTGGAGAAGACTCTTGAGAGTCCCTTGGACTGCAAGGAGATCCAACCAGCCCATTCTGAAGGAGATCAGCCCTGGGATTTCTTTGGAAGGAATGATGCTAAAGCTGAAACTCCAGTATTTTGGCCACCTCATGCAAAGAGTTGACTCATTGGAAAAGACTTTGATGCTGGGAGGGATTGGGGGCAGGAGGAGAAGGGGACGACAGAGGATGAGATGGCTGGATGGCATCACTGACTCGATGGACGCGAGTCTGAGTGAACTCCGGGAGTTGGTGATGGACAGGGAGGCCTGGCATGCTGCAATTCATGGGGTTTGAAAGAGTCGGACACGACTGAGCGACTGAACTGAACTGAACTGATAATCCAATAAGATATTATCCATGTTTTACAGATGAAGAAATAGGCTCAGATTTGTCAACTTGCCAAACTTAACAAAAGGAAGCCTTGTCATATTTCAAAACCATGTTTTTAATAACTACTATCTGGCCCTTCATTACATATAAAGTTAACTCTCTCTTTGGAGAAAAAAAAAAAAAAGAGGAAACCAAAAAGCTCTTTATGGTATTAAAGATAAACATACCAACCTGTTTCTTTTTTAAAAAAAAAGTTCTTTTAGTTATTTAGAATGAATTTTTAAATTGAGATTTAATTGACATATAACTATTTTCAGATATATAAAATAATTCTATATTCATATATATTATGAAATGATCACTACAGTGTCTGGTTAACATCCATCACCACACATAATTACAAAACTCTCATGTCAATTTCCTAAAGGCTTTTAAATCAGAGGGATTTTAAATTGTATCACATATTTTCCTAGCATTTCTTGAGAACCTTGCCATCTCCCTTGCCTCTCCTAGTTTCTCCCTGTTGGGGGTCTCTGAGCATTGCCACTCTGGCCTCCAGGGGGCGCCATTTCCCCTTTAATATTGTGGCTCAAGCATCAGACACTCAGGAATTCCCTGGCATACAGATAAGACCAGGAAAAATATTTAACAGAAGTTTACAAAGGGCTCTGGAAGAAAAAAAGACAAATGAGCACAGGGAGTAATAATATGCAACTAGATCATTTGTTCACTGAATGAAGTGCAGGCATTTCTGCATTAGACACCATAAAAGGATTCCTCCCTACCTTGCTTCCTACTACCTGCACAAAGCAGAAGCCACTTTTTTCTACCCTGTGTTATGTCCTCAAGGGCTTCCCAGGTGGCTCAGTGGTAAAGAATTCACCTGCCAATGCAGAAGAGTCGGGTTTGATCCCTGGGTCAGGAAGATCCCCTGGAGAAGGAAATGGCAACTCGTTTCAGTATTCCTTCTTGCCTTAAAAAATCCCACAGACAGAAGAGTCTGGTGCACTACAGTCCATGGAGTGGCAGAGTCAGACACGACTTATCAACTAACCGACAACAACAGCAAATTATATCCTCCAGCAAGTAAAAAATTTCAAAAACAGCTCTAAGATTGGTAAGATGAGTTTCAGCTCTAGGCTTTCTTCCAAACTCTAGTTTCCAGTTTCAGTATCTGCTTCTTTCCTACATGCTGGACACTAAGCTTGCCGGCCTTATTATTATTATTATTATTTGGCTGTGCCAGGTCTTAGTTGTGGCATGCAGGATCTTCAGTTTTGGAATGTAGGATCTGTCTCCCTAACCAGGGATAGAACTTGGGCCCTTTGCATTGGGAGCACAGAGTCCCTGCCACTGGACCACCAGAGAAGTCCTGCAAGGCTTCATCTGGGAGGATGGCATTGCTGACCCCTGATTTGTCTGTTTACCCTGTTGCTGGGAGAGGGTTACCTGTGAGTTTCTCATGACCCTGCATGTCTTGCTCAGTATGCCCAGAATGCAAGACCCTGACTGTATTACTTATATATTACTACACAAGAGATTACTCTAAACCATAGAGGCTTAAAACAACAATCATTACTTTCTGACAGTATCTGTAGATTTGGAATCTGGGAACAGCTTGGGTGAGTGTCCCTGGGGCAGGGTCTCTGACAAGGCTATAGTCAGGTTGCTGGCCAAGGCTGCAGTCATGTCCTCACTTGAATGGGGGAAATTCTGCTTCCATGCTCACTCGCCTGGCTGTTGGCCAAAGGCATCCTTTCCTGACCATCCAGGTCTCTCTATAAGGCAGCCCACAACATGACAGCAGTCTTTCTTAGAGTGAGTAAGTAAGAAAACAAAACATGGTGCCCAAGACTGAAGCCACAGTGCTTTTAAAACCTCCTCTCAAAGGCAACATCCTGTCACTTCTGCTATATTCAGTTAGTTAGAAGTGAGTCAGGAAGTCCAGTCCATAGTCAACTGTAGGGGGTCACACAAAGGAGTGAATACTGGGAGGCAAGAACCACTATGGGCTGTCTGGGAGGTGCTCTGGGGTTTCCTGGAGGTTCAGTGGTAAAAAAAATCCACCAGCCAATGCAGGAGGCGCAGGTTCAATACCTGGGTCTGGAGGATCCCATGGAGAAGGAAATGGCAATCCACTCCAGTATTCTTGCCTGCAAAATCCCACAGACAAGAAGCCTAGCAGGCACAAAAGAGTCGGACAGGACTTAACAACTAAATAGCAACACACAGCAACGGAGGTACTCTACCGCTCACTCTACCCACACCATTTCCCATGATTGGGTTTGCAGTGGGCAGTCTTGAGAGATGAAGTAACGATCTTCCTCTGGGACAAAGAGCAGGCTTAGCTTAGTGCTTGCTGGAAAAGCAGTGGGTTCCCCAGGCTTACTGTTCCCCAGCTGCAACACCAACCCACTGCCTGTATGGCATCTCTCTGGGGCACCCCTATGTCACCTGTGTGTAACTTGGAGACAAGAGGAATTGATACAGACATTTTGATGCTCATGCTTTTTTTGCTATAGTTTTTTTCCCTCTCACTCAGGGGTCTTGTGTCTTCTTGCAGCATCTGTGAGACACCAGTTAGCTAACTTGTTGCCTTGTAAATAGGATAAAATCAAATCACGGACCTGACAGTCCGACTGAACAGGACAACCTCATCAGAATTGTGTACAGGCTTGTGAGACTGGCATTCACAGAAGAGATCCACGTACATACCCTTTGTTTTAATTGACAGCTACTTATGTACCAGGCAGGCATCATTCTAAGAGTGTATGAACATAGACTCGTTTCAGCTACGAGGTAGCCTCTATTAAAAATCCCTGCTTGACAGATGAGGAAGAAGAGGCACAAAGATGTTAATTAAGTAACTTGCTTCAATTCCTGTGGCCCATAAGTGTCAGAGCCCCGTTATACAAACGGATACAAAAACAACACGGCTAGAGCATCCACTGATCCACTGTATCATGCTGCCTGTGCTTAGTATTAGGGAGGTGCAGAGCAGAGAGATGAGGGAAATGATAAAATTAAAGACTTCTTCAAAACATTTATTGACACCATTGGTACAGAGTTCTTCATTCCTAATGTAAATGTTACAGTTTCTGTGACTTCCTTGTGTACTTGAAGGGTAATCCCTACCAGTCATATTGGTTAATGATGTGATTTCATGTGCTCCATTTGGCTCATTAGAATTTGATTTAGAAAATGTGCTCTGTATTCAGACTCAGACTATGAATGTAAAAATGCATTGTCCACACAAAAATCTGCACATGAAGTTTTTAACAGTTTTATTCACAGTCACCAAAACTTGGAAGTAGCCAAGATATCCTTCAGTAACTGAATGGATAAACTTGTGTATCCAGGCAAGGGAAGATTATTCAGTGCTGAAAAGAAATGACTTATTAAGCCAGGGAAAGATGAGGGGTGGGGGTGTTAAATGCATATTACTAAGTAACAGAAGCCAATCTAGAAGGGTTATATACCGAATGATTCCTCCCGTGTGACAATCTGGAAAAGGCAGAACTATGGAGACAGTGAACAGATGCGTGGTGGGGGTGGGGCGAAGGAAGAGATGAACAGGCAGAGCACAGAGGGTTCGCAGGGCAGTGAATCTATGCTCTCTGATACTATGACGTTGAACACACATCATATGGGCTCCCTGAGTGGCTCAGACAGTAAAGAATCCACCTGCAGTGCAGGAGACCTGGGTTTTATCCCTGGGTCGGGAAGATTCCCTTAAGAAGGGAATGGCAACCTCCTCCAGTACTTTTGCTTGGAGAATTCCATGGACAGAGAAGCCAGGCGGGCTACAGTCCATGGGATCACAAAGAGTTGGACACAACTGAGGGATTAACACACACACATACACACACACGTCATTATACATTTGTCCACCAAATGTACACCACCAAGAATGAACCTTAATGTAAACTATAGACTTTGTTTAGTCATGATGCATCAGTGTAAGTTCATTGATTTTAATGAATGTACTGCTCTGGTAGGAGATGTCAATAGTGGGAAAGGCTGTGTATACGTGGGCTATCAGGTCTATGGGAGCTCTCTGCTACTTCCTGCTCAGGTTTGTTGGGAACCTAAAACTGTTCTGAACAATAGAGTTTATCTTTTAAAATGCTTTGAACATGACAGTGTGCTTTAAAATGGAAAATATTGTTAATAGTGTCAGTGTGTGTAGCAATTTTTTTTTTAACCTTACTCTGTACCTGTTCAAGTTCCCCACATCCTTGGCTGCATTTTTCTGCTTGCAACTTCCTCCTTTCCTTAGCAAGTGTAAAAGTCCTGACTCCCCATATGGGCTGTCTTCCTCTGCCCTGTTGACCCTCTTTTGAACCTTTCCAACCCAGGTTCAATCCAGGTGTCTACATTCTCATGGCTACATTGGAACTGTACAGCTCTGCTGAAGAAAAATCACAACAGTGTTTTGGTTTTGTTTGATTTTTTTTCCCCACACTGCATGGCATGTGGGATCTTAGTTCCCCCAGCAAGGATTGAACCCGCAACCCCTGCATTGGAAGTTCAGAGTTTTAATCACTGGATCACCAAGGAAGTCCCCCAAAATCATAATGGTGAACATGCTGTCTGCAGTGCAACCTGCAGTCTCCTCTATCAGCTTATCCCTCAGTGTTTTCTGCAACTGTGTTTCTCAAATCAGAGCTTTCTAGTTCAAAATGCCTATCAATAAGTTTTAACTGTCATTTTCTTTTTTTGATATTGTTTTATTTTGATTAAATATTTTCAAAGCCTTATGCCATTTACTCCTGTGCTATAGATATATGTCAACTTTTTGTATATGTATAAAATGAGTTCACCTCATCAATTAATCCATTTTCTATTAAAATAATTGATCAAATCTGGCTACTAATTATCACATGCAGTAATATGGCAGATAAACATATCTATTGATGAAGCCTCACCCAAAAGTGCTTCTACATTAGCAAAGAGGAGAGGGGAAAATAACAGGTAGGTTAATGTTTAGAGCTGTTTTAATTCGTGGTTAGACAGGTCTCTTTAAGAAGGTTCTGTGGAGAAGTTGAGTCATACTCCCTTATCCAATGTGCCTCAATGCCCTAGAATATACCTCCCTTGTTCTCAGATTAGGGCACCTTCCTTTCTCAAGTTACTCAGTCAAAATCCAGTCCAGTCCTTTCCACATCTCTCTTGTAACTTGACCATGGACCACTCTTGGGGGAGTACTGACCCCTAGGGTCTAGGCAGTGGTCTCAAATTGACAGTCCCTGAGGCAGATTTGCTAGATAGATATGGCTTATTGGCTTGCACAGTGTTTTAAGAAAACCTGAATTCGTTCCTCTTCTTCTTATTACTGGCCATGATGCCCAGCTTGCAGGATCCTAGTTCCCTGACGAGGCATGGAACCCCTGCCCCATGCGACAGAAGCATGGAGCCCTAACTGCTGGCCCACCAAGGGAATTTCCTTTTCCTAGCATTTTGAAGTCACGCCATTTCACATGAAAATGTATATTGCTAGTTTTTATTGAAAAATGAACTGACCTGGCAACACTGGGCCTGTGCTCTTACATACAGCAGCTGTCAGCCGCTCCCTGGAGAGAGGACGCCCCCACCTGCCACTCACCAAGACTGAGTGTTAGTTGCCACCCGCGTCACTTTCACCAGCTCCAACGCTCAGTACCAGTGGTGCCACCTGGTGCTTCCGGTGTTTGTAAACTCTCCAACACCTGGTCCTTGTTGCCTTTCACTCAGCACTACTTGTTGTCCCTGGAGGCTCTGTGATGCTCTACAAAGATCATGGGCTTGGAATCAAATGGACTTATCTCTGCCACTTTCCTACTGGGTGACCTCTGAGCACTTCCATTTCTTTATCTGTCAAATGGTGTGATTGGCATGGTTATGAGGATTAAAGGCAATATGTGAATAATGTGCTTCTGATAGAAGCATGAAGCAGGCAGTGAGTGTGGCCTGCCTCCACTGACAACCTCTGTCCTCACCTCTGATGAGGTGGCCACTCCTGAGGGTGACAGGGCCACTCCTGTGGTCATCAGCTTGTAACTGATTTGTACAGTACTCTAGATGTGTAGACACAAGTGAGAAAATCACAAGAAATGAGGGCATTCTTAAGTAAAATTTATTTCCTGTAATTGTCAGCTGTCATCATCAAGGACAATTACAGGAAATAAATTTTAACTAAGCACTCCCTAGTTTCTAGCTGCTTCCAGAAAGGCCAGCCCTTCCAAGAAGGGCTTCCCAGGTAGCACAGTGGTAAAGAATCCACCTGCCAGTGAAGGAGACGTGGGTTCGATTCCTGGGTTTGGAAGATCCCTGGAGGAGGAAATGGCAACCCACTCCAATATCCCTGCCTGGAAAATCCCATGGACAGACGAGCCTGGTGGTCTATAGTCCATGGGGTCACAAAGAGTCAGACTGAGCACACGTCGTAAGGAGTTAAGCAGTTAGCCAACAGCACTTCCATTACTCACAGGATAATCTTACAATTGCAATTAGTTCTACAAAGAAAACAAAAATGAAAATGTTTTTGAATTAGCATGGTTTCCAAAACTGGGGAAAACAAAGATAATTCTTCATATCCCAAGCTTAGCTGCATCTCTGCAGAGCTGCTTATAAATCTAACATTTCAATTTGTTTTCCTTCTGCTGCTGTAACAAATTACCACAAACTTAGAAACGTAAAACAATAGAAATGCATCATCTTACAGTTCTGCAGGTTAGAGATCTGACATTGGTGTTACTGGGCTAAAATCAGTGTGTCAGCGGGCTGCATTCTGTTTTGGAGGCTCTAGGAGTGAATCCATTTCCTTTGCTTTCCCAGCTTCTTTTAGAGGCCACCCACATTCTCTGACTCTTGGCTCGTTTCTCCACCTTAAAAAATATATATATTCATTTGACTGCTCCAGGTCTTAGCCGTGGCATGCAAGATCTAGTTTCCTAACCAGAAATGGAACCCAGGCCCCCTGCTTTGGGAGCACAGTCTGAGCCACTAGACCACTGGGGAAGTCCCCTTCCTTTCTCCACCTTTAAAGTGAGCTGTGTTGCATGTCTCTGAACATTCTCCCAGAGTCACATCTCTTTCTCTGACTCTTTTCTGTTGCTTCCCTCTTCCACTTCTAAGGACCCTTTGATTCCATTGGACCTACCCAGAAAATCCAGGACGTTCTTCCTATCTGAACCTTGTTGTTCAGTTGCTCGGTTGGGTCCGACTCTTTGCGACCCCATGGACTACAGCACACCAGGCTTCTCTGTCCTTCACCATCTCCCAGAGTTTGCTCAAATTCATATCCATTGAGTCAGTGATGCCATCCAATCATCTCATCCTTTGTCATCCCTTTCTTCTACCCTCAATCTTTCCCAGCATCAGGGTCTTTTCCAATGAGTTGGCTATTCACATCAGGTGGCCAAAGTACTGGGACTTCAGCTTCAGCATCAGTCCTTCCAATGAATATTCAGGACTTATTTCCTTTAGGATTGACTGGTTTGATCTCCTTGCTGTCCAAGGGACGCTCAAGATTCTTAAGATTAGTAATGTTAATTCCACCTTCAACCTTAATTCTTTGCCAGGTAATGTATCATATTCACAGATTCTGGGTACTAGGATATGGACATCTTTAGGGGAACCACCATCCTGCCTATCTAAATGGGTATTTTATATATGTAATATATATGTAATTTATATACATTAACAGTTTACCCTTAAACAACACAGGTTTAAACTGTGTGTATCCACTCATGCAGATTTTTCTCAATAAACACATACTACAGCAACACACGATCGCAACTGGTTGAATCCATGGATGTGGAACTGTGGATATGAAGAGATGCCAGTTAGTCACAGATTTTCAGCTGGGGTTGAGACAGGGATCAGCACCCCTAACCCCTATGTTTTTCAAGGGTCAATTATTCATACATATATGTGCATACATGCTCAGTTCTGTCCGACTCTGTGATCCCCTGAACTGCAGACTGCCAGGCTCCTCTGTCCATGGGATTTCCCAGGCAAGAATACTGGAGTGGGTTGTCATTTCCTCCTTCAGTGAATCTTCCTGACCTAGGGATCAAATCTCCATCTCCTGCATTGGCAGGTGGATTCTTTAGCATTGTGTCACCTGGGAAGCCCCTATGTGCTGCTAACAGGTTTCTAAATGGAATTTTATATTATCACAGACTTTTGTAAGAAATCTGACCATTCAGACCATGCCAAAGTTTCTGAATTGTTAATAGGGCTTCCTTTTTAAAAAGACAAATGGGTATAAATTCCTCCAAAGGTTGTGAGCTTTAGGATTTTGCTTATTTGCAGAGTTTAAAAGTAAACAAGACCTCAGGAAATCACATGATCCAGTTTCTTGCCCTGAATCCCTCAAATCACCACATTTTCTTGCTATGTAGGGAAATGGTACAGGATACCATTTTAAGTAGATAGGATCATTCTATGATCTTAGTTTCCAGAAGTATTTTCCTCTACTTGTTTTTCATGATTGTTCTCCAATGAAGATAAGTAGCAATTAAAAATAATTTACCCCAATCATGGGTTAAAATTACAAGTAACGAGATGAAATTTGAAAGACGGGGTTGAAGCCAAACAATATGCCTGTAAAACTTCCAAACACATGGTACTAGGCTTGAAGAAACAATACAAGGCAAAAGTGGTAAAATAATTTAAAATGCAGTATACTGAGGAATATGTTCAATAGTGAAGGCAATCTACACTGCATAAGAAAAAATTAAGGTGTTTTTCTCATTTTTTCTTTTGTTTTATCAAGGATATAAAATCCTCCCTGCAAGTACAGTATATCTTTGTCTTTGTACCTGGAAACTTCCCCCTGTCTTAACACAGTGCTTTGAAGAGGAAGTGTTTGTTGAATTAGTAATGTTTATTTACATAAGATTGCATTAAAAGCACCTTGCAGATATTAAGAAGAGAAAATGAGTCATACATGGTTTATTTAAACACATAAAAACTAAGTAGGTGTTCAAATGGCCAGTTTCAAATTAAATTCTCAACCTATGGGGAATCATTCCCTAGGTAAAAGGCCTGATTTGGAGGTCAGGGAAGGAATTGAGAAGCAGGTGATAGTTTGGAGTTTAGTCCTTTTATATTTTTATATATTTCATAAAGGATTTAAACTACTGATGTGGGTGAGGATTACATTTTTAATTTCTGCCTCTCTGTATCTAGCACAATACCTGGACCATATTAGGCACTCAACAAATAGTTTTGTTGTTTTTTTAAAATATTTATTTCCTTGGCTACATCGGGGTTATAGTTGCAGCATGAGGGATCCTCAGTCTTCTGAATCTTTAGTTGTGGCATGCAAACTCTTGGTTGTGGGATCTAGTTCCCTGACCAGGAATCGAACCTGGGCCCCTTGCATTAGGAGTGCGGAATCTTAGCCACTAGACCACCAGGGAAGTCCCAACAAGTAGTTATTGAGTGAAGAAAGAAGAGAATAAAAGTCATTAAATTCTTAGATGACACCAAACCAAGGAACAGGGATGATGAAAGGTAACTAATATCTTGCTTTTTGAATTGTGCACCCATCCTTAAGAATGTTTCTGCATACACATGAATTATGTATTTGTGACCCATGGTAGCAGATTGTACACAATATAAACCCAAAATTTAAAAAGTAAAATAATCAATATATCTAAAATAATTTCATGGTATGTTATTCCATATAAGAGCCTTTTGCTTTTACTTGATGCTTTGTTATCAGTACATTATTACTCTTTTAAAATCTTGGCTTAATATTTTATGATATAGTGATTTGCAGATGTGGTGTTAAGGTTAGATTATTCTAATACTACATTTGAATAGCTTTCCCAGCTGGAAAAGATATTTCAAGAGAGTATTTGGATTTAAATAGAAGAAATGTTTTATTGCTGCCTCTTTCTATTAAAATACTCATTTTCTTTTTTATCTCATCAACCAGTTCTGGAAAGGTTTATGCTGAAGCTTGACAAGGAAATTTCCATCTTCCCTGCTATCAATTAGCAGTTCTGGCAAACTTCAGGCATACCTCATTTTATTATGCTTTACATTCTCATGCTTTGCAGTTACTGCAGTTTTTACAGCTTGAAGCTTTGTGGCAACCCTGTGTCAGGCGTCTCTGGCCACCATTTTTCCCACAGCATTTGCTCACTTCACATCTTGGCAATTCTTGAGATGTTCCAAACTTTTTCTTGCTATGGTGATTTGTGATCAGTGATCGTTGATGTTCCTGTTGCAAAAAGATTGTTGAAAGTTCAGATGATTATTACCATTTTTTTTTAGCAATAAAGTATTTTTAAGTTAAAGTATGTACATTTTGGGCTTGACTGTTAACTCAGCTGGTAAAGAATCCACCTGCAATGCAGGAGACCCCGGTTTGATTCCTGGGGGGATGATCCCCTGGAGAAGGCATAGGCTACCCACTACAGTGTTCTCGGGTTTCCCTGGTGGCTCAGATGGTAAAAGGAATCTGCCTGCAATGAGGGAGTCCTGGGTTCAATCCCTGGGTTGGGTAGATCCCCTGGAGAAGTAACTGTCAATCCACTCCAGTATTCTTGCCTGGAGAATCCCCATGGACAGAGGAACCTGGTGGGCTACAGTCCATGGGGTTGCAAAGAGTTAGGCATGACTGAGTAGGCACAGCGCATGTATATTTTTTAAAGCTATAATGCTATTACACACTTAATATAATGACAGTAGGGTATAAATATAACTGATCTATGCACTGGGAAACCAAAAGTTTTGTGACTCTGCTGAGATACTCATTTTATTGCAGCGGTCTGGAAGTGAACCTGAAGTATCCCTAAGGTCTGCCTGCAGTTTAGAAGCATTGCATTTAATCTTTTCAAGAGATGAGTTTCAGTTCAGTTAAGTCGCTCAGTCATGTCGTGACTGACTCTTTGAGACCCCATGAATTGCAGCACGCCAGGCCTCCCTGTCCATCACCATCTCCCAGAGTTCACTCAGACTCACGTCCATCGACTCGGTGATGCCATCCAGCCATCTCATCTGCTGTCTTCCCCTTCTCCTCCTGCCCCCAATCCCTCCCAGCATCAGAGTCTTTTTCAATGAGTCAACTCTTCGCATGAGGTGGCCAAAGTACTTGAGTTTCAGCTTAAGCATCGTTCCTTCCAAAGAACACCCAGGGCTGATCTCCTCTAGAACGGACTGGTTGGATCTCCTTGCAGTCCAAGGGACTCTCAAGAGTCTTCTCCAACACCACAGTTCAAAAGCATCAGTTCTTTGGCACTCAGCATTCCAAGACCCAGTGAAATCCATTATTTGGAAAATACTTAAACACATTACAAATTGTTTCCAAAAATTTTAACTGTACATGTATTAGAGTTTTAATATAACACATATACAGGTTTTTTTTATTGTGGTAAAATCCCATAATACAAAACATACTATTTTAGCTGTATTTAACAGTATATTTCAGTGTCTTTAAGTACATTCACCTTGCTGTGCAACTCTCACCATCACCCATCTCCCAAATTTATTACCTTCCTAAACTGAAACTCTGTCTACATTAAACTAAAAATCTCCATTCCTTCTCCAAACCTCCCCCCACCCATCCTCTGGCCTCTGGGATCTACCAGTGTGTTTTCTGATCCTATGAATTCAACTATTCTGGGTATCTTGTATAAGTGGAACCAAATAGTATTTATCACCTAATATATACTGGTAGAGAAGGAAATGGCAACTCACTCTAGTAATCTTGCCTGGGAAATTTCAAGGACAGAGGAGCCTGCTGGGCTGCAGTCCATGGGGGCACAAAAGAGCTGGACACGACTTAGTGAATAAATAACAACAATGTTTACTGGAATGCATTTTAAAGATTAACTTAATATATATGCAACAAACAGATTGTACCTTCTTTTTCTCACCGCCCATGCTATACAGTAGGTTCTCACTAGTTATTTATTTTATACATAATAGTGTATATGTGTCAATCCCAGGGCTTCCCATGTGGCACAAGTGGTAAAGAACCTACCTGCCAATGCAAGAGACTTAAGAGATGCAAGTTCAATCCCTGGGTCAGGAAGATTCCCTGGAGGAGGGCATGGCAACCCACTCCAGCATTCTAGCCTGGAAAACCCCATGGACAGAGGAGCCGGGCAGGCTACAGTCCATGGGGTCACAAAGAGTTGGACATGACTGAAGCAACTTAGCATGCAGGTACACATGCACGTCAATCCCAATCTTTCAGTTTATCCCACCCACCTCTTCCCCTCTTGGTGTCCATATGTTTGTTTGTTCTCAATGACACAGTTTTTTTTTTTTTTTTTTGCAATAGAATTGCCTATTTCCAAACATCATTTTGAAAGCCTTCTCTCTGAAGTATTTCTTTCAAAACACGTACTCTTAAAAAGGAGGGTGGATAAAGTTATTTTCTCACTCATTGCTTCAACTTTACCTTGAAAGGAAAGTACTAATCCTAGAAAAGACAGGGAAATTTGGATTCCTTGTATTTTCATCAGAGGAAAATGCATCATTCATCTTGATATTTAACTACTCCGTGGTGGCTAAGACGGTGAAGAATGAGGTGGCCCAAGTACTGGAGTTTCAGCTTCAGCATCATTCCTTCCAGAGAACACCCAGGGCTGATCTCCTCTAGAATGGACTGGTGCATTGCAAGAGACCTGGGTTCTGTCCCTGGTTTGGGAAGATCCCCTGGAGGAGGGAGAACATGGCAACCCACTCCAGTATTCTTGCCTGAAGAATCCCCATGGACAGAGCAGCCCCAAGGGCTACAGTCTATGGGGTCACAAAGAATTGGACATGACTGAGTGACTAAGCACAGCACAGGAAGTAATCACAACTAGAGCTTATGTAAAGCTTATTTTGGTGGTATATTTATATATTCTCTGTTCTGTTCAGTCACTCAGTCATGTCCGACTCTTTGTGACCCCATGGACTGCAGCATGCCAGGCATCCCTGTCCTTTACCATCTCCTGGAGTTTGCTCAAACTCATGTCCGTTGAGTCGGTGATGCCATCCAACCATCTCATTGTCTATCATCTCCTTCTCCTCCTGCCTTCAATCTTTACCAGCATCAGGGTTTTTACCAATGAGTTGGCTCTTCACATCAGGTGGCCAAAGTATTGGAGCTTCAGCATCACTCCTTCCAATGAATATTCAGGGTTGATTTCCTTTAGGATTGACTGGTTTGATTCTCCTTGCAGCCCAAGGGACTCTCCAGAGTCTTCTCCAGCACCACAGTTCGAAGGCATCAGTTCTTCAGTGTTCAGCCTTTTTTTATTGTCCAGCTCTCACATCTGTACATGACTACAGGAAAAACCATAGCTTTGACTCTAAGGACCTTTGTTGGCAAAGTGATGTCTCTGCTTTTTAATATGCTGTCTAGGTTGGTCCTTGCTTTTCTTCCAAGGAGGAAGTGTCTTAATTTCATGGCTGCAGTCACCATCCACAGTGATCTGGATTCCAAGAAAATAAAGTCTGTCACTGTTTCTGTTGTTTCCCCATCTATTTGCCATAAAGTGATGGGACTGGATGCCAGGATCTTAGTTTTTTCAATGTTGAGTTTTAACCCAGTTTTCTCACTCTCCTCTTTCACCTTCATCAAGAGTCTCTTTAATTCCTCTTCACTTTCTGCCATAAGGGTGGTATCATCTGCATGTCAAAGGTTATTGATATTTCTCCTGGCAATCTTGATTCCAGCTTGTGCTTCATCCAGCCCAGCATTTCTCATGATGTACTCTGCTTATAAGTTAAATAAACAGGGTGACAGTATACAGCCTTGACACATTCCTTTCCTAATTTTGAACCAGTCTGTTGCTCTGTTGAACTCCATCGGGTTCAAACTGTTTCTTCTTGACTTGCATACAGGTTTTGCATATACGTAAACTTATTTCAACCTCAGTATAACCCAATGCAGTAGATATTATGATGACCTCCATTTTACAGATGAAGAAAATGAACCCAGAGATGTGAAATAACTTGCTCAGGGCTACGTGGCTAGTGATGGCAGAACTATGGTCAGAACTAGACTGTGTGGATCCAGGAGCTGTACTTTTAATCCTCAGCATCCTGAAAATGTTGATGGAAGATAAAGAGTTTTCCATGATTACTCCCCATCTCAGTACAAAGTACTATATAGAGTCTATTGAGAGGATCTGTTTTTACAAAATTAATCATATCAATGACTTCCGATAGTGCACAAAACTGCAACAAACTGATGGTGGATCAATGGGAGTTTCCATTCAAGTGGAAGCCCACCATTCTCAGGATACCCTGCAGAACAGACGGATGACTGACAAAGGACTGTATGAGCATGCTAGTGGTAGTGTGTATGTTAAATAAGCATAAGCGTGTAAGTGTTAATCGCCCTGTTGTGTCCAACTCTTTGCGACCCAGTGGACTGTAGCCAGGTAGGCTCCTCTCTCCATGAAACTCTTCAGGCAAGAATACTGAATTGGGTCGAAGTTCCTACCTCCAGGGGATCTTTCCTGGCCCAAGGATGGAAACCAGGTCTCCTGCATTGTAGGCAGATTCTTTACCATCTGAGCCACCTGGGAAGCTGATATGTTAAATAATAAAGCTAAACTTCTTCCTTTTAGGTAAAACAAATACAGATAGTCCCTGACTCACAATGGTTCATCTTAAGACTTTTCAACTTGGAGATGGAGTGAAAGCAATACGAACTCAGTAGAAACCAAACTCTGACTTGTGAATTTTCATCTTTTCCTAGTCTAGGGAAATGCTGTATGATCCTCTTGGTGATGGTGTACAGCAGTAGCCAGTGACAGCTTCTGAACAGTCATGCAGTTTTGTAGGGTGAATAGTCCATACCAATCTGGACCCAGATAAGTATTTGCTTTTCACTTTCAGTACAGTGTTCAATGAATTACGAGATGTCCATGAGGCTTTGTGTTGGAGAATTTTACCCAACTGTAACCTAATTTAATATTCTGAGAAGGTTTAAGTTAGGCTTGGCTATGATGTCTAATATGTAGGGTGTACTATATGTTTTCAACTTACCAGAGGTTTACTGCGGACTTAATCCCATCATAAGTTGAGGAAGATCTGTTAGACACTGGGATATTTTCTTTCTCAACTGTGGTAGATTGTCTTGAGTACTCCTAGGATGCGTACCCTCCGCTTTGGATGTTTTTGGTCTTAAAGAATTTGATAAAATTAAAAAAACACATCGAGCCGATGACTTCCCTTGTGGTCTAGTGGTTAAAACTCTGCATGTACTTCCTCAGTGTAGGGGGCCTGGGTTAGATCCCTGACCAGGGAACTAGATCCCACATGCCACAGCTAAGACCCAGAGCAGCCAAATAAATAAATATATATATATTTTAAAATCATCCAGGAAAAATAGAGGTCTGGTAAAACAGGTGCAGAGGAGTGCAATAGGATAATCAAAATAACCCCTTAAATATAATTTGAGAAGTATAAGTAGGCTAAACAAACATTTAGAGTTCTGATTTTAGTCTACATAATATTAAATGTGGTGGCTCAGAAGAGAAAGAATCTGCCCACAATACAGGGTTCAATCCCTGGGTCGGGAAGTTTCCCTGGAGAAGGGAATGGCAACCCACTCCAGTATTCTTGCCTGGAGAATCCCATGGACAGAGGAGCCTGGCAGTCAGAGTCCATAGGGTCACACAGACTTGGACATGATTAAGTGACTAACACTTCACTTCAATTTTAAATATAAGAATAATTCCAAATTGCATTATAGGAGTGTGAATTGAAAAGCTGAGAGAAAGCTCTCATATATTACGGGCTTGCCCAATCATTTCCAAGAAGATTCCGTGACTCATAATGGCATCTCATCTAAAATAGAATGTGGAAAATTTGGAAAGAAGTTGTCTGAGAGTTGTAAAACATCAGAAAGAGAAAGAGTAGAAAAAGTTAAAATGCTGTTTATTCTGCAAAACCTAGGGAATTTAAGGGTCTTTTGGTATCTGAAGAGTTATAGTCCCTTAAGTTTTATTATGCCTTTGACACAGATTCCTTGGGGAACTAGGTGAGGAAATGACAGCAATGCTCCTCCTTAAGCCAAAGGCTATTAAGCCTTTGCCATCTGAAATGGGTTCAATCATTAATCACACATAATTGACAGTAAGTAACTGAGTCACCAAATGAATGGTGTTTAAGAAAAGCTATTATTCCATACTGATAAGTAACTAAAATAATTATTATCTTCAAAGTTCACCTAGTAGGTTGGAGCTCAAAGGCCTATACGATTCTCTGAGGAACATAGGAACTGCTGACTGACTTAACATAAATAAGTTATGGTCAACTATTAACAGACATGGTTTACTGTACATAACAGACTATCCAAACCAGAGACATAAAAAAACCAAGAGAAAAATCAAGAAAGAAAAAGGAAGCAATTTACATTTTGTTCTTGATACTCACAACTAGATGGAAAGGCAATGAGATTTCCTTAATAGCGGAAGATAGTCTTACTTCAGATAATGAATGGTCTTAGCAGGATTTAAAGCAATTTCTAGCAACGTTTTAATAAAAAAGCTGATGCTAGCAGTTTAGGGAGTTTGATCTGACACTTCCCTGTAGTTTTTATCTTGAGTCTAATACAGAAAGTAAGAAAGTTCTGTGATCTGGAAGCTTTATATTTATCCCTCATATAGTTTTAAAATAGAGTTTTCTCTTTATTACCAATACAAAACATGCCTGAGTATCAGGTATTTCAGTTTTGAGTTTGAACATGGCTAATCTGGCCCAAGAAAGACTTTGAGCTTTGAGCCACTCCCACCTGCAACATACAAAATGAGCATGTTCTGAACCATTTTCCAGATCAAAAGTGTCTGACTCTTTGCCACCCCATGGACTGAATTCTCCAGACCAGAATAGTGGAGTGGATAACCTTTCCCTTCTCCAGGGGATCTTCCCAACCTAGGGATCGAACCCAGGTCTCCTTCATTGTGGGCAGATTCTTTACCAGCTGAGCCACAAGGGCTCAAGGAAACAGGGTAATTCCGCTTTGTGCTAAGGCAGGATAAACCAATTACTGTTTCAGTTCCAGTGAGTATTGGAGTTTTTCTAAATATACTTGCATTGCTGCTGCTGCTGCTAAGTCGCTTCAGTCGTGTCTGACTCTGTGAGACCCCATGGACAGAGAGCAGCCCACCAGGCTCGTCTGTCCCTGGGATTCTCTAGGCAGGAATACTGGAGTGGGTTGCCATTTCCTTCTCCAATGCATGCAGGCATGCTGAGTCGCTTCAGTCGTGTCCGACTCTGTGCGACCCCATGGACAGACAGCAGCCCACCAGGCTCCTCTGTCCAAGGGATTCTCTAGGCAAGAGTACTGGAGTGGGTTGCCATTGCCTTCTCCATATTTGCATTGTTTCTGTTTTATTAAATTACTTTACTCAGAAAATTCAGTAAGTTGGTCACTTTAATTCTCATATCCTTACCTATTTTTACAGCAGGCTTTTCTTGTTAGTTATTTTCTGAACTGATTCATGGCTAGGACTATGCCTTAAATTACTTTCTTAAAAAACTGGTTTTTCTCTTTACTGAAGTTGTGGGAGACTGTGATTGGCTTGGGGCTTCCCAGGTGGGTTTAGTGGCAAAGAACCCACCTGCCAATATAGGAGACGAAAGAAACGTGGGTTTGATCCCTGAGTCAGGAAGATCCCCTGGAGGAGGGCATGGCAACCCACTCCAGTATTCTTGCCTGGAGAATCCTATGGACAGAGTAGCGAGCAAGCTACGGTCCATGAGGTCACACAGGGTCAAACACGATGGAAGGGACTTAGAACGCCAAGCACAGAGATGGTTGGTATATCAACGGATAAACATAGCTGGAAACTATAGCAACAACTTACGATGTCTGACCCACTTAAGTAGATGAGTATGTAGTAGAAGAAAGGAAAAATTATGAAAAATTTATATAAAAACTATACAAATAACATGCATCTAGAACATCCTTCCTTTTCTAATCATGTAGTTGGTAGTATTTTTTTACATCTCTAGTCTTGGTGAGTTTCCTGCTATAAAACAAATATTCTAATGAATACTGGCCCTCACTTCCATTTCCAGCTGACTTATGAATAGAGTCATTCAGGTCCTAAGACTGCCTATTTTATCAAATTTTTTTTCCCTAAGGGAAGTGATAATCTTATATTGTTATATTCCTCAACTTTTCCATGGTTACAATAAAAGAATTATAAATAACATAGGACTTTATTATGATATAAAAAGTCATGATGGTTCCATATCAGACACCATATTAGAGAAAAGGCTTTCCATTTTGAAAAGAGGATGAAAACCAATCATCTTATCAGAATATATTATTTAAAAAGAAATACTGTATTCCCTGGTTGGGCTTCCCTGATAGCTCAGTTGGTAAAGAATCTGCCTGCAATGCAGGAGACCCCGGTTCAATTCCTGGATCAGGAAGATCCGCTGGAGAAGGGATAGGCTACCCACTCCAGTATTCTTGGGCCTTCCTTGTGGCTCAGCTGGTAAAAAATCCTCCTGCAATGTGGTAGACCTGGGTTCCATCCCTGGGTTGGAGAGATCCCCTGGGGAAGGGAAAGGCTACCCACTCCAGTATTCTGGCCTGGAAAAGTCAAAAAGAGTTAGACACAGCTGAGTGACAAAGCCTTCCTTCCTATTCCCTGGTTAGGTAGGTTTTTTTTTTTTTTTTTTTAATGTTTGGGTCAGTAGTTTATAGTATTGCCAGTCCAATTTTCTAAAAGTCTGAATGTAACTATGTCTCAATATTTCTCTTTTTCTTTAACGTGAGATCCTTAATCTATTTTTATTTATTTATTGGAGTATAATTTCTTTACAATGTTGTTAGTTTCTGCTGTACAAGTAAGTGAATTAGCTATCAGTTCAGTTCAGTTCAGTCGCTCAGTCGTGTCCGACTCTTTGCGACCCCGTGAATCGCAGCACCCCAGGCCTCCCTGTTCATCACCATCTCCAGGAGTTCACTTAGACTCACGTCCATTGAGTCCGTGATGCCATCCAGCCATCTCATCCTCGGTCGTCCCCTTCTCCTCCTGCCCCCAATATCTCCCAGCATCAGAGTTTTTCCCAATGAGTCAACTCTTCTCATGAGGTGGCCAAAGTACTGGAGTTTCAGCTTTAGCATCATTCCTTCCAAAGAAATCCCAGGGTTGATCTCCTTCAGAATGGACTGGTTGGATGCATACATATATCCCCTTCCTCTTGTGATTTTTTTCTTTCCTGTTACTTTTTGGACTTCTACAAAAATCTCAAAGCTCTAAAAATTGACCATTCTTTATAGTGGTGGTGGTTTAGTCGTTAAGACATGTCTAACTCTTGAAACCCCATGGACTGTAGCCTGCCAGGTTCCTCTGTCCATGGGATTCTCCAGACAAAAATACTGGAGTGGTTGCCATTTCCTTCTCCAGGTGATCTTCCTGACCTAGAAATCGAACCCAGGTCTCCTGCATTGCAGGCAGATTCTTTACCAACTGAGCTACATGGGAAGCTCCATTCTTTATAGTAGTGCAAATGAAATATGAAAATTGGCATTTTTATATCTATGTTAAAGCTATAATAATGTGAAGACAATCATCAGTCAGTTGATAATATGTTCCAGCCATTCTACTAGGTTCATTTGATTCTGATAGCAATTTCATGAGATAAGCACTATTACTATGTGTTTTGGGCTTCCCAGGTGACTTAGTGATAAAGAATCCGCCCACCAGTGCAGGAGTCAAAGTTCCATCCCTGGGTTGGGAGGATCCCCTGGAGAAGGAAATGGCAATCCACTCCAGTAGTCTTGCCTGGAGAATCCCATGGACAGAGGAGCCTGGTGGGCTATAGTCCATGGAGTTGCAGAGTTGGACACAATTAAGCATACACACACGCATTATATGTTTTACTAAGGAGAAAAAAGTACTATTATCATCCTTAAGTTTTTGATGAAATCATTGTTCAGAGAGGTGAATTTGAAGTAGAGGGTAGCAGAGCCACAGCTTAAATCTGAGTCTGATTCCAAAGCTTGTGTTCATAATTTCTACATTATAAATATAACAGATGAACAAAATATTTGCCCTATCTCATGAAATGAATCATATTTGCAAACAAAATATTGGAACCCAGAGTCTAACAAAAATACTCTATTAAAAAGAGTCCTTACATGAATGTACACGAAACCTTTTATAAAGGCATAAACATCAGCTAGATATTGCTGAAAATTCAATAGCTTTTACAGTGTAAACTTGGAAATTGGAAATGTAAAGGAAAATGGAGATATGATCTATATCTATAGGTGAATATGATTAATCAGTGATCAGCCTTAAAGTGTGTGCTTTTAAGTGAAAAAGTCCTTTAATAGTTCTTGAATATATTTATGACCTCTACTGTCCTGAGAAATCAAGCTATTAAATTGCAGCTCTCAGATTGTAAATGCAAAATATCCAGTCTTATCAGCTGAACATTGCCCACCAACCTTCCTGTCTTGAAATGTTTGTGCAAGATGGGTGTGTGTGTGTGTGTGTGTGTGTGTGTGTTGTGTTCTTCACAGTAGGAGGACAAATTTCTCTTGAAAAGGTAATGGTTCCCAGATGTTTGTTTTTCAAACAAAAGAAAAAAAGTTAAAGAATAGTAATAGCCAGGTATTTGTCTATCATCTCACTTGGAGTTCATTGTCACAAAACTTCCTTTTGTCTGAGAAATTTTTCAGTCCAGTGAATATAGCTTTCATTAAGAGATCACACTGATCACTTGTTGATTTTGTTACTAGAGGAACTTCTTTAGCTTCTCTGTGCTTTATTGTGTGAACTGCTTTGTGTGGACCACAGAAAAAATATACAAAGGACCACTGGCGATATGTTGATTTGTATGTATTGGATTTTAATATCTACTATACTTTATGTCCATTTCCCCAATATATACATATATATTGAGAGAGAGGGATCCAAAAATAGCTGTGGAAAGGAAATTTCTCTGTACACAGGATCTGCCACTTTGTGAAAGCGCTCTCCCATCTTACAAAAGCCAAAATTCTGCTGATGAAAAAGTAGAAAATTGTGCAAATAATGCTAAATGAAGCACAGCTGTTCCCCTAAAATTATCTGGATACTTCTGCATTACACCACTACACATGCCCACCAGGCCATTTCCCGGGGGTCGGGCGGTCCTGCCCCCTGCGCGCACCAGGGTTAGAATCCCCGGCCGGGCCGGGCACAGCGTTCCTGGGCCCCAGGGCAGCGGTCACTACAAGCGGAGCAGCGGAAAACCCCGGGGAGTCTAGGCGGGTTACCACGGGGTCCCCCGAACTTGGCGCCCCGGGCGAGGCGGGGGACTCTCGCGAGGGTCCTCGGGGAAGCGGGCGGAGCGCGGGTCTCCGCGGCTGGGGGTATCGCCCAGCCCGCGGCTCCGGCCCGAGGGGCGGGCCGCCCCTCAGCCCGGAGCGGGCGCCTTCCCCGCGCGCTGCCGGTCGCCCGGCTTCGCCGTGCGGGAGGAGCCGGCCGCCGTGACGCGTCTGGGAGGAAACGCCAGCGCCCGGCGGCCCTGCCGGGAAGGAGGAAGCACGAGAGCGCTCGGCTCCGCGACCGCCGCGCGGGGAGGCAGCACCGCGGAGCCGGGTAGGTGCGGGGCGGCGGGGACCTTGGGCCCGCGGGGTGGGCGAGCGGCCGGGCCGCAAGTCGGGCCCTCGGGCGGGTGGGGCCGGGCGGGGCGAGGGTACCCGGGCCTCCTCGGCTGCCTCTTTCTGGAGCAAACGTGACTTTCCCGGGTCCCGTGGCGGCGCCCCCGTCTTTCAGCCCGGAAACCTCCGCGTTGGTCGGGTGGGAAAAGCCGTTCCCTCGCCCAGCCCTCGACTCTGAGAGTTTGCGGTCTTTGTTTCCAAGAGGTGAATTCGGTTTCTGCTTTCCGATTTCTAAACGCCCGAGGGGTGTCCCTGGGGACAGATGTTGTTAATCTGAATGCAGCTTCGGAGCCGGGAACCGGGAGGGTGGGTGACCCCGGGAGAGTGGGAGACCCCCCACCTGAGGTCGAAAGTGGGTGCAGGTTACCTGTGAGGATCTGCGAGGGCACCGAAATCCTTAACCTGTTGTCAGCGAACCTGCCGTCTGAGACCTTAATGCGTGGCTGTCCTTTAAGCTCTTTGTGATTTGAAACCTTTTCTGTCCCTTTTAACGTGCATTTGGCTCTGTTGATTCCCAGTTGAGCACTGGTATGTGCCATCTAGAGATGCTTTGAGATTTTTAGATTTTGTCATTTTTAGTGGTGGTTACCGGGAAAGACAGAAAAGAGAATTCATCCGTTGAAAGTTAAACTTTTAGGTTATTTAATTTAGTAGTGATATCTGAACCACGACTAGAGTTTCAGTTCTGCACAAGGGTGTACAGGGTACACTTGAGATGCAGAACACGACAGTTTCTAAATCTTTATCAGGGTTAAAAAAAAAAAAAACAAGTAGACCGTTGTGTATTTTGATTCTCTACTTTGTCAGTAGGTTGATCATTCACCCAGCCAATCTAGGAAGTGCTTTTTTATTTATCAAACACTTAGGTAGCTCTGACATGTGTTAGGCTCGTTCTAAGTGTTTTATAAATATTAACTCAAATTATTAACTCAAAATGTTAAATTATAGCAGTTCCAGCAGTGTCCAGGCTGTGCATACTTCAGTTCCCTGAATGTCATTGCAAGAGCTTTTAGAAACAGAGGAAGTTTCAGGCATATTTTAGGACTGGGTGTGCCTTCTAGCCGGCTTGGCTTCCACTCCAGTAAAGCAAGCCATCACCCATCTACTCCCCTGGGGGAAGGGAGTCTGGAGTGAAGGGAGTGAGAACTCTTCTTACAGATTTCTGGTCAAATTGCTAGCATCTTCAATATCATGGTCCTTCTCAGCGGACAGAGTGCCCATCCTTAACTAACTCTGAGGAGACCAGAACTTCCCCTTTCTTCAGCTGCCACTGCACTGAGCTTAATTCTGTTTCCTTCCTAATATATTTGACAATTGGTATGACTGTAGCTTGGGTTTCCCTGATGGCTCACATGGCAAAGAACCTGCCTGCAATGCAGGAGACCCAGGTTTGATTCCTGGGTCAGGAGGATCCCCTGGAGAAGGGAATGGAAACCCACTCCAGTATTATTGTCTGGAGGATTCCATGGACAGAGGAGCCTGGCAGGCTATAGTCCATGGGGCCACAAAGAATCAAGCACAATTGAGCGACTAATATATACACACAAATGTGACTAGCTTAGATTTGAGGGTCAGACTGAACTTGAAATGTACTATAAAATAGAACGTTTTTGTTTGAACACATCTGCATAACAAACAACACTTTGTAATTTTACTACCATTTGCTGTAAACTGTAAAACTCAGGTAACACTGAGTTGATGGGTCAACCTTCTAGGTAATCATTTTGTAATTTGTAGATATATTGAGAGAATATTTTCCAGAGTTAAGCACCCTCTTCAAATGGTGCCTTAGCCTGATGGCCAGATGGAAACCCGGAATGGTGACTGGAATAAGTATGGTTCTTGTCATTACAGTGATTATGAATCTAATGTCAAAATCCTCACGTCATACCAGCTTTCTCTGTTTCATATATTTAAATTTCCAGGGAGATGATGAAATGACACTCTGAGCCTTATTAAATAAGATTATGAAGTGTCTCCTGGAAGCAAGAAGGCTCACTTTCTTCTGATATAATTTTATGGCACATAGACACTCATGAGTTCAGTTCAGCCAAATGGCAACCAACACTTCGATGGGTTACAGAGTGCTTCTGCCTATACTTATTTGTTCTTCAGAGGGACCTCATGAGGTGGATAGCCAGTTTTCATTCCTGTTTTTACAGATGAGGAAACTGAGGCATAGAAATATGGAAGTGCTTTAGCTTGGATAGCACAGCTGGTAAGAGGCAGAGCTTGAATGGAGAGCAGGTGTATGGACAGTGCCTGGCACATGCCAGCCTGTAATAAACATTTGTGGAATGAATGACTCCCAATGACTTCAGACTTCTTGCTGTATTTCAAAACATTATGTGTTGAGTTGTCACACCATAGTTGAGTTGTGACTAAGGGATTGCCAGGTCAAATAGTATCTGCTACCACATAATTTCTACTAAAGGGATGAGCTGGAAAGCCCTTTGAACTCATTTCTTGGAACTGATCATGTCTGGTGTTTGAAAAAGCAAATAAGTTGGTTTTTCCCTTTTTCAAGCATCCTACTTTCCCCCCCTCTGAATTGGAGTTGCCATTGGACACATGGGTCTCATGGTTGTGTTGACAACTTTCTTATCTCTTCCTGATCATTCAAGATCATTTTTAAGGACTGCCAATCACTGTAGGTTTTCATTGTAAGTGAACTCAGTTAAGCCACCTGGGTTTATGAGCAAGTTCAAACACAGAGATCATAGGTATTATAATTATTTTGAAGTGTTTGACATCACTGCTGTGTTTTTTGAAGTGTTACAATTACTGTAGTATTTCAAAAAACAAACAAAAATCCTCAACTTTTCTCCTTCAAGTGTAACTCTGTGTATCCTCAAGTATGTTTCCTCTACATGGATAACCTTCAGTGAGAGAGGAAAACATGGCCATTACCTGGTGGGAGGAACTGGGAAGGGCTATGGAGGAAAATGAGAGATGGGGTGGGCTTTCCCATGAAGAATTTTAGGTGTTAAGAAACCCTTAATGAAGCCAGACTGAGTCATCTGCCTGTCAACATTCTTTTGTATGGGGGTGGAATAAAATACTTTTGAAACCTGCCTCGTTTCAAAAACTACTTTACCTTTTCCAATCCTCAGGGATTTTTTTTTTTTTCTTCCCTTTTTGAAAAATTCCTGTAATTACAGGCTAAAACTGCTGATTCATGAAACTCAAATTATGTAACATGTTATTCCTGACAGAAACAGCCCCCACATTATGTTAAGGGACTCTGTGTCTCTGTTTTCCTTTACCTATTGCATTCTTTATGGTGGAGTCTTTGATCTCATTTCACTTTTGAAAAAATTTAATGGAGAAAGATAGTACTGATTCACATCTGGTAGTTCATGTCAAAGAAATTTTAACTCTGTACTAACTCTGAGTTATCATTGCTGAAGAAGACAACATGGAAATCCGATGTTGGAGGCTGTTTCAGAGTCTCAAGAAGTAAAATGTTATAGCCTGTCTGAAGTTGAGCCAGAGAGTTTTCAAAGAGAACTAGGCAGGGTAAAATCTTCTCGCCCTTGACCAATTTCTCAGGGCCTTTCCTGTGTCTGACAGGTCCCAACAATCCTTGTAGCCACAGTTTCTTCTATTATTCAACACTGGATGGGCAATGAGGGTGAGTGAAAGGAGGGTGATTATGTAAGGCAAATTGTGCAGGCTTCCCTGATAGCTCAGTTGGAAAAGAATCTGCCTGCAATGCAGGAGACCCCGGTTGGATTCCTGGGTCTGGACGATCCGCTCGAGAGGGGATAGGCTACCCACTCCAGTATTCTTGGGCTTCTCTTGTGGCTTAGCTGGTAAAGAATCAGCCTGCAATGGGGGAGACCTGGGTTCAGTCCCTGGGTTGGTAAGATCCCCTGGAGAAAGGAAAGGCTACCCACTCCAGTATTCTGGCCTAGAGAATTCCATGGATAATATGTAAGATGGAAAGTGGGCTTCCCTGGTGGCTCAGATGGTAAAGAATCTGCATGCATTTCGGGAGACCTGGCTTCCCTCCCTGGGTCAGGAAGATCCTCTCAAGGAAATGACAACCCACTCTAGTATTCTTGCCTGGGAAATCCCATGGACAGAGGAGCCTGGTGGGCTACAGTCCATGGGGTTGACATGACAGAGCGACTAACACATCTAATATATTCAGATGCACAGTCGAACTCACTGGTGGACTAGCCAATCTACTGGCTGCTGGACGAAAAGTCTCAGTCCAGTGGCTTCACTAAGGACTTGACTGACTGCTTCCTTGTGTTGAAAAATGAGAAGGAACTTTATTATTCTAGTTATTGACCTCCTTGCTTTTTAAAATGAATATAGGTCGAAGTTAAAATAATCTGATTTCCAACTCAGCATCCACTAATGCAGACAAATGTGCATAAGGACCAGTATATAGACTATATAATCTAATGCACATGTATATTACACATGTGTGTGTGTGAGTTGCTCAGTTGTATATGGTCAGCTAAAATGGAATGTAGAAATCATCTTCTTAATTTCTTAGCTTCCCAAGAAAACACTGTATGTCGTCTTTTTTTCTCATTTTTATTTTAGTTTTTCTCATTTTCTACATATTCTTTGTAATTAAAAATGTATGCCCTTAAATATAAGCAGTTGAGAAGTGTGTGAAGTGAAAAAATAAGTCCTCTTCACTCTAATATTACCGACGAAGGTAACCACTGCTGGGTGTTTATTTTCTTCTAGTCTTGACCCCATGCTTAGATAAGTATGTATATCTGTAAATATATAGAGAGTTTTTTAAAAAATGGGACTTATTCCATACAGTTTGTCCTTTTATCTCTTATTTAACATCTTATCGTGGACATCTATAGGTCTGCATCATAGGTTCTGACAGCTGCATAATATTCCACTTTGTGATTTATCTGTTTTCTATTTCTCTTATGTATATGTTCACTCTTTTGTATCTTTTAAAAAATATTAAATCACCAAAGTAATACATTTTTAAGAAAAAAGGAGAAAAAGAGGAAATAAGAATCATCAGTAGACCTACCACTCAATCACTGTTAGCATTTTAGAGTATATTTTTTAAACTTTCATATGTATGTGCATATCCATATTTCCAATGCCATTAAAAATTTCCCTTATGCAGGGCTATTTTGTTGCTTAGAGAATCATGTTTGTTTAGTCAGCCAACATCAGAGATTCCAGGCACTTTGGAGCCAGTTATTTTACTGTATTTCCTGGCCACCTGCCATTCCCCAAACCTGAATAACACTACTGGAAATTTATACTAGTGCTCATAAAGGGGATGAGGTGAGGGTGTCAGATGGACTGAAATACACATCCAAATCAGCATAAAGCATGTATCCTGTTGATGGAGGTGAGTCAACATTTGTGTTCTGTGCACATCTAAAATACAAGATATTTAAGAAGAGAAATGATAGAATATTCATATATCATCAATTACGATCATAAAAAGAAAAGCAGAAATAATGGACCTGAACCAAGGGAAAAGTGTTGAATTCAGTTGAAGATTAGAACAGTTGAACTTCAGATGTTTTGAAATAGTTTCCTAATGATAAGTACATTGTATAGGGTAATTGGCTTAACAGAGTTCCCTCCAATGGTAGAAATAGGTGACCTTGAAGTTTCTTGTGAGCCTCATCTTATAGTCTGTCTCAGAGTTAGTAACAGTTGGTTTAGAATACTTTCATGCATACAACTCTCTCGTTACTAACCCCACCAGCTTTTCCAGACAGTGTCTGTCTGAGCTAATCTCTCCACCCTCTTTTTCTCCTACACAAGCTGTGACCCACACGTTCCTCCTGTATCCTTCTGTGGCTTCCCCCCACTTTCTGAGAGTTTAGTCCCTCTTTTAACCTTGTTCTCTTTATTCTCTTCTTTCTGTTTTTGCTTTAAGAATATTTCTCTCTGTCCTTTCTCCATTCCTCCCTCTTTATTTTGGTCTTGAGCAAAAAAGATACTAATCATGGCGATGCTGTTAAGAACAAGCCTTTAATAAGGAAAAGGAAAGCTTTTAGTTTGGGAGGAAAGGTAGATATTATAAAGAACTAGTGTTTGAGAATACCCAGTAATTCCTTCCAAAATTTCCACAGAAGTCTCCACCCACCTCTTCGTCTCTAAATAAGCTGTCTTTTCCTTAAGCATTGGCATGTATGATAAAATTTAAAACTATTTATATATTTTTTTGATTTATGTCATGGCGGTAGCATTATTTTGTGCTATATTTTTTTTCCCCATTGAAGATGTTAACCATGTTATAGATTGAGTAGAGAGTGTTTTGGTCTTAAAAGCTCACTTCTAGATAAGACCACTGTTCCCTTTAGAAAATATTGGGTAGGCCAAAAAGTTCGTTCGGGTTAAGTTTAGTTATCTGGTTTAAAAGCAACCTCTTTGTCTTTAAGTAGAAGATGAAGAAAGTTCAGTTCAGTTCAGTCATGTCCAACTCTTTGCAACCCCATGGACTGCAGCATGCCAGGCTTCTCTGTCCATCACCAACTCTTAGACCGAAGGTTAGCAGTCTTTGAGAAGTGCTGTGTCAGGATTCCAAACCCTTTTCTTCCAGCCTTTCATCACCAGAGAAATGCATTGGTGAGAAGCACATGCAGATCAGCCTTCCATTCTTGGGAGTTAGAGAAGTGGTGCTGGATGCTCTCTCAAGAGATACCTGTGGGTGATTAAGCCCAGGTACCTGACTTCATAGCAACTTCAGCTCACTTATAACAGGACCTGAGCCAAATATTATAAGGAGCTCAGGACCAAGGCAGTAGCTATTGAGGCTGCACTGAGAATTAAGGCCTATTTTTTCATAAGCAGGAATGAAAAAGGTTTTAAAAAGATATTTTTATCCAGCTTCCAGACAGCCTGGTGGTAAAATTGATGATGGCTTAAACATGAAAGCACTGTTTTATTTGCTTATTTGAACCTGGACCACTGTTAATAAACAGTCAGAAGTTAAGACTTTACTGTAATTTTAAAAAGTGGTTCTTAGTTTTATATTTCTAAGTGTACATATTTGTTCATAGTTTACATTTTAGTCCATTTCAACATCAGTACTTTTCTTTTTCTTTCTAATTCATCTGCTTTTACCCCCTACTCTCTCTTCTCATGAATTTTGGTTTAGTTTTTGTTTGTTGGGAAATGATCTTTTTGATTAATGAAAGATAAGGTGCTCCAGTGTTTGGCTGCAAAGGATTTTTCAGAGATTCATGAAACTATGTCCCCTTCCTTGATTTTTGTGTCTGCCATATGCTATGCTGTGCTGTGCTTAGTCGCTCAGTTGTGTCCGACTCTTTGCAACCCCGTGGACTGTAGCCCGCCAAGGCTTCTCCGTCCATGGGAATTCTCCAAGAAAGAAAGTATTCAGTATCCATTAGTATCCAGTAGAGTGGGTTGCCATGCCCTCCTCCAGGGGATCTTCCCAACCAAAGGATTGAACCCAGGTCTCCTACATTTCAGGCAGATTCTTTACCATCTGAGCTACCAGGGAACCCCCATGTCTGACATAGATTTCCTTTATTTCTAATTCCTACTAACATTACCATCATTTATTTCTGTTCCTCCGTTTAAAAGTCCACTCAAGTGTGAACAGAAGCCCCTGTCCCATTGAATTTATTTGTTGCTTTAATCAGTCTTTAAAACAAAGAGGTAGGTGACTTAGCCAGCAAAATCAAATTCACTCAGGCATAGCAGAGGAATTATAGTTCAGGAAACCTGGGTTTGATCCTTGGGTTGGGAAGATCCCCTGGAAAAGAGAATGTCTACCTGCTCCAGTATTCTTACCAGGAAATCCCATGGACAGAGGAGCCTGGTGGGCTATAGTCCATGGGGTTGCAAAGAGTCAGACAGGAGTGAGCTACTGACACACTTTATAGTTCAGGACGTACAAACTATAGTGAACTGTAGGTGAGTCCAAAGAACAAAGGAAAGGAGAGGTCTTTTCTACAGAAAAGGAAGAGAAGTTGAGAGGGACTGTTTTTGAATAGAAGTCCTTTGGAGGAGAGAGAAATCAGGGTTATGGCAGCCCCTTATTGGTTTAGTTGTTGACTTCTCATTGGTTGGGCTGATGCTGAGCAAGGAGAAAACTTCCTTCCTCCTGCAGGGGTATATGAAGTAAGCATCCTGTTGAGGTCTGCAAGCAGCCACCACCAGGGTAATTTGTGAAAGCCCCCGCTTCAGGGCTTCCTGACCGTAGTTTATCTTATTTTTAAATTTTATTATTTTTTTAAAATATTTTTTTCCCTATTAAAAATTTTTAATTGAAATATAATTGACTTACAATTTTATGTTAGATTCAGGTATATAACCTAGTGATTCTATATTTTTATACAATGTAAAATGGTCACCATGGTAAGTCTAGTTACCATCTGTCACCATACAAAGTTATTATAGCATTATTGGCTGTATCCCCTATTCGGTACGTTACATTCTCATGACTTATTTTATAGCTGGATGTCTGTCCCTTTTACTGTTCCTCAGCTATGTCATGCATCCCCTCACCCTCCTCCCCTTTGGGAACCACCAGTTTCTTCTCTGTATTTGTGAGTCTGTTTTTGTTTTGTTACGTTTGTTCATTTGTTTTGCTTTTTAGATTCTACTTACAAAAGTGAAATCATATGGTATTACTTTCTGTCTGACTTATTTCACTTAAGCTAATACCCTCTGGGGCCATCCATGTTGTGGAAATGGCAGTGTTTCATTTTTTGTGACTGAGTAATATTCCATTTGGGGTCACAAAGAGTCAGACACAACTGAGTGACTGAACTGAACTGAATATTCCATTATGTATTGCCACATCTTCTTTATCCATTTATTTATCGATGGAGCCTTAGATTGCTTTCATATCTTGGCTATTGTCAATAATGCTGTGATGAACATGGGGCTGTTTCTGTTTTCTTTGGGAAAATACACAGGAGTAGAATCATTGGATTGTATGCTAGCTCTGTTTTTTAAATTTTTGAGGAACCTCCCTACTGTTCTCCATGGTGGCTATACCCATTTATATTCCTATCAACAGTGCATGAAGGTTCCTTTTTCTTTACATTCTTAACCAACATTTGTTATTTGTTGTCTTTTTGATGATAGCCATTCTAATAGGCATAAGTGATATGGCACTGCAGTTTTGATTTGTGTTTCCCTGATGATTAGTGAAGCTGAATATCTTTCATGTGTCTATTGGCCATCTCTATGTTGTCTTTAGAGAAGTGTCTGTTTAGGTCCTCTGCCTATTTTAAAATTGGGTTATATGTTTTGTTTCCCTTTTTTCTGATGTCGAGTTGTATGAGTTCTTTGTATATTTTGGATATTAACCCCTTATCAGATATGTCATTTGTAAATATTTCCTCCTATTCAGGAGGCAGGCTTTTCATTTTGTTGATAATTTCCTGCCTTGTGCAAAAACTCTTTAGTTGATGTTTACTTTTGCTTCTGACCATTTTAAATGAGGTTTCCATTTTTTATTTTCACACTTTCATTGGAACATTTTAGGATTTAAAATTTTGCCTTTGAGATGCAGAATGATATGTATATAAATTGCTTTGTCTTTCTGTGTAGAAAAATAATGTATTTTTGCTTCATCTAAGCGTAAAGAAGGATGCATAAGAAATTAACAGTGTTTATCTATTTTGGAGATTGGGTGATGAGAACTAGGTAGGTAGGGAAAGGGGCGGGAAGCAAACTTTTCACTGAGTCTCTTTTGTATTTCCTTGAGGTGTTTTAGCCAGGTGAATATATAACCCACTTCAAAAAATAATAAAAAAAATTATGTCTGTGAGTTCCCTGACTTCAAATATATATGTATATTTCTGTTGTCCCTTTTCCATATGTCTTTAGTAAAAATTTTTTAAGAATGCACGTATAGATGAGTCTCAAAGGATTAGTAGTATTTTGCAGGCATCTGGCCCTGGCTTTGTTCCTTTTCAGGAGCACTCAAGCCCTGTGACTAAATTCATTATGAAGTCTTCCTATAGGAAATTCTAATACTGCAACTATGGCCAAATCTTGAGTTATTGTTGGCTTCTTCGAAGAACCATTTAACTGAAATTGTCTTAAGCATCCTACAAACTGGATATTCAGTTTTTCCTAATAAAACTGTTATACAATGCCAATATAATTAGTGCACAGTTAGTTAATTCCTGACCGCCTCCGCTTCGATATCTTGTATCCGATCATCATGGTTATATTTCCCCTACTTAAAATTATATGAATTTGGTCTTTTAGGAAAAAAGATTTGTTTATTTTTAGTATTCAGATAATTCTGCTCTTTTCAGTGTATGCTAAACCCAGGAGTTTCGTTCATCATGATTTTTGTAGTTTTTGTCATTTGTCATATGTAGTTTACCCTTTGGATAATAAAATAAACTAGTATTTATTTTGTACCTACCATGTGCTGGGTGCTTTAGAGATATTATGGCATTAAATACTCATAATAACTCTGTGGGATAGGTGGAGGTTTCATTTATAGATGAGCAAATTAGGATCTGGGCTTCCCTGGTGGCTCAGCAGTAAAGAATTTGCCTGCCAATGCAGGAGACCTGGGTTCGATTCCTGGGTCAGGAAGATCTGCTGGAGAAGGCAATGGCAACCCACTCCAGTATTCTTGCCTGGGAAATCCCATGGACAGAGGAGCCTGGTGGGCTACAGTCCATGGGATCACAAAGAGTCAGACATGACTACAACTTAACAACTAAACAACAACAGCAAATTGGGGCTTAGTGAGGCCTTGAAGGTGGCCTTGTGTGGCCGTCACGGGGCAGTGCTGATCTGAAGCTGGTCTGGTCTACTTAGCTTTACCAGGGGGTCCCCTTTGCATTTGAGAAGGGGGTAAAGGCTGCTGCTGCTGCTGCTGCTGCTAAGTCGCTTCAGTCATGTCCGACTCTGTGCGACCCCATAGACGGCAGCCCACCAGGCTCCCCCATCCCTGGGATTCTCCAGGCAAGAACACTGGAGTGGATGGCGTAAAGGCTAACTCCTTTCAAAGACCCTCATCAGAGAGAACAGGCAGAATTGATTTATAGGTAACTCTGATTACAATCTACTGATGAGGCTATGGTTAAATGAGTTTTGAAAACTGGCCTTTCATTTTTACTGTATGGTTCTGAGATGGTATTCATTTTTCATCTAGAAACTGCTGCCAGACCTCAGGAAAGAAGCTGACTGAAAGTGTTTTAAATATATTACTTCCCTAATAGAAAGGAGCTAAAATCCTAAATTTAATTCCTGAATATGTTAAATTCTGAACCTACAGAATTTGAATGTCTTATTTGTTATCTGTAGAGCTGTCAAGTTCCTACTGTTAGCAGCCAATACCCAGTGAACTTTACCAACTCTAACAAATGCTGTTGCCATATTCTAAAATCCTGTATTGGCAATAGCCAGCCCCATTTATATTAATCCTTGGAAAGAGAGCCATCCGCAGATACCATCTACCATTTTGCTGATTCTTGTTGGGTATTAGCTAATGCAAAAATACTGTGTCTTGCCAGAAAGTATTCTTTAAAGGATGAGCTCCTGTTAAACAAGTAGGAATGAAAGAACATTTTATGATTCTATTATCTAATAAAATATACTTATGTTTTGAACAAATGGTGAGAAAGACACTGAGGAAATTCACATGACTAGAAAAGTTTAAAATGTCACAGAGGTGAATGGAGAAGACAGAATAAACCCATAGCATATTCTCTTACATTTAATATTTTAAAGAGAAAAGCAGCTTTATTGAAACTAAATTGATATGCCATCAAATTAATCACTTTAAAGTGTACAATTCGGTGCTTTAGTCACAGAGCTGTGCAGGCATCATCACTATCTAATTCCCGAACGTTTTCATTATCCCCACCAAAACCCTGGACTCATCAGCAGTCTGTCATCCTCATTCCCTGCCAAACTCCCCCGACTCCCCGCCGCCGCTGCGCCCTCTGTGCTCCGCCTCTGGCAACGATCAGTTTACTTTCCTAGGTATGTGCTTAGTGGCTAAGTCATATCCGACTCTTTGCAACCCCATGGACTGTGGCCCTCCAGGCTCCTCTGTCCCTGGGGATTCTCCAGGCAAGAATACTGGAGTGGGTTGCCTGGCCCTCCTCCAGGGGATCTTCCCGACCCAGGGATCGAATCCAGGTCTCCCTCATTGCAGGCGGATTCTTTATCATCTGAGCCACCAGAGAAGCCCTTTCGGTAGGTGTGTTTGCCTATTCTGGATATTTCGTAAAAAGTGAAATCTTATAGGAATTTGCTGGTGGTCCAGTGATTAAGACTTAGTGCTTTCACTGACGTGGCTCGGGTTCAGACCCTGGTTTAGGGAACTAGGGAGTGCTTGGAAAGTTACTTGGAGTGGCCAGAAAAAAAGTGGAATCTTACAATATGTGGTCTCCTGCGACTGGTTTGTTTTACTTAGCATAATGTTTTTGAGGTCCATCCACATTGTAGCATATAATACTTCATTTATTTTATTGCTGAAAAATATTCCAGTTTTTCAGTATATCATGTTTTACTTATTCATTTATATATTAGTGGTTGGATTGTTTCCACTTTTTGATGAGTATTAATAAGGCTGCTGGGCATATTCATGTGCAGGCTTTTGTATGAACATGTATTTTCATTTTTGGGTGTATACCTTGCAGCAGAATTGCTGGGTCATGTGTAAAACTCAGTTTAACTTTCTGAGGAATTGCCAAACTGTTTTCCAGTGTCTGCACTGTTTTCCAGTCCCACCAGCAAGGTTTGAGGGTTCAAATTTCTCCACATCCTCACCAACATTAATTATCTGTCCTTTTTGGACTTTCGTCATTTTAGTAGGTTTAAAGTAGTATGTCACTGAGGTTTTGGTTTTCATTTTCTTAATGGCTAATGATATTGAGCATCATTTATGTGCTTGTTGACCATTTGTAACCTTCTTCAGAGAAATGTCTATTCAGTTCCTTTGTCCATTTTTTAATAGGGTTATTTGTCTTTTTTGCTGAATTGCAAGAGTTTTCTATATATTTTGGATGTACAGTTTATATGATTTATGAATATTTCTCCTATTTTTGTGGATTTTCTCTTTTACTTTCCTGATGGTTTTCCCTTGAAGCGCTAAAGTTTTTGATTTTGATGAAGTTCAGTTAATTTTCTCTTTTGCCACTTGTGCTTTTGATGCCAAGTTATTCATCTAAGAAATTATTGCCTAGCCCAAAGTCACAGAGATTGACTACTGTGTTTTCTTCTAAGAACTGTTTTAGTTCTTACTTTTAGGTTTTTGATCTGTTTCAAGTTACCTTTCGGTTATGATGTGAGGTAGGGGGTTCAGCTTTATTCATTTGCATGTGGCTATTCAGTTGTCCTATGTTGGCATTCATTCGAAAATCAAATGACCATAATTATAAAGGTTTATTTCTGTACTTTCAATTTTACTCTACCCATCTTTTAAAACTTTTATTTTTTGAGGTATAGTTGATTTACAATGTTATATTAGTTTCAAATGTACAATTCAATACTTTTCTAAACTATACTCCATTTAAAGTTATTATGAAATATTAGTTATATTACCTGGGCTGTACATTACATCCTATATCTTACTTGTTTTATACTTAGTAGTTTGTACCTCTTAATTCCTTAATCCTATCTTTCCTCTTCTTCTACTGTTCTCTCACTGGTAACTGTTAGTTTGTTCTCTGGGTCTATAAGACTGTTTCTTTTTTAATTGTACCCATTAGTTTTACTTTTTATTTTATTTTTTTTTGAGGGAAAATACTTACAAGTATTTTATTTGAATAAAACCATTATAATGGCCAGTTTTTTAAAATGGTGGGAAATATGGTGCTCATTATGAAAGGAAGTTACAGCATCACTGTATTTACAGAAGAGGAGGCAGCAAAGGTGTACATCTGGAGGTGAAATAACATTGCAAATTCAACCCATATTAAATGCCATAAAAGTAAATAGAGTCAAAACACATCATTATTTACATGTGACTGAGAAGGAAGGGAACATTACGGAGTTAAACTTTTGCATAACGTGTAATGTTTATGTTACCAAAAGCCTTTGAGTTTGTGGAAAATGACTGTGTGCCTTAATCTCACCCACCACTAGATTAAGGCACTGAAACTGAGATTGATTCCTTCCTGATTTTACAGCTTTATTTTCGATATCCCTCTAAAAAGACACCAATATGATTGTGAAGATGACTCATACCTAAAATTACCAAGTACCACATTCACATAACAACAAAAGCCAAATGAAGTATACTATGGTTCTTTTACCTTTCAATTACCACTGTGTACAGTACATCATAAGTAGGCATAGTGGTGCATTTAGGAGCTGATTGTACTCCCTGTGTAAAATTTTAGGAATGAGCACATCCGAGTGTAGGGATATTTCCTTATCTTACAAATTAAAAGCAAGCATTTTCTACATAAAATTTTTATTTCCGTGTAAAATAAAGGCAACTCCTGAAGGTCTAACAAGGAAAAAAAATACAACATTCAAAGCACTATTAAGTCATGAAACAAAGATGAATCTGAGGTAGAAGTCAAGCAATTTAACCCACAACCTTTTTAGGGGAGTATTTATTCCCAGCAACCATCATGTCTCTCTAATATTTTAATAGTCTAATATTTTAAATAGATCTAATATTTTAAAAGTCCCAAGTTCCAAAAAAATAATTCATTTTTTACAATCATATGTAAAACTATGACCAACAGAAAATACAACATAAACTTTTGTCATGTTAGCAGAGTAAATAATTTTACTAAAAGTTGCTGACACTTCTATCAGTAGTAGCCATAGGGAGGCCTTTGGTTGTAACCATAGTGTCCATATTAATGGGGGTAGTACTGTTCTTGTCTGTGCTGTGGGTAATTGTTACCCCAGGATCATCCATGCCATTGATTGAATCGATTGTCACTTGGCCATCCCTGTCTGCTGTCCCTACCTCTAAACTGTCTATTATCTTACAACCAATTGCCTCTATTTCTCAGGTTGCCACCAGCTCTGCTATTCTATTCCTCAACAATCAGAGGAGACTCAGGAGGGTGTTTCAGGTATTCTTGGTATTCTTTGTCATCTTCTGTGAATCTGTTGGTAAACATCTCTTATACAGCAGCATCCCACTAGCTATCTATTTTACACATACTAGTATTCACCTTTGGTGAACTTATTTATTAGTTTGAATAGTTTTTTGGAGAATTGATTAGGATTTTTTATACAGTCAGTCTTCAATATCTGGGAGTTTTGCATCCCCAGATACCGAGGGTGGACTGTATTGAAGTACTGTTTTATATAAGGCCTCTGGGTCCAATTTGGTATCTGCAGGGTCTCCTGGAACCAATCCCCTATGGGTACTAAGAGACAACTGTATATAAGATCTTATCATCTGCTCTTAGAGATAGTTTTGCTTCTTCCTTATCAATCTTTTAATCAAAATTTTATAATTTTTTTCTTTTTATAATTTTTTTTCTTGCTTGGTTGCTCTGGCTAGAACCTTCAGTGTTAAAGAGAAGCCTTGTCTCATTCCTAGTCTCAGGGGAAGAGCATTTAGTCTTTCACCATTACATGTAATGTTAGGTGTGGTTTATTTGTAGACACCTCTTATTAGCTTGAGGAAATTCTATTCTACTCGAAGTTTATTATGTGTTTATAATTAAAGAGTGTTAAATTTTGTCAAATGCCTTTTCTGCATCCATTGAGATGATTGTGTGGTTTTTGTCCTTTATTCTGTTAATACAGTATATTGCATTGATTGGTTTTCAGATGATAAACCAACTTTGAATACCTGGGATAAATCATATTTGGTCATGCTATATAATCCTTTTCATATGTTCCTGGATTTGGTTTGCTGGTATTTTGTTGAGGATTTTTGCACCTATATTGATCTATAACTTTCTTTTTTTGTGTGTGTGATATCTTCATTTGGGTTTGGTATCAAGATAATACTGGCCTCATTGATGAGGTCCTTTCTTTTCTTTTCTATGGGTGGTGGGAGATTTTGTGAAGGATTGGTATTAATTCTTCTTGAAATATTTGGTAGAAGTCACCAGTGAAGCCATCTGGACTTGGCCTTTTCTTTGTGGCACTTTTTCTTTTTCTTTTTTAATTACTAGTTCAGTTTCTTTACTTGTTATGTATATATTCAGATAAGTACTATTTCTTCTTGACTTAGCTTCATAGCTTTTTTCTTCCAATGAATATGTTCATCTGGTTATCTGCCAGATAATTTGTTATATACAATTGTTAATAATATTCTTTTAAAATTCTTATTTCTGTGAGGTTGGAAGTAATGTTCCATATTTCATTCCTTATCTCAGTTCAGTTTAGATGCTCAGTAGTGTCTGATTCTTTGTGACTGCATGAACTGCAGCACGCCAGGCCTCCCTGTCCATCGCCAACTCCTGGAGTTTGCTCAAACTCATGTCCGTTGAGTCAGTGATGCCATCCAGCCATCTCATCCTCTGTCATCCGCTTCTCCTGCCTTCAATCTTTCCCAGTATCAGGATCTTTTCAAATGAGTTAATTCTTCACATCAGGTGGCCAAAGTATTGGAGTAGTCTTCTTTCTTTTATTCTTGATCAGTCTAGGTAAAGTTTTTCCAATTTTGTTAAAATTATTTTGAAGAACTAACTTTTTATTCCACTGATTTTCTCTGTTGTTTTTCTATTCTGTATTTCATTGATTTCTGCTCTAGTCATTATTACTTTCTTCCTTCTTGGGTGGTGGGGAACAGCATTTAGGAGAAAGCATAGGTCAAAGAACAGACAACTACAGAAGAATCAAAAAAGAATGTGATAGTGGAAAATGTACAGAAGTAGAAGAAGGAAGAGGAGGAAGTACTGAAATCTTTATCAGTCCTCGGCGGAGAGGCCAGTACCCAGAAATGCACTCCTAGGCTTTCTAAATCTGTGTATGCCTCTGGGACGGAAATTCCTGAGAGTTAAGTGTATTGTTGGAACACAGCCTCTTCTGTAGTGTAGTTATTGCAGTAATTGAATTACCTCTTTCCATTTAGTTCCTGTAGCATGCTCTGTTTTGGCAACACTGAATGTCCAAACAAGTAGATGTGATTCTTTTATTAAAATCTTTTTAGCTGACTTAGGGAATAGATAATAGATGTAAAAATGCTTGCCATAGTTAAGGGCACAAAGTAGGCACTTGATAAATGTTGGCTGATATTAACTTGTCCAAAACATTCTATAATATTTAATAGCCTACACTAGGGAATTTGCAGTGCCTAGGTTATAGTGTTTGATCTGCCAGTAATTTATTAAATGATCCTTAGCGAATGACTTCATTTTCCTGGACTTTAAATTACTCAAAGTTCTATCTACCTCTAAAATTTTACAGTTCTATTCATGTAGAAAAAAAGCTTTAACTATAGATTCTTCTTTTAATAGAGGTGGAAGTTGTTATTTTTGTTCTCAACTTTTACAATTTTGACTAGGGTACACTGCGTGAATAAGATTCTTTATAGCATTATCTAAAGCCAACCACCGATTTGTTTGAAAACAAAGGGTTTCTTTGCAGTGTCATTTAGCCTGGCATTGCCATGAATCCAAGAATTATTCTGCGCTAATCAGAGAACAGTAATGCAGTTGTATTTAAATTTAGAGTTCCACCATCATTCACAGAGATGAATGGAGGTGAACAAGTACTTCTAACTTAATTTGCAAAAGTTATAAATGTATTGGTAGAATTCTCTGCAGGAATCATAGTGAAAAGCAGATTGGAAGGTTGGCTGAGATCATAAGAGGCTGTTGGAGAAACAGTTGTTGCCTACTGTTGTATTTGTTTTCTGAATCTGTGTGATTTTTAATAGAAATAATTCATAGTCATGTAGATTTTAGAAGCATTCTTACCATTTTGAAATGTTGATATATGGTGTGACAGAGAATGAGACTGTGTGGTTGGTTACCTTAGCTTTTAAAGGAAGCCAATGCCTGACTTTCAAATGCTGTGCAGAATCAAAGTCAAATCAGAACTCCCTTGTTTTCCTTTACACTCACTGCATGTGATGCTGACACTTGTATATTCTGGTTCCCACATGGGTGCTAGTTTTTCCCACACCAGCCAAGCCTGAGACGTGAGCTGGATGTCCTACAGTTTAACTCAGTGTTGACACTGTCTTCTTGGAGCTCCCACAGGTTAAGTGTTCAGTTCTGTATACCTGCACTCGCACCCTTCAACTGCCAATTTCAAATCCAGGCTGTTACCTGGGCTTCTGACCAGAGGCTATAAATCGTTTTTCCACCACTCCTTTGGGTTCAATTAATTTGCTAAGTGGCTCTCAGTTCACAGGAAAACAGCTTACTTACTAGATTACCTCCAGGTGCACCCACTTGGAAGCTCTCTGAACGTCTCCTGGGATTTTTTTGGAGGCTTCATTGCGTAGGCGTAGTTGATTAAATCATTGGCCATTGGTGATCAACTTAACCACCAGCCCCTTTCCCCTCCTGGGAGATAAGGGGAACTAAAATCTCCAAGTTTCTAATTAATCAGATTGATTGTCCTTGCAATCACTTCCCAGCCTTAAATGACCTAGGGGCTTTCTAAGAGTCACTTCATTAATATAAAGTCAGGTGTGACTGAAAGAGACTTATTATATGAATAACAAAAGATACCTATTTCACCTTTATCTCTCTCATCACTTAGGAAATTTCAAGGGTTTTAGGAGCTGTGTACCAGAAACAGACAGACCAAATGTGTGTGTGTGCGCATGTATATGTATACCTGAAAGTGAAAGTTAAACACTACATTTGAAATTGAAGTGACGTGGTCATCACTCAGTCGTATCCAACTCTTTGTGACCCCATGGACTGTAGCCTGACAGGCTCCTCTGTCCATGGAATTTTCCAGGCAAGAATATTGGAGTGGGTTGCCATTTCCTTCTCCAGGGGATCTTCCCGACCCAGGATTTAATGTGGGTCTCCCACATTCCAGGCAGATTCTTTACCATCTGAGCCACCAGGGAAGCCCTGTTTATCTGGCAGTATAATTAAATAAGAGCTGAAACCACCTTATGTGAAGCCCATTTAAATATATCAATTTTTATATTTATTTGTATATCTTATAAATATGTAAATGTATATTTATATATCTTAATGGAAATCACAATCTCATAGTACTGTACCTTGCTTAAAAATTATTAAAGTTATGAGAACTAAAACAGGTTTTTTCTACCTCTATTAAAAAAATACACTTTAAATATCCATTTGAGCTTTCATGGGAAAACCAGAAGGCAATCATCCAAGTGTAACTGTGGGTTTTTCTTTTTTTTAATTTTAAATTCTTGCTATTAAAGTTCATTTACCATAATTCTATGTACACAGAATTATGTTTAAACTTAAGTTCAGTTTTAAAAGGAGGGAAAAGTGGAAAACAAGTTGCGAAACAGTAACTTAGGTAATGGATATTGGTAATGAGTCATTACAGTTTGTTGTGTAAGTATGTACAGAAATGAGCGGCTCTATCAAGCATGCATCACGCATGCTAAGTTGCTTCAGTTGTGTCCAACTCTTTGCGATCCTATGGACTATAGCTTGCCAGGCTTCTCTGTCATGGAATTTTCCAGGCAAGAATACTGGAGTGAGTTGCCATGCCCTTTTCCAGGGGATCTTCCTGATGCGGGGATAGAACCCATGTCTCTTTAGTCTCCTGCATTGGCAGGCAGGCTCTTTACCAATAGCTCTATCTGGGAAGCCCCTATCAGGCATACAGCTCTCCTGAAATATCAGATTCCCCAAATCCTTAATGAAAAGGACAGTGTACCTGTTCCATGGAAGTCACTTCTCATGCACTTTCTAATCATTAAAACATAAAGCCTGGGTCACTTGGAAAAGGTTTTGGGTAAGTGGTTGTGTTGAAAACTAGGTATTTGTAGGGTGATTCTACTCTGCTCTACCCTGGTTGGTCACCATTTGCCCTTAAACCTTTCTGGGACCCACCTGATCTAGCCCTGTCTTTGTGGGTAGGATTGACTTTCAGACTTATTTTTCTTGGTTAAAAAAAGGATGCAGGAATAATAAGCAAGGAGCACTTTCTCATTTCTCAGGTAGTTAGCTACAGACTTAACATTTTCAACTTAGAAAGCAATTTTATTTTATTGTCTGTCATTAAAGTTTACCACTCAGGTTTCAATTTTTATGTTTCTCTTATAAATAAAGCAGAATGAGTCTTTTTACTGTGGTATTTAATAGAACCTTTAATTGAATCTTTAAACTTTAATTATATGTAAAATAGAATGTTTATTTAAAATGGGTATGTTATAAAATGGAATGAGTGTCACTGACAGGCATTGTTGTGTACAGAAGTAGCAGGTTGCCTCTGGTGACTCATCTATTTTCAACTCCTGTGACAGATTATACTAATAGTGGCTAAGAATGGGGGTCTGGATGACTCCAGACCATAGTTCAGATAGTGGTTCATCGATCACTTAGTGTAGAAACTAACTGAGCCTTTGTAGTTGACTGGTCACCTCACATCTTTAAAAACAGGCTAAAAAATGGAGGAAAAAATTTGCCCTCATTCTATCCTGCATACCAGGAGAGGCTAATCTTCTCAAAGCTCTTTTTTAAAATTGCACGTGTACATTTCTTAACCTACGATAGCTCTTTATGAGTTCAAGTCCAAACTCCTCACCCTGTCCTGCCTATTTAGACTGATTTTGGGCAGCGCTTCTGCAGAATCAGTCTGTGCAGTTAGATCAGTTTACTCCATGGGCAGAGCAGGCAGGAAATCTGGATTAGTTGTTCTCCTTTGGAGTAGATTTTGACTTTTCAAATCTAGGCTTTAGCATCAGTGTATGAGAGAAGGCAATGGCACCCCACTCCAGTACTCTTGCCTGGAAAATCCCATGGATGGAGGAGCCTGGAAGGCTGCAGTCCATGGGGTCGCTGAGGGTCATACAAGACTTCACTTTCACTTTCACTTTCACACATTGGAGAAGGAAACGGCAACCCACTCCAGTGTTCTTGCCTGGAGAATCCCAGGGACAGGGGAGCCTGGAAGGCTGCCATCTATGGGGTCGCACAGAGTCGGACACAACTGAAGTGACTTAGCAGTAGCAGTAACATCAGTGTATGGAGTTTAAAGGTGTGTGTTGGTAAACCAAATGGAATCTTTATATTCACTAAATATTTATTGAATCCTGGACTGTGAAGTCAAGGGGGCCTTAAGAAGCATTACTACAAACACAACTAGTAGAGGTGATGGAATTCCAGCTGAGCTATTTCAAATCCAGAAAAGATGATGCTATTAAAGTGCTGCACTCAATATGCCAGCTAATTTGGAAAACTTAGAAATGGACACAGGACTGGAAAAGGTCAGTTTTCATTCCAATCACAAAGAAAGGCAATGCCAAAGAATAATCAAACTATCATACAGTTGTACTCATTTCACATGCTGGTAAGGTAATGCTCAAAATCCTTCAAGCTAGGCTTCAACAGTAGTGAACCAAGAACTTCTAGATGTACAAAATGGATTTAGAAAAGGCAGAGGAACCAGAGATCAAATTGCAGACATCCACTGGATCATAGGAAAAGCAAAGGAATTCCAGAGAAACATCTACTTCTGTTTCATTGACTATGCTAAAGCCTTTGTGTGGATCACAACAAACTGTGGAAAATTCTTAAAGAGATGGGACTACCAGACCACCTTACCTGCCTCCTGTGAAACCTGTATGCAGGTCAAGAAGCAACAGTTAGAACCAGACATGGAACAATGGACTGGATCAAAATTGGGAAAGGAGTACGTCAAGGCTGTATATTGTCACCTTGCTTATTTAACTTATATGCAAGTATATCATGTGAAATGCTGGGCTGGATGAGTCCCAAGGTGGAATCAAGATTGCAGGTAGAAATATCAGTGACCTTAGATAGGCACATGATACCACTCTATACCCTCAAGATGGCAGAGTGGAAGAACATGTGCTCATCTTCTCTTGCAAGAACTCCAAAATCACAACTAGCTGCTGAACAACCATCAACTGGAGATTGTTTGATCCCACCAAAAAAGATACCCCACGTCCGAGGGCAAAGGAGAAGCCCCAACAAGATGGTTCAGTTCATCACTCTGGACTGTTTGCTACCTCATGGACTGCAGCACACCAGACTTCCCTGTCCATCACCAACTCCTGGAGTTTGCTCAAGCTCATGTCCATTGATTTGGTGATGCCATCCAACCATCTCATCCTCTGTCATCCCCTTCTCCTGCCTTAAATCTTTCCCACCATTAGGCTCTTTTCTAATGAGTCAGTTTTTCAAATCGGATGGCCAAAGTATTGGAGCTCCAGCTTCAGCATCAGTCCTTCCAATGAATATTCAGGACTGATTTCCTTTAGGATGGACTGGTTGGATCTCCTTGCTGTCCAAGGGACTCTCAAGAGTATTCTCCAACACTACAATTCAAAAGCATCAATTTATGCTGGATCTTAGTTCCCTGACTAGGGATCAAGCCTTTGCCCTTTATAGTGGCAGCTCGGAGCCTCAACCACTGGACTACCAGGGAAGGTCCCTCATTATTTTCTTAAAAAAAAAAAAAAAAAGAATTTTATTTTTCTTTCATGCATATAATATTTTCTGTCTCTGTGAAGTTGTGTGTTTTTTTTAAAATAAAAGCCTTTGTCTATTCCTAGTATTCTATTTCCTATTTTTAATGTATTATAGTTTTTTTTTTTAAATTTTGGTCCTTTATGTTAGAGATTTCCTTTAAGTGCTTGATAATTATATAAGAGTAAGACATTACTTTTTCAACAAAGGTCCATCTAGTCAAGGCTATGGTTTTTCCAGTAGTCATGTATGGATATGAGAGTTGGACTATAAAGAAAGCTGAGCACCGAAGAATTGATGCTTTTGAACTGTGGTGCTGGAGAAGACTCTTGAGAGTCCCTTGGACTGCAAGGAGATCCAACCAGTCCATCCTAAAGGAGATCAGTCCTGGATATTCAATGGAAGGACTGATGTTGAAGCTGAAACTCCAATACTTTGGCCACCTGATGCGAAGAGCTGATTCATTTGAAAAGACCCTAATGCTGGGAAAGATTGAAGGCAGGAGGAGAAGGGGATGACAGAGAATGAGATGGCTGGGTGACATCACTGACTCAGTGGACATGGGTTTGGGTGGACTCTGGAAGTTGATGATGGACAGGGAGGCCTGGAGTGCTGTGGTTCATGTGGTCACAAAGAGCCGGACACTACTGAGAGACTGAACTGAAGTGAACTGAGTTGAAGACACTAAAATAGGGGATTCTGTGGTGGCTCAGACAGTAAAGAATCTGCCTGTCAATTCAGGAGACCTGGGTTTGATCCCTGGGTCAGGAATACATCCTGGAGAAGGAAATACCAACTCACTCCAGTATTCTTGCCTGGAGAATCCCATGGATGGAGGAGCCTAGCAGGCTACAGTTCATGGGGTCACAAAGAGTCAGACACGACTGAGCAACTAACACTTTCAAGACACTAATAGAATGTATTAAAAATGGAATAAAAGTTCTGTGATCTGGATGGAACTTGTTAAAGATGGAGACCATCACAGATTTCATCAGCAGCCTCTCTTTTCTCAGGACCATACAGTTTGCCCAGGTAAGAAGCCTCTCATCTCCTGCCTGTTGTTGCCCTAAAGCCTGAGCCTCTTCTCAGGTCCTGTGGGCTAGGTCAGTGCGCTCCTGCCTGGCACCCCTCTCAGGCCCTCAGGTTTCCCCTTCTGCCACGCTACCTCCTTCCTACTCCTCCATAGGCTTTCTGTCTTCAAGTAGGAGGTGTTGTGTCTTCCCTATTTTGAGGTGATTTCTGAGAAGACGAGGTGAAACATCTTTACACCAACATTTTAAAACCAGAAATTCCTTCTTGAACTTTTCAATTCACAAGTCTCTCCATATACATCATTTAGAAAATGGAGGGAATATGCTGTTGTTTCTCCCACATGGGGATGTTGAGACCTAATCAGTGTTAGTTAGTGCTTCTATGAAGATGAAATCTCAAAAGTATTCACTGGCATACTGTTTCCAGAGAGCATAGAAGGAATGCCATATATATTTTTAGATTACCTTATGTGGTTTACCATTTTTTAAAAAATGAGAAAATTTACCTTTTGGGCGGCCAGTCTTTGTTGTTCTCTCATGGTCAATTCGGATATCCAGTGTGTGCCATCAGGAGAGGACTCGTAATACGAAGCATGCTGAATCTTTGTGAAAGTTGTTAGTTCTCATGATTTTAAAGTGTGAAGTTTACTTTTAAAATAGACTGTTTTATTCCCTAACCTCATTTTAATGTTCTTATTCTTTTTTAGCATATGACCATGGTTTTTCCTCTCAGTAAGTTCAGTAAGTGGAGAAGGAAATGGCAACCCACTCCGGTGTTCTTGCCTGGAGAATCTCAGGGGTGGGGGAGCCTGGTGGGCTGACGTCTGTGGGTTTGCACAGTCGGACACGACTGAAGTCACTTAGCAGCAGCAGCAAGTTCAGTAAGATTTCTTACAGAGTAATGCTTATGAATAAAAGACTGTTTTTAAGTAATTTAAACAGCCATTCAGTTCAGTTCAGTTCAGTCGCTCAGTCGTGTCCGACTCTTTCAAACCTCATGAATCGCAGCACGCAGGCCTCCCTGTCCATCACCAACTCCTGGAGTTCACTCAGACTCAAGTCCGTCGAGTCAGTGATGCCATCTAGCCATCTCATCCTCTGTCGTCCCCTTCTCCTCCTGCTCCCAATCCCTCCCGGCATCAAAGTCTTTTCCAATGAGTCAACTCTTCTCATGAGGTGGCCAAAGTACTGGAGTTTCAGCTTTAGCATCATTCCTTCCAAAGAAATCCCAGGGTTGATCTCCTTCAGAATGGACTGGTTGGATCTTCTTGCAGTCCAAGGGACTCTCAAGAGTCTTTTCCAACACCACAGTTCAAAAGCATCAATTCTTTGGCGCTCAGCCTTCTTCACAGTCCAACTCTCACATCCATACATGACTACTGGAAAAACCATAGCCTTGACTAGACGGACCTTTGTTGGCAAAGTAATGTCTCTGCTTTTCAATATGCTATCTAGCTTGGTCATAACTTTTCTTCCAAGGAGTAAGCAGCCATACAGTTTTTTAATTAAAGGGCACAGAATGCCTGTTTTTGAAAGTCCAGGTCGTGACTAGGAAGAGAACGGGGGTGGGGGGGTGGGAGACTGAGATCCAGTATGGTGCCATGCTATGGAATAATAGTCTTAAGTTCTTTGACATGTGTGCTCTTTTAGGATAAAGCTAAAAAGCCTCTTGTCTTTCAAACTTTTAGCAACTTAGCATTTCAGTTTTTTAAAAGCTGTTATCAAAAATTAATGTGGCGTGTTTTCAGTTCAGTTCAGTCGCTCAGTTGTGTCTGATTCTTTGCGACCCCATCAATCACAACATGCCAGGCATCCCTGTCCATCACCGACTCCCGGAGTTTACTCAAACTCATGTCCATCAAGTCGGTGATGGCATCCAGCCATCTCATCCTCTGTCATCCCCTTCTCCTCCTGCCCCCAATCCCTCCCAGAATCAGGGTCTTTTCCAATGAGTCAACTCTTTGCATGAGGTGGCCAAAGTACTGGAGTTTCAGCTTCAACATCAGTCCTTCCAATGAACACCCAGGACTGATCTCCTTTAGAATGGACTGGTTGGATCTCCTTGCAGTCCAAGGGACTCTCAAGAGTCTTCTCCAACACCACAGTTCAAAAGCATCAATTCTTCGGTGCTCAGCTTTCTTCACAGTCCAATTCTCACATCCATACATAAGCACTAGAAAAACCATAGCCTTGACTAGACGGACCTTTGTTGGCAAAGTAATATCTCTGCTTTTGAATATGCTGTCTAGGTTGGTCATAACTTTTCTTCCAAGGAGTAAGCGTCTTTTAATTTCATGGTTGCAGTCACCATCTGCAGTGATTTTGGAGCCCAAAAAAATAAAGTCTGACACTATTTCCCCATCTATTTGCCATGAAGTGATGGGACCAGATGCCATGATCTTCGTTTTCTGAATGTTGAGCTTTAAGCCAACTTTTTCACTCTCCTCTGTTACTTTCATCAAGAGGCTTTTTAGTTCCTCTTCACTTTCTTCCTTAAGGGTGGTGTCATCTGCATATCTGAGGTTATTGTTATTTCTCCGGGCAATCTTGATTCCAGCTTGGGCTTCTTCCAGCCCAGCGTTTCTCATGATGTACTCTGCATATAAGTTAAATAAGCAGGGTGACAATATACAGCCTTGATGTACTCCTTTTCCTATTTGGAACCAGTCTGTTGTTCCATGTCCAGTTCTAACTGTTGCTTCCTGACCTGCATATAGGTTTCTCAAGAGGCAGGTCAGATGGGCTGGTATTCCCATCTCTTTCAGAATTTTCCCCAGTTAATGCGGTGTGTTTTGCTGTAGCCCGCCTGGCTCCTCTGTCTATATTATGCTGTAATGCAGTGTATTTTACAGCATAGTATAGACAGAGGAGTCAGGTGGGCTACAGTCCATGGGGTTGCAAAAGAGTCAGACATGACTTAGCAACCAAACAACAACAAAAAATGGCAGAGAGAACACAAGCATAAGTGTTGGACTTGAGCCCCAGCACTGCCAATTGCTACATGAACCTGAACAAGTCAGTATTTCATTTCCTGGATCTGTAAAATGGAGTTCATAAGGTTTCCTCATAGGGATTCCATGAGAGAATGCATGTGAAGTCTTTAGTACAATGGTAGCTCGTTCTGTTGAGGTATGTGAAGAATCTGGCAAGCACCCTTTCCTCCTACTGTCCTCCTACTTACTCAGGATGTTCTGCAGATTCAAAACTACTACTAGGAAGCTATATAATATAGATCCTTTCTTCTACTAATTCATAGAAGATTTAATATGGAGATAGTTTTGGTAAATTAAAAAAACCACTGCCGCTAAAGTAATATTTATGCCCAGAGCTTTCTAAAGAGTCAATCCTGTCTGTGCTGAATTAGCAACCTATGAAAACAATAGTGAGTTGCTGGAAGAACTCCGAATTTTTGGAATAATTTCTTTCCGAGGCTACTCAGGATTCTGGGGATTACCAAGGAGAATTTATCAATATGTCAAGCCTTGATAGATTCTTCCTTTTTCTGTTAATGTACTGTAAGTATGCTGGGCTCATCCTGCCTGTGAGGCATGCTTTGTTCAGATTGTTGTTGGTATTGCCAGCATTGCTATCCCTCTGGGCCTGACGTAATGCCTACTCACGCTTGCGACCCATAGGACCAGTCCAGCCCTGCCCTGACTTGCGTTCTCCTGTAACACCACTGATTTTAAGATCAATAAACTCTCTACTCTGACAAGTAAAAGGAGCACACTCATCAATTTTAATTGTGAAAGCTGCCTACACACTATGGTCATTAATTTGTCTGGATTAGTTGTACAGAGATGATAGACTCATCAATTTGAAACCTGTCATGTCAGAGTTGGCCGTTAGGGATTTCTGACTTTGCTGTTAATTATTTCCAGTGAAACTCTCAGTAGCTATCCCTGTTGTATGAATGCTTATATGAGAGAATGGTAAAAGAAAATATGAAGTAAGGGATGGATCTATTTTGTATTGTTCAGAAAGTTATTCTGAATAATACGCTTTATGAAATTAGTTACCTTTGGTGGTCATCATATAACTGAATGGGCAAAATTTTATTTATTTCATCTGATAGAAGAGTTACTATTTTGGTTGTTTCTTTTATTTGGAAGACTTATTCTAAATTTTGAAGGTAGATAATACACAACTTTATAGATCCATTTATTCTTATACTATCAATCTCCTTGTATGCTTTTTTATTTAAAAAATAAAAGATTTAATATTCCAGGGATATAGTGGACTTAGATTTGAATTATTTAAAATATTTTTGTAAACTGTTCATTCCTTTAACATACTTTTAAACATATTAGAAGAAATTTGTAGCATGTATATATAGTATAGAGAATAACAACAAAACAAATATTCATGTATCTATCACCCAGTTCAAGAAACAGAATATTAGCAATCCATTAGTTTCCCCATTGCCCTTCCCCAATTCAGTTTACCTCCCTCTGTCCCTCAAGTAACCATGATAAAACTTTGTATTTGTATTGTCCCTTGACTTTTTGTAAAACTAATTCTTGTTTATCCCTAAACAATAAATTGTTGAACTTTTTCATTTTTGAAACTTTAACAAATGGACTAATTTCTCCTAATACTTATTTTTAATATAATCAAAGTAACACTTGTGACATTCACCCATGTTGATGTATACAGATATTCATTAATTTTCAATTCCATATAATATTCACAATTCAGTTACGTGTTCTTCCCTTGATGGACTTTTGAGTCATGGCTAGATTTTGGCTAGTACAAACATTAACTTTTTAAAGAATTTGTTTGATATGGATTAAAAAAAAAAAGACTATTGAATTTGTTACAATATTGCTTCTGGTTGATGTTATGGTTTTATTTATTTTTTGGCTATGGGATCTTCGCTCCCCAAGCAGGGATCAGATCTGCCCTCCCTGCATTGGAAAGCAAAGTCTTAACCACTGGACCACCGGGAAGTCCCAAACACTGACTTCTTATATGTGTCCCATGAGCCAAAGCGGAACTGCTAGGCAAATTGCTTCATCTTTGAATTTCATGAAAAATGCATTTGCTTTTCTTTGAACTTGAGGATTTGAGATTGAAATCATTTATTTCAAATCAAGTAAATTTGTATAATTTATTTCAAAATTATACAAATTGATAATTTTATATTATCAATTTTAGCAGTTTTTCTAGGAAAATTGTTTGCTTTTGAAATTAGAGATAATTGATTTATTCAAAAAGGTCAGGAAGTGAGAAATTCCTGATTATTTAGATATGTTTCTATCATAGATGTGAGGACTTCTGTCCGACATGGCACTAGTGGTAAAGAACTGCCTGCCAGTGCAGGAGATGTAAGAGACATGGGTTCAATCCCTGAGTCAGGAGGATCCCCTTGAGGGAGGGTATGGCAACCTATTCCAGCGTTCTGGCCTGGAGAATTCTATGGACAGAGGAGCCTGAAGTGACTTAGCACATACATAGTTGTGGAGATATAGATATATAAATAAAATAAGATAGAATCAATTTCAGAAATCAGAATGTAATATTAATAATAATGGCTAACTTTAATATATACAAAACAGAATGACTGTCCTGGTGTGTGCCACATGAATAACTGAATATCAGCCACTGCCTGGAAGTAGTTTTTTGTGTGTGTGCATAAATGTCTGAATATGGAAAGTGACTTCTTGATTTGGGGATAAAAGAGGAATTTTCTGTTTATTCAGCCTGGTTTGATTCCCAGTGCACCTTCTACTGTCTGGAAATAAGATGGGCTATAAGAGGCTGGATAAATTTTTCACTGTAATGCTGAAAATGATACAAATGATACAAATTCAGGAAAAGATGAGTCAACAATAGCTATCGTAATTGTCAACTTCACTATTAGTGTTTATCGCCAGTGCTTTCCTTATTTGAGAATGTTTTATAAGTGAAACTTTGTGCATTTCTGATATAATGCCCTCTCTTCTGAAAAGTCCTTGTTTTACAACAATGTAAAATTCACTTTCTTTCTAGATTTCTTTCCTTCCTCCTTGCCTCCTTACTTAAGACATGATGTTTGCCCTTGCCTGGGCCAGCCACCTGTTCATGTAAGTAGCAGAAATGCAGTAAGAAACAAGATCCAATCCTGCCCACACAGTAGTAGGTAGAGCTCATTGGAAGAGAAGAATAGCAGGTGGTTCACAGGCATCTTAAGAAGGGATGAGGAAAAGCCTCCACTATTAAGATATTTTTAAAAACGTGTTCTTTAATTAAAAATAAATACTCAATAAATTTAAGTACTTGTTTACTTACTCTTTTTTTTAGGTCATTTTTATACATATATTTTCAGAGCTTGAAAGAAAAAGAAAAATCATTATGAGTTTCCTAAAATACCATCCTGTATTCTTGTTTGATTGCATGAAAGAGGAGAACTGCTTTTCTTATTACTTCAATAATTTTTTTTTAATTCCATGAGTCATGACTTCTGGAAACATCTTATTTAGAAGACATTTAGTGGTCATTGATCATTTTTTGTGTGTGTGATTATTTTTATGAAATCATAAGTATTACATGCCATGTGGAACTATGTAAAAAACACAGGATGGTTTCTTGAATCCATGTTGTACTCAAACAGTTAATAACACAAAAACGGGCTGTGGTTGGGGAGGAGAGGGCAGAACAATTCAGGCAGAGAAAGTGTGCAGCATGCAGTATATAGAGAAACACAACTAGCTTTTTCCAGAAAGAGAGGAGGATGTTGCTGGAGGGCTGGGCGAAGAAAGCCCCATTGCTCCCACGGGGATGCTGAGGAAGATAAAGTCTGGTGGCCACTCTGTTTTTGGGAAGACTGGGGGCAGTGCTGAGGGAGACAGAGAAGAAAGAGGAGTGAGTGGGTTGAGGTGAGTGGGAATCACAGGTTTCTGAGATGGTCCAGCATGGAAAAGCTCTGAGAATTACACAGCATTAGAAGAGATAGCTGGTCTTCCCTGGTGGCTCAGATGGCAAAGAATCCACCTGCAATCCAGGAGACCTGGGTTCAATCCCTGGGTTGGGAAGATCCCCTGGAGGAGGGCATGGCAACCCACTCCAGTATTCTTGCCTAGAGAATCCCCATAGATAGAGAGAAGCTTGGCAGACTTCGGTTCATGGGATCACAAAAAGTTGAACATGACCGAGCGACGAAACACACACACAGAGAGAAAGGAAATAGCTAATGCTTACTCAGGGCTTCCTTTGTTTCAGGTACTAAGTATCTTACAGATGTTATCACATTTATTATTGTGGAAACCACAAGAGATAGGTGCCATTATTTTCTCCATTTTACAGATGAGGAAACAAAATAATACTTGGGACATCCCTGCCAGTCTAATGGTTAAGACTTTGCCTTCCAATGCGATCCCTGGTTGGGGAGCTAAGATCCTATATGCCTCGTGGCCAGAAGTCCAAAACATAAAACAGAAGCAGCATTGTAACAGATTCATTAAAGACTTTAAAAAATGGTCCACATTTAAAAAGTCTAAAAAAACTAGAAAACAGAAATTAATACTTACCCAAAGCTACACAGTTCCTAAGAGGCAGAAGCCAAAACCCTGTCGGTTCTATGGAACCCTTCACTCTTTACCTCTGCAATGAATACATTTCTGCCTGTGACTTCATGTGACACTCACAGCCACCTCTCTGGCATCATTATCCCCAGGTGAGTCATGTGGATGGTCAAGATACATGATTAGGCAATGTGTAGGAGAGGGCAGCTGAAGATTTAAAGATTATAAATTGCTGAGTCTTTTCTTTTCCCCCATGTTACATACTTTTCTGACTTCAAAACAAAATAAAGGGGAAAGATTGTGATCCCACCCCTTCTCCATATCCCAGAAATATTCTAGCCATTCATTTGTATCTTTGTTTTTTGAATTCAATGCACTTCCCCTAGAAGTGGGTTGCCATTTCAGAAGTCATGGATATCACTTCTTAATTCCTAACCAAATTGAAAGACAGTTATTAAATAGTGGTCCTAACCCATTGAACTCCAGTTGCCCTCGGAGCCCCTGAGGCTTTGGAAAGTGGGAATGACTCTTTAGGGCTTTCCTAGTGGCTCAGACGGTAAAGAACCACCTACAATAAGGAGACCCAGATTCTATCCCTATGTCGGGAAGATTCCCTGGAGAAGGGAATGGCTACCCACTCCAGTATTCTTGCCTGGAGAATCCCATGGACAGAGAAGCCTGGTGGACTATAGTCCATAGTGTTGCAAAGAGTCGGGTACAACTAAGCAAGTAAGCACACAGTGACTACTTTAAAGCTTTGTTTGGTTAGTGTGAGAAAAAACTATGGAAGCCTGGCTCTCCCAGAGCTTTGGTAGAATTGGCTGTTAAAGGTGGCATTGACCTTACCATCAAAAGTGGCATTGACCTTACCATCAAAAGCAGACAAGGCTCCCAGTAGCATGGGGTAGAGTTGGTTTGTGTCTTTGGGACATTCAAAGATCAGGATTTTTCCATGTAAATTGTGACAAGTTTTAACTTTTAGATAATTTCTGCATTTACAGATGAAGAATGAGAGATTAAGCGAAAGAAGGAACATTGCCTCATTTTTATATTGCTAGTTAATGACTGGACCTGGGCTAGAGTTAAGTCTCTGCCCCCTTATCCTAGTGCTCCAGTGGGATTAAAGCCAGTGAGACTTTACTGCCTTTTTCTGGTGCATCATGAACGGTAGCTACCTCAGTACTCAGAATGCTTCCCAGGCAGCCTTGTAGACCTGCAGCCTTCATTGGTGATACTCTGTATGCTCTGATGACAACAGTGTTCCCTGACTCACTCTTTGAGGGACACTAGGATATCAGGCATGCACAGTCCCTGCCCTGAAGTGCTTAGAGTTTGGTGGGAGAGACAGTCATAAAACAGTTAATACTGTGTGTTTAATTATATTTGTGTGATAAACAACACATAGGATAAGTTGTTCAGTTGCTAAGTCGTGTCCGACTCTTTGCGACCCCATGGACTGGAGTACACCAGGTTTCCCTGTCCTTTACTATCTCTCGGAGTTTGCTCAAACTCATGTCCATTGAGTCGATGATACCATCTAACCATCTCATCCTCTGTCTCCCGCTTCTCCTCCTGCCCTCAATCTTTCACAGCATCAAAGTCTTTTCCAATGAGTCAGCTGTTTGCGTCAGGCAGCCATAGTAGTGGAGCTTTGGCTTCAGCATCAGTGCTTCCAATGAATATTCAGGGTTGACTGGTCTGATAGGTGGTGGATGCTGGTTAAGTGTAACAGCATCCACTTAGGTTAGGGTCCTAAGTCCTAACCTAAGTCCAGGTTCAAGGGCAGCTTCTCTAAGGAAGTCTGATTCAGATTCCCAAAGGGTTAGTGGGAGGAGTTAGCAAAATTTTGTGCACTGAATTGTGCCCTCCTCTGTTCAATTCGTATGCTGAAGACCTAACTCCCAGTACCTCATAATGTGACTTTATTTGAGGAGAGGCTATTTAAAGACGTGATTAAGGCTACATGCCTTAAGCCAATATGGCTGGTATCTCTAAAAGAAGAAGTTAGGACATAGACACACAGAAGGAGGACCACGTGGAGACACAGGGAGAAGACATCTGTCTACAAGCCAAGGAGAGTGGCCTCGGAAGCCACTAACCCTGCAGACACCTTGATCTTGCACGTCGAACCTCCAGAATTATGAGAAAATAAATTCCTGTTGTTAAAGCCACCCCATCTGTGGCGCTTTGTTATTGTGGCCCTAGTTGACTAATACGCAAAAAGCAGGTTTACGAGGCTTCAGGTGGAGTGAATGTAGGGCGACCTGGGGAGAACTGCGGTTGGCCATTTCATTATTTAACAGGACTCACTCCATCTGCTTCCCTGATGGCTCAGATAGTAAAGTGTCTGCCTGCAATGCGGGAGACCCGGTTCAATCCCTGGATTGGGAAGATCCCCTGGAGAAGGAAATGGCAACCCACTCCAGTACTCTAGCCTGGAAAATCCCACGGACAGAGGAGCCTGGTAGGTTACAGTCCATGGGATTGCAAAGAGTCAGACACGACTGAGCGACTTCACATCATCATGGTCACTCCATCTGTTTGGAGCCCAAGAAACAGGAGAAGAACAGCATGTCACCCACATTCACAAAATCAAACAGCTTTTCAAGTTACACAAAGATAAATGAAGAGTTCTGAAATCGGGTCATGCATTTACTGGTTTAAAAAGATAATGCTATGAGACCAACTGAGAGAGTAGCATTGACATATATACACTACCATTTGTGAAATAGACAGCTAGTAGGAAGCTGCTGTATAGCTCAGGGAGCTCAGCTCGGCGCTCTGTGATGACGGCCTAGAGAGGTCGGGGGAGGGAAGTCCCAGAGGGAGGGGATATATGTATACTTCAGCTTATTCATGTTGTTGTACAGCAGAAACCAATACAACATTGTAAAGCAGTTATCCTCCAGTTTTAAAAAAAGAGATAATACTAAGTTTGATGTGCAAAATTCCATGTTCATTGATGTCCCACTCTTTTCTGACCTTACCATGTGTAGACCTGCTTCTTGGTATGTTACGTGCTCACAGGGTTCTTTTGCCAAAAGCATCTTTCTCAGCCTTTTCCTGCCCCTAAGAATCCAATATATAGTTCAAAATAGCCAAAATCTTATGTACATGATACCTTAGGCCCCTAGTTTGTCCTCTTTTACTGATTATGTAAACCAATGGTTTTTCACAGGAAAGTCTCAGAACCACTTACACTCTTAAAAATTATTGAGGATCCCAAGGAGTATTTATGTATTATGTTATATTTACATATTTCAGATCTTTTTAGTGTCTCACTTGATAGGAGACAGCTGGATACTTATACCTGCTTCCTCATTCAAACCATTACAGTATATTGTTTTGATTGAAGTATGTGTAAAAATCAGGCCTCACAAAGCTGTGTAGTGAGAAAAAGCAGGGATATTTTAGCAGCCTTTTCTGAAAAATATGGAGATTCTTCTTTGATGCTATACCAAGACTTGGCAAGTGGTAGTTTCTTAAAGATTAGATGTAGTGTGCATACTGAATCCATATCAATAAACTTTTGTACTCAGTTACATTAAAGTCCAATGGTCAAAAAAAAGGGGGGTTGGCAAGTTCCCTGGTGGTCCAATTGTTAAGACTTCATCTTCTAATGCAGGGGGTGCCGGTTTGATCCCTGGTTTGGGGAGCTAAGATCCCACATGCCTCAGGGCCAAAAACCCAAAACATAAGACCAGAAGCAATATTGCAATTAATTCAACAAAAACTTTAAAATACTAAAATCACCTTAAAAAAGTTCAGTGGTCATTGTATGGCTGCTATAACAAATTAATACAAACTAGGTGTCTTAAAACAACAGAAATTTACTCTCTCAGAGGTTTCAGGCTAGAAGTCTGAAATCAAGGTATGAGCAGGGCTACACTCCCTCCAAGGGCTTGAGTGGTTCCTTACCTCCAGTGGCTGTCTGCCTCTGTCTTCACATGGCCTTCTCCCCCATATGTCCCAGTGTCGTCTCTCCCATCTCTTTTAAGGACACGTGTCCTTGGATTCAGGGCTCATGTGGATGGTCCAGATGATCTATCTCATGATACTTTTGGGGGCTACCGTTCCACCCATGGCAGTCCTCTTTCATTTTGAATAGATCCTTGATGCTTGCCTGGTTTTGTAACTTCATGCATTAGTCATTTGGAAAAATACTAACTCACTGATCTATGCAGATCTTCCAAATGTTGACACATTTTGTTTTAACAACATGTTAAAAAAATCATATTTGTTAATATCACCAACCAAATGAATCAGAAAACTCTTTCAGAGGAGAAAAGCAGTCAGGCTCATGGTGGCAGAAACAAATTTTCCAAAACTCTGAGTTTCACTTGAGGGCTTGAACTTTATCATTGCCAACAAATACATTGAGTTGTTTTCCTTGATGTGACAGGCTTACTTTGTTCATTTCCAAGAAAATGTCTGCCAACTACCCAAGTTTGGCAAATATTGTCATTTGTCAGTTGTCC